>NC_143568.1:13995555-14324444 GCF_054136105.1 Typopeltis vanoorti | reverse complement strand
AGGTGCATGTTTGCCATCTCAGCATTCGTAAAACGACGCATGTTCTTCGTACGACGTCGAAAGTTTGAATGAGAAGTCCCATTTGCTCACCTGGAACGCTGGCGAACAGCGCCACCTATCACTTTCGGGTGGCGTTTCCGGTCATGCTTTCCTATGTGAATAGGGTTGATTTTGATGTTCTCTCCCTTGCCTCAAAGTTTGTGCGTAGAATTTTGAACCACCCTGTATATATGGTACAGAATTTTTTTAAAGTATTTTGGGAAACTGCTGTATGTCATATAAACGTTTAATTTTTCATATGCCTAAAAACGTGTATCGAAGTTTCATAACTGAAATCAGGTCAAATTTATACGCAGATAGTTTGGTAGAATAATGGCTAACAAAACTGATTTAAGAGTTACTAGACAGCATGCCAAATGAACCCCGAGGAAGAAATGCCCGTGGACTCAACCCAATATTTTATGAGGGGGCCACGAGGCAATATAGGTCAATTAATGATGAAATGGGAAAGGAGAAATATTATAAAAAAAAAAAAAAACACTGCCATTTCCAACTGGGACATATCTCGATAGGATTCAGAAAGGAGTTTTAGAGTATTATAATTTAAATAAACCCTCAGAAATTTCATTAAATATTCCCTTCTTTGGCGATTTAATTTAATTTGAAATTATAAAGGAGCATAGAACGCACGAGCTATATTTCTCCTCTGATCTTCTTTCAATCGGAAGCGGATAATATCCGACACTTAATGACATAAGTATTAAGGTTCAGCTTCCTGCTAACTCAATTGTAAGAGCGATCTTATCAATGCCGTATGTCGTGAGCATCGCTGAACGCCTTAAACGATGCCATATTAGCCCCAGAAAATGAACCTTAAAATGACTTGGATAATTAAGTTATCGATGTTATACTAGTCCGGTGTATCTCCTAAGTGTGAACTGAATTGTTTATCGAGATGTTTATGTGCCTAAAATCATTAGATATAAAAGCAATTTTTAGGTGGCTTAAAGTTAAAATATCAAGCAATTCTATAAAAATTGGGGAATCAGATGCTATGGTTTATTGATTCGCAAGTTGAATATTGGTTAAGATAATGATTGATACCTTGAAGGTAAGTTTGGATTCGTTTTTATTAGATTCACTTGCACACAGAGGTGAATCGTGCATAGGCACTGCAAAACAGCAGTACCCGCAATTTTTCTTCATATATAAATATATTTATTTATATTTGCTTGTAATATTTAATTTTATCATCAACAATCCTATACAGCTCTCTTATTTTGTATAAAAAATAATAAAAATCCATCTTGTAGCACTTAGGAGGACGCTAGCAGCACTGTGTTTACCGCAGTGCCATATTGCTGCACACGCAAGCATATACACGTCATAGTGAGACGCGAGCTATTAGCGTAATGCAGCACTGTCCGTCGCGCAGTTCCACTGTTGTTTAGATGCCGTTTGCGCCAGTAGTAGAGTGTTCGTAGTGCTTATCGTGTTTACTCCGTCTCTTAAAATATTTGGACATTACAATTAAAGATAACATTTGTTACAGTTTTTATTTTAGAACATTATTGGAGTTATGATAACGGATTTTGTTTTAAGTAATTTTGAATTATACCAAAGTGTATAATTTTAATCGATAATAAACACTATTATTTCATGTTTAATTTTTTTTTTTAATTTTTACCATAATTTTGATATTTTATCCAAACACGTATACACTGTACTTACAGTGTGTATGTATATTTCGAAAGTTGCAGCACCCCAACGATTTCAAGCCACAATCCGCTACTGCCTGAAACTAAACAATATTATTATTATTATAATTCTTGCAACTTTGATTTAATTCTAGACGAATAGAAAACCAAAATACAGAAATTTAAAACGGGTGAGAAAAAGCTGGATTCTAGATACATCGATCTTACGTTTCTTTTTGATATAAGCATAAAAATGAACTTGGATTTCATTCATGTATGCGCATATTTTGCACTTTACAGACCAGCTAATTTCAAATATTCAGAATATTAAAAAAAAATACATATAACCACCTTGTTTGAAAGAAATTTTTTCTTCATTTATTTATTAACCTTCAGGATTAGCAATAAATAAATTAAGGTCAACCAAGGTTTAAAAATTAAAATACGTCTTGGGTTACTTGAACTATTAAAATCTCTCAAACTTAATTTAAATACTACGATAAAATATTTCCCTTCGTTTGACTGAAATCGGAGTCATGTTCGTAACATCGATCGGGGCAATACATAACTGGCGATACAGGAAGTCGATTGCCAAATACAATCTTATCTGCCGACTCATATCTCACAGAAAATTCGACATGAACTCCTTGACTTATGACGGGAAAAACTCATCGATGAACGACACATTGTCGAGGGGTCGTGCGAAAGAACTGTATGTTCCTGGGCGATAAGATTTCTCCATTGAGACTGCGTGGAATATATTTGCATTTTGGTTTTTATCCGAGCAGACCTGCCAGCGTATCCTTTTCTTGGCTTCTATTATGTTAAAACACAATTAATTAAGATGAACGAACTTTTAATGCCATTCAAAGATTAGAAATAAGTAATCGGGTGCCCTATTGTGTCCCCCCCCCATCCGCCAGACAGATCGATGGAATAAAAACTGTTTTTAGTAGATTATGACATAATAATCACTCAGTAAGCAGCTGCTGTGTCGTCTTCAATGCATCATTAAAAGTCCGGTTTTAATAGAATTTAAATCATTTATCTTGAGGGCGAAGGCAGATTTTATATTTGCCGTTCAACTCTTATTACTGCTGATACGTAAATTGCAATTAGCTTTTTTGTAAGTTTATTTCTAAGACTACTAACCTGTGTGTATTGGGTCGATTGTTTCTATGACAATTAAAGAGATGAAAGGCATTTTTTCTTCATCATCTAAATAGCACTGACTTCACTTAAATGAACAAAGTGGTCGCTCAATGTAAATGTTTCTTGTTCGGATCAAAATTATTTCTACACTGAGGTTCAAAAAATTAAGGCTCGGTTTAGGTCCCAATGAGATTTTTCTCGGGAAAAAAAAATTTAAATAAGTAATTTGTTATCTTATGATGCAGTTTTATTTACTATCCAGCCGTAGGTCACCGTCAAAATCGACGACGCTATCGATGCTCCCAAACATAACTTTTTCGGGTAAAGTAGAATTTTTCTTTTCGATTTTTTTTTCTGAATATATAAATGATCGTCACTATTGAATACACCTTGATCGCTATCCCATCTGGGATTTGTTTCATATCAGGCATCCCTACACGGTGACAGTACGCGTACGCATGGATCGAAAAACATATTCTGTGTTCTAGTATTCTGTGCGCTCCCCTGACCACGCATTTCTCCTGATTTGAATCCCATCAAACATTTGCGAGCTCATGTGTAACACAGCATCCGCCAGTCAAAGCCATGCGTCTCGCTCAGTTGCTAATATCCGAGACACATTATTCTGCCTGTTTGGCCCAGAACATCTCAAAACACCTTCCATGGTCTAGTAGAGTCAATGATAAGACCAGAACAAGGTTGTTTCGATCAAAGGGTCCAACACGCTATTAGTTAGGTGGTCGTAATTTTTTGGCTCATAAGTGTACGTAATAATATTCTTAATGTATATTTATACCAGAACACCGTGGATTTTCAATTCTTTTGGTACTGTTCTAAGCACGAAACCGCATAAAACTACAATGATCATAAAAGAGAAGTTAATTTCCATACGTGTAATAATAATAAACAACTTATCCCACAATACGGATTGATTACCCTATTATCGGAATGGATCCTCCTTCTGTTGACATGCGCAGAAGGGTCTCGTATCTGTGGGCGTATTATATCTTCAATTTTTAGTGGGCTTTGGCATAGATCAGGTAATATGGCTTCCGTTTTCCACTTGCGAAAAAGTAATTTGTTTATATATTTAGTTTTCAACATTTACGATAAGTGTCGTCTTTAGCGTACGAGTTAGTGTTCCGTACCCTAAAACGATTCTATCATTGTCCTTCCTTTAGAAAATCATTAGCAGGTCGGTTCTTAGTTACCTACGTTATGATGGCTGAAATACTCGCTGATTCAAACATTTTTTCACTGCATCTGCGCTTTTTTATTTTATTTTTTTCCCTCGAGACTAAGTGCATTACACCTTGCTAGGCGTGATCAATAAGGCTTTTAAAAGATTCAAAACGACGGTAAGCTTTCTATTCATTAGGACCAATTCATCATTGGTGGCGAATTCGAATGATGTGGACCCGTAGAAAAAATCTGCCATCTATATGGAAGCAATCCCCCCCACCCCCCTTCCCTACAAGTATGTTTTGACAGAGTTTTCTACTTATGAAAGCACACCTATGCTAGACAGATTCCCATTTCCACTGGTTGGTTTGCGTTTTGTAACAAAAGCTAAACAGACGAATCAGACAAATGTATCTTAATGCTGGAGTGTTTCCCAGGATTATTTTAAGTTATGAGTGTCGAGAAAGCCTTTTCGTGTTCGTTGAGCGATGTGTTAGCTGTTAATTTGTCTTTTAGCCGTCCACCCCGAATGCATTTTACTACATTCACTTTGGTTACCATGGTGATATTTAACATTTCTTATTTCGCTGAACTGATAATGTCATCTCTTCTATGAACAGTCCTATCCGAAATCCCTGAACAATTCTATATGCGAATAGCTCTGTTCATCCAGTGCAGATAATTATCTTCACTGGATGAACAGAGTTGCTGTTCATCCAGTTGCTGATTTTAGTTTTAAGTTGCTGATTATAATCAGCAACTTAAAAAAAAAAACACAAAAATATAGAGTTGTTTATGCCGCAAAACAAACTCTAATATACGTGGGTGGTCTGAAAAGTTCTCAGCCTAACAATGAAAAAACGAATTTGTAATTTCAAAATTATTTTTATTTTTCTACATAATCTCCCTTAAGACTAATACATTTATTCCAGCGATTCTCCAGCACCATTATCCCATCCCTGTAGTCAGTGGCGGATTAAGGATAGTTGAGGCCCGTAGGCATATTATATTTGCGGGCCCCTAAAAAATAATAATAATAAAATAATACAAGTTAGGTGCCAAATAAATGAAATTTTGTACTTTTGAATTTTTTTAACTTCTGGATTTTTCTGCCTCTTAAAGGATGATAAATAATAAAACTTTTTTTTTATTTTTTATCAGTTTTGTTTACAATTTTACAGTCTTTTTTACTTGCGCTATACTCAAATAATGAAAAACGAAAAGTCACACTTAAAAGTTATTTTTGAAACAAACACCGCTCTTGCACCGCGCGACAGCGCGCGCTGTTCAAAATACAAATTACGAAGCTTGTCAACTAGCGCCGACATTGGTATTGAGGTATTATTTAAAGCTTAGATAGTGCGCGCTGTTCAAAATAGGTATTAAAACGTAATAATTGTTTTGAAAAAATTTTCGCTTAAAATAATCAAGGTTTTTATGATGTTTACTGAAAAATTTAATCTATTTTAAAACACTATAGGAAAATGTCTCGGCTTAGGGGTACCCCGAAGCCTGAGGCCCCTAGGCACGTGCCACATTGCCTTAATGGGTAATCCGCCACTGCCTGTAGTGGTTCTCAGTAAGATCGACAAAATACCCCTCTACAGCTGCAATCGCCTCTTGATTCGAAGAAAAACGCTGACCAGAGAGGAAGAGTTTTAGTTTTGGGAAGAGATAGACGTCAGAGGGAGCCACATCTGGGGAATAGGGTGGATGTTCCAACAATTCACAGTGCAGATCCCTTCATTTTCCCATTGCCAAAACACCTTTGTGGGCAGGTGCATTGTCCTGATGAAAGATGATTTTTTCTTATGCAAACCGGGTCTTTTCTCACGAATTTTTTCGTCTAGTCTAGTTAAAAGATCGGAATAATATTCCCCAATTATTGTTTTACCCTTTTCAAGATAATTAATAAACAAAATGCCTTTAGCATGGCAAAACACCGATGTCATGATCTTTTCTGCTGATGGAACAGACTTTGTCTTCTTTGGCGCTGAATAACCGGCTTCTGTCCTCTGTTTTGACTGCTGTTTGGATTCTGGTGTGTAATGGTGAATCCAAGTCTCATCCATAGTAATAAATCGACTCACAAAATCAGTTTTATTCTTGTCAAAACGCTCCAAACACTGTTCAGATATTTTCATGCGAGTGCGTTTTTGATATGCTGTGAGCAAGCGCGGCACCTATCTTGTGCAAATCTTTTTCATTTGCAATTCTTCACGCAAAATACATCCTACACGTTCTTTTGAAACGCCTATAGTCTCAGCAATTTCACGCACTTTGACTCGCCGCTCATCCAATACCATATCGTGAACTTGATCAATGATTTCTGGTGTTGTTACACATTTTGGACGTCCTTCACGTGGATCATCTTCAAGGCTGGTACGGCCACTTTTAAACTCGGCAGCCCATTTCTTAATTGTCGGAAACGAAGGAGAAGAGTGCCCATAAACTTTTATGAACTTCGAATGAATTTCTTTTGTCGTTAAACTTTCTTTTTCAAAGAATTTTATAACCGCACGATACTCAAAAAAGGAAAACTTTTAGGAGTATTCGTAGACCAGAGAAATGAACAGAATCTCATCGTAATGCTTCTCAAGTTGCTCGTAGTAATTCCATCTGTTACAGTTAATATTCGAATGTACTCGACGTTCATCCCGTTTCAGTGCATCGATGCATAACAGCTAATTTGCCAGAATTAAGTGTAAGAATACTGAAATATCGAATATCTCAAAAACAAGAATGTCATCTGCTAAACAGATTATAGTTTTATATGTCAAGTTAAGATAAAAGCAATAGCGAAATATTCAAAATAAACTGACATCTAATTGGCACGTGCACTGGCCGAAGGAAGATTTTAAACGAATCAGCTGAAATATTAGGAAATGCAAAAGGCAATTGACCACATACGGGGTGTTTGTTCGTTCACATGAAAACACTGGGTACTTCGCAACTAAATGGATTTATCAGGTCGCTAAGCAACCACACTTGTGAAATTTATGGAAGAATATTAAGTACGCATGCGTTACATTAGAGGATCCAGACTGTGACAGCTGGATTTTTATTTTCTTCTTATTTATTTATTTTTATTTATTTTTTTTTTTTTGCGAGCTGAATAGCTAATTAAAATTTCGAGCGATTGATAGAGGGAAAAGTGGCCCGTTTACTACCAGCAGGAGGCGAGTTGAATCCCACTGTGTCACGAGGTTCTTTCTGGCTTCACAACATTCAGTAGTGACCATGCCCTATACATAAAAAGATGTAGGTTCAAATCTCAGAATGTTTATGCTTCCAGTGCTATAGACTGACGTAGGCGGTCTAACATCGAAACATACCCCAGAGGTATTGGTTGGAATTATGACTGAAACAACTAAAGCTATGAGAACAAAATGTTTAATTGTGAGTGTGTTATTGTGGTCATATGCAATTACACGAGCTCTTCTAATCTACTTTCACTTGAAAAGTCTGTTGGGATGCGAAGGAAGGTCATAAAAGACGAGATGACACAAACTTTGTCGATTGCATTGCAATTATTATAATAGCGACTATTTTTGTACTTCTTCTTGAAGCCTGTTTTTTTTTTTTTTTTTTTTTTTTTTTTTTTTTTTTAAGTGTTAACGATATTCTGGCCATGTGCGTTACATTCAAGAAGATAGATGAGGTATTCTGGTGTGAGTAACTTCGATCGCGTTGAACTACTTCGAAGAATAAACAAGACTTGAGTTAGCAAACGCTAACACACACACACAGAGAAAGCTCCAGCCAGATTTATAACTTCTGGTGTTTTTCACCAGTAAATCTGATCCCACTTCTACCACGTGCACATAAATCTACCAGGAAACAGAAGATTTATCACTGGTCACTTGCTGAACTCTATTTATCATCATATTTCTAGCAGACTTGCTTCTCCCTCTCCCTGCTTGATTCACTATGATAAATGCACTGTCACCATTTTTCTTAACAAGTTTTTTATTTCATTTTTTGTGCGGTAATCTAAATCGTCTTAAACTAACGCATGCTTCTATATTTAATGTTGTTTGCATTAAATATGCTCTTAATGTCTATATGTGAGTATCTGAATTAATAATGTCGCAAGCTACCCATTAGTGCCTCGAAGCGGAGAATTATATTATTGAATTTGATTTTTTTTTGTTTCTAACTTGATCGAATTTGTTGTTTTTCATGCCTTCTAACTCTTATGTAACTGTCTGTCTAGTTCAGATAGTTATTAAAATAACCATCTGAAAGTAAATGTAATGGCATGGAAGAACTAGGACAAATTCTTGACAAAGTTAACAAGATCAGTAATAACAGAGGACTTCAACTCAATCCTAGCAAGACAAAGATTATGGTTCTCAAAGGAAATGCAAACAGGGAAGCTCTTGAGAAACAAGCGTACCTTAATGGAGAAAGAATTGAGGAAGTCAGCAAGCTTGAGTACCTGGGATCCATTCTTAATATGAAGAATTGCTGTTCAGAAGAAGGTTAGGAATGGCTAAAACAACAGTCAGAGACCTGTCTAAAATCTGGAAGGAGGGATCTGTCTCCATGGGAACGAAATTGAGGATTTTGGATACAGTTGTTTTTCCAACAGCGACTTATGGATGTGACACTTGGAACGTATAGAAGTCAGATAAGAAAAGAATAGCTGCTTTTGAGATGTGGTGCTACAGAAGGTTGTTGAGGATATCATAGCGAAAGGGGTACAAATGAAAGGGTGTTAGAAAAGATCTTGTACCACAGTACAAGATCAGTAGAACTTTAAGGCTCCTTAAGGATACTGACAGAATAAAGTGAAAATATTTTGAACACATTGAAAGGAGCGAAGGAGGACTTCTCAGAACAGTAATAGAAGGTAAAGTTCCTGGAAAAAGAGGAAGGGTAGACCATCAATGAGATGGATGGTGTGTGGATAAACTAATCTTCAGCGAGTCGAAGTCTCCAGAAAAGCAAACAACAGGACTACATGGCGAGGCCTGATGTGGCACATTACTGAGCATCGGAGTGACCATACGCTATATGTGGATGTCCAGTGAACATATAGACAGAAAATAAATGAGACAAAGATGTTTTCAGGTCCAATTGTTATGATGATAATCAATGACGTCACAGTACAAGAATGCTATAGAAAAGAGGGCCATTTTATGTTTATTTCGAATAATGTGTATAATTGCTCATTTTTATCTTGTGACTGATATAATTACACCTGCATGTGTATCTTTCAGGTTGTTTCCCTATTTTGAGGGGTGAAAAACCCGACCAAAATCTCCTTTCGGTCGTTGAAAAAAAAAAAAAAATGTTTATTTTATGTTTATTTCGAATAATGTGTATAACTGCTCATGTGTCTCCCACCCAAGAAAACTTGTAAATCTATAAGTACGTTAAAGAATTTTTTTTATCATTTTTTATTTATATTTTTTTCTTAACGAAAATCGTCCTTCTATAGATCAAATATTGAATTATTTTTTACAAGTCTCCAAAAAGCGGGGAGTGCTGAGTCGGTTGATATAACCATGTGCAGTTTTTATATCAGAACGTAACGAATCTACCATTAAAGATGGAATGGTTACTCTTACATGAATAAGGAAAGACCTCAAGCTATGTTTGGATCCAAAAGTTTCATTTCTCTAACACAGTTATTTCTTTTTCTTTGTAGGTGTTTTAATACTTACCTTTAGGAGATTGTCTAGAAGGGAAAAAAGAAACTTAATTGAATTAAATATCAGAACAACTGCACGTGCTGGATTAGTTTTCTAATCACGCAGAAAGAGGCATACATTCCTGCCAGACCTTCATCATAATCTTGAAAGATAGGCTTTGTAAGCTACCTTCCACACAGATCTCGCATCATATTAACTTCCGACAAATTAGACTCTAAACAACACCGACTGCAGCAACGAAGAAATTTTCAAAATATATTCATTAATTTTTTTTTAACCATGGAAACTCGAATTTTTAATTATGGAGTATCTTTCGACAGCCGATAGATGGCGCCACTCTTAGCATTCAAATGGAGATTGTTTTTAATTCCGGTTTCATTAATCTTCCCAAAGGTTTAATCCCCTGGCCACCCACGAACGTATGTTAACTAAGTATACCGTATCATTTTCATTTTTGGATGTGACGTAAGATGGCGCCAGTTGTGTAATGGAAACTTAGCAATCAAATACTGAATTTGTTATTTTGTTGATATTTTTAATGTTACGGAATTTAAAAGGCATTGTTATTTATATAAAACCAGGAGTTTAAAATATTGTTCACAACTTTATATAGAACGTATTAATCATCTATAACATTTCTCTACTCGATAGTTTGCAACTTAGCTAAGCGACTAGCTGATCAGCTAGTGAGTTATGCTTGGATCCTTTAATTGGCGGCGCTGCTGTAGTGGGCGTGTTCGTTTAAAATAAGTACACATGCGTTTTCACACTATGCATGTCTTCTCACGTTATGGTAACATAAAAACCTCATTCTGCACTTTACAAATTTGTAATTCGTTATAGAGATGACAGCCAGGCAAAGAAACAACGTTTTTGAATCAAATTCATTCGTCCAATCCAAAAAAGCTGATCGTAAATTACAATTTTATGCTAGCTATTTACATAAAAAAGTAAAAGAGGAAAAAAAAACTAAAGTTTATTACTTATTCGTTAAAGGAGGATGGAATATAATTCTTTCCCAAAAAGTCTTGTAAATCCCTATCGCAGACCAAAGTCCTTATAAGGACTGGCTTAAAGGGGCGAAGCATGAATGCTTTTCATCTTCCCCGTTGTCTGTAGAGGATAGTGTAGGGATAAGGTGTTATTGAGCTATTAAAGCTCTGATCATGGCAGGAGGGTAACAGCAATAGTCGAGCCTCAGTTAGAACTTCATTGGCTACAGCATTGCCATCCATTACACCCCCCAAGTACTAT
Source organism: Typopeltis vanoorti (assembly GCF_054136105.1). Lineage (NCBI taxonomy): Eukaryota > Metazoa > Arthropoda > Arachnida > Uropygi > Thelyphonidae > Typopeltis > Typopeltis vanoorti. The sequence continues at coordinate 14,313,499 of NC_143568.1, read as the reverse complement.
GTAACATCCTTAACTTAACCCCAATCAAATACTTAACTTGAACTTAATTGGTTGATGGACTGAGTCCTTGACTCTTTATCCCCTCATCTGGATTTTAGATTGTGGGTGATGATATTATTGTGGGTAATTTACCCGCTCATTGTGAGCATTGAGGCTGTATCAGCTTTCTCTTGCGATGGAGGATTTCGGTTTTTTATGTTTGAAACGATCTGAGGGCTTGTAGTCCGCTGACTGTCGAACTAGCTGATTTGGGTGATTATCCGTGATTGTGAAGAATTTCTCCGCAATGCCTATCATGTAGGTCTTAATATCTGGAAGATTGGTTTCTTGATGTAACTGGATGTTTCTGATGAACCATAGAGCATTAAATTCCATTCTTAGGCATTTATTCTGTATTATCTGAAGTCTGTTGATGTTGCTTTTAGTCGTGTGACCCCAGGTTGGAGAGGCGTAAGTTAGTTGCGGTCTGATTACCGATTTGTAAAGGAGAATCTTGTTGCTTATGCTTAGGAAGCTGTTCCTATTCAAAAGTGGATATAGTTGTGCTATAGTCTGACTTGCCTTAGTGGCGACACTATCCATATATGACTTGAAGTTTAGACGTCTATCAAGATGAACTCCCATACATTTGGTAGAATTGCGCCAAAGGATGATTTTACCAAACATTTGTATGCTTGTATTCGGTTCTGCTTTACGTCTGGTGAAAAGTACTGCACAGCTTTTGTTTTTATTGATTGCGATACGCCATTTGGTGTACCAATCCTCCAATTCATTGACTGCTCTCTGCAGCTTGATTGTGGCCAGGTGTGGACGGAGGGATCTGGCTATAATGATTGTGTCATCGGCATATAGAGCGGTAATAGCTGGAGACAGTTTGGGGAGATCTGCCATGTATATGGAGAAGAGTAGGGGAGATAGAAGAGAGCCTTGAGAGACTCCGGCCGTGATTCTACTCTCTGTGGATCTGATACCGTTGAGTTTTATTTTAAATTTTCTATTATTTAGATATGACTTGATAAGTAGAACTAGTGGTAATGGAATACCAACTTTGTGTAGTTTAAAAATTAGTCCGTGATGCCACACTCTATCAAATGCCTGAGTGATGTCCAGGAAAACTGCGCCAGAGTGTTGGTGCCATTCATACCCTTGGGTTATATGTTCGATAACTCTGTAAATTTGTAGCGTTGTGGAGTGATATTTCCTAAAGCCGAATTGTTCATCTTGAATGACATGGTTGATATCTGTTGCCTCTTGAACCCGTGTGAGAATAGCACGTTCGGCTATCTTACCTATACATGAAGGCTGATTGGTCTGTAATTTTCGGGAAACTGTGTATTTTTTCCAGGTTTGGGAATTAGGAAAACGTCGGCAATTTTCCATCGCTCTGGGAAATAATTTAGCCGGAGGATGGCATTAATGATGGCTACCAGATGTATAACCCCTTTGCGGGGAAGTAGCTTGAGCACCTTGTTTGTTATTCCATCTGGACCCGGAGCCTTTTTGTTATTTAGTTTTCTTAAGATATCATATATTTCTGTTGGTGACACGGATTTGTTGTTGGATTGGATTGAGGCATTTTAAATTCTTTTACGCACTTGGGTGTGAATTTTACTTATGAAATTTATATCTGTATTGATATAATTGGGGCTGCATTGTTTTTCTAATCTGTCAGCAAATGCTTCAGCTTTTTCCTCGTCGTTGTAGACAACACTAGATTTACCTTGGATTGGAGGAAGTGTAAAACTTTGAACGGAGTGATTTCATCATTTTCCATATTGATTGATCCTCTGTGTTTAATTGGAGAATTTTGTTATTCCAGAGTTGGTTACTGTGGTCCTTTAGGGCATATCGAACCTGGTTTGTTGCTCTATTGACTGCTTGTTTATCCGCTGGGTCCATTGTTCTCTGATATTGTCTTCTTAATCTGTTTTTCTCTTGGATAAGATGTTTTATATCCTCTAGGAGTTTATTTGATGGTGCACATTTGGTTATATTTGTTACCTGTGTTATAGCTGTCAGCAGTTGTTTCTCAAGAGTCTCCACTGCTTTTTCTACATCTTCGGCAGATGTTATATGCGGTATTGGACCAAGGGTTTCCTGGAAGGCTGAGGGAAGTTGTTTCCCATTTATAAATGTGGCGGTGTTTTCGTAAAATCTTATATGGTACCTAGTTGTAATATGATGGGGTTATGATCAGACCTAAGTCGTTGATTGCTTGTATCTGATAGCTGTGCGCTATGTTTTTTAATATAGCTATATCTAGTACATCAGGACCTCCGGTTGCCTTCATGAAATGTGTGGTAATGTGTCGGTTCAGTGGGTCCTATTACTGTTATATTTCTTGAAGTGGTGTAAGAGTTGAGTATTCTTCCGTTAATATTTGAGTTTGTGCTGTTCCAGACTGAATGTTTGGCATTAAAATCTCCGGCTATAATCACTGCTCTGCCTGTATTTAGTATCACATCTAAGTCAGATTCAAGAAGTTTTTTATTTGGGGGGGGGGTTGTAGGCTGCATATATCGTAATGCTGCTTGTGTTTTCCATATGTATTACTATTCCTGTAGTTTCCATGTGTTCTGTTTGGGGTTCAGCTATTGAATTATATTTTATGTTTCTTTTCACAAAGATGGCAGTGCCTCCACCTGTAGCAAAGCATCTGTCTGGCCGGTAAGTACTATAACCGTTGATTCTGATTTTGTCACTTGGACGAAGATGTGTTTCATTTATGAGGATGATGTCTGCTTGGGTTTCTGCTGCAAACTCCTGTAATTTGAGAGATAAACCATTTGCGTTCCATGAAATAATTTGTAACGATTTCGGTTTTCTTTTAGACTTATTCATTAAGAATTTAAATAAGGAGTGATTGTGTGTACCTTAAGATGATATCCTTGGCTTCTTGAGTTGAGTTGGTTTGTCTGAGTTCAGCAAGCATTTCACCTAAGTGGCTTGTTATGTTCAGCAGGATAGGTTTGTTGGTTTGCTGTAACTGATTTGGTTTTGGGTCTTTTTGGAAGGTTGATCTTGTAACTTCACCGTTGTGGAGACTATGGTTTGATGGGAGGACATGCGTTCTTGAAGAGGTTTACTGGTTTTGAATTGTATCTTTTGGTTTTGGGGAAATGCTATACAGCCCTATAGTTTGCAGAGTGTGGTCGTCCGCAGTTTGCACACTTTGCTGGAAGTGTGCGGGGTTTATGGCATTTATTTGATGCATGTTTGCCACCACATTTCGCGCAACGAAATTCAGCTTGCAGCATCGTTGTGCGTGCCCAATCTTCTGGCATCTATGGCACTGGTTGTAGTTGATTTATGTTTCAATGCCTCAACTTTTATGACTAGATCACAGATGGTTTGGTGATTGTATATATGTTTTTGGTCTTTACTTATATCCACCAGAATTAGGGGATAGGGTGTTTTATCAGCTCTCCGCATTCGGCTGATTTTAATTTTGCTAAATCCCTTAAATTGGACGTCTGCAGTGAGGTCTTCTATTTGTAATGTTTCAGTTACTCTCCTTAATATTTTTAAGATTTTTCTCACTGTTGAGTGCAAAAGTGTGGTATGGCAGGTGGTTGTTGTCTAGAAGTTTGGTTATTTTTCTGGAGGCTGATGACGTTTTAGGTTGTATGCATATCCCTTCTTGTGTTTGTGGCTTTCATGAAGGTGATATCTGAAGATTTCAGTGCGGATGCAACGGACGTCCAATGCTCCTTGGCCCTTAGGGCAACTGGGGGTACCCTTTCTTTAAGTTTATCATCTGATTCTATCTCCGCTGTTTTGGGTGTATCTGCAGTAGAGGACATTTTCCTTTTCTTTTTGACTGTTTGGAATTCTGTGTTGGTTTCCAAAAACTGCGGAGTATTATCTAGGGATGCAGCATCCTCTAATTCTGGTTCAGTCGACATACTTCCATCATTTAAATCATCCATCCTATCATATGTGACTACTGTAGTGGGGGATGTATCAAATAGCTTTACTTTCCCTGGCCAGTTGTCGCTCAATAGTTTTCCTAATCTTAGAAATTCTCTGTAAACTTCTTCGAATATGCTTTCATTGAGAGGTTTTGTCATGTCTGATAGGAGGTAATAACTCTGTTAGAATAAAGTTTGAGAAATGGGTCCTAGAGCCCAATGTAAATATCCCGTAGATCAAATCGATCTACCAGCATAGGTAGCAAAATTTTGCACTTAAAAGTTTTCTGAACAAAATGACTTACCGAATCTAAACCAAACTCAACAGACATTATTCGTCAAACTAAACGATATTACATTCACTAGGCTTTATACGACTCAGCTAATCCTAATCTTAACTCCTAATCCGCGATAGCTACCTGGAATCAAAACTGAAATCTTATCGTAATCACAACACTAACATCTTAACACCATCCTCCTCTATCATTATTCATACAATATTGTACCAATGAAATATACTGTCCTTATAATGACTGGCTTAAAAAGGCGAAGCAAGAATGCTTTTCATCTTCCCCATTATCTGTAGAGGACAATGTAGGGATAAGGTGTTATTGAGCTATTAAAGCTCTGATCATGGCAGGAGGGTAACACCACTAGCCCTGTCTCAGTTAGAACTTTATTGGCTACAGCATTGCCATCTATTACCTTCCAAGGGTATTAATCTCCAAATCATTGTTCAATAAATTACTGCTAACAGAGCGGTATTAATTCAGTTATTTCAGTAATAAATTATTACTGAAATAATTGAATTAATTCAAATAACTTAATTACTGAAAGCGATTTCAGCAATAAAATATTGAAATCGCTCTGTTAGCAGTTATTTTAGTTATTAGATAACTACTGATAGGTGTATAATTAAATACTAAAATATAGCGTTAAAAACTTAGATTAGGATTGTAAGAAAAAAAATTAGTGGGTATATTATAGACCCATTTATATTTTATAACGGAATATTAAATTGTATTAGTATAAATATAATGATTTGTCATTGAATTGCATAATGCTAAAGAAACCAATATTGTTAAATGTTGTGTGTAAAATATAACGTGTAATAATGTTGTTATATGTATAATAGAAAAGGGCTTCAAAATTAGGATCATAAAACTCAGTTTAAAGTTTCAATTAATCCAAAATTGACATACTGGAGATGTAAATATTTGTAGATAGAAAAGTAATCTTATGATAGAAAGAAATGCCAGTTGACAATAAACAAAGCCTAACACGGAATAAAAAATACAGCCTTGGAAGAAGACTCTACAGCAATCGTTGCAGGTAGATGTTAGCGACACCTTGCGGCTACTGAAGCAACCAACGTAGATAAATTGAAATGCTATTGAATAAAATACGACTAACATAGTCCTAGCCTTCGACGCTACATGCAGTAGTCAGGTGGGTTTTTACCGAACTAACGGAACCAGACCTTTTAAGTGTGTGGGGGGGGGGAGCTTTTACGTGGCTAAGGGCGTTGTCTAGACCTGGTATTTTTAAATTAGGTTACGACTCATTATTGAAATGCGACTTACTATGAACAGGATGTATTTCACCTTGAGTTTTTCTTTTTCAGATGACATACGCTGACACTTAAATTGGGATTTGGCTGTACCAACGACGATTTCCACAAGGCACGCGCGATTTTTCTTTTCTTTCAAAAGGAATTTATTCCGGGGGAAGACTGCGTTTAGGTCACTTACGATTTGGCGACGCGTCAACGAATATCGCCTTGCAAGACCCTCTGGACACTCGTGTGTCATACGCACGTGATCATTGCAGTTGGTGGGCATTGGTCACTAGATTATAGCGGAACTTTAGAGAGTTTGAAAGGTCAGTAGCAACTACACATTTGTTATTAGGGTGTAGGAGTATCCAGGATGTTTAGATTCGGGATGAAGTACTGATCAGACGTCATCAGTTCCTAACTTCGAGTTTCCAGGAGGGGAAACCCCCCCGCATCCATATGAGACTGGCTAACTCACCTTTTGTCAAAAAGACCCGAAAATGAACGAATATTGATTTTGTGATATTTTCTATGATTTTAATTATCGCTCATTTTTTTGTATTTTATTATTTTCTCTCACAAAAAAACATTGTTTAAGCCATCGCTCATAGATTTCGTACCGTTTGTGATAATGTCAGGCTTATATGCTTCCATCTCCAGATTATCTAAAATATCTATCCTGGATTCTGATTGCATTCGCTATTTCTCTTTGATGGCCGAAATGGTATTCAGATATTCTGTTTTTTTTTATTAGATCAATCATAACCAAAACAAACAGAGTAGTTGGAGTTCTGCAACTGTCAAAAAATGCAGTGACAGTGTAGAAAGAAAAGAAGAATGGAAATTCACATGTCGAAGGACTGAAGAGTAAGAAAAAAAAAGAAAGAAATACACACACATACACAAGCACACACATACACACACACACACACACACAGAGAGAGAGAGAGAGAGAGAGAGAGAATGTAAAAGACTATTTGCAACTCAATAGTTTTGTGCTACAAAACTAACATCCGACTTGATCGAGAGTTGATTGTGTCTTTGCATTTGAACCAACAGGCTGAACTAAATAATAAGAACCAGCTTGATAAAAATGTAACAACAGAATAAAACGGGTGCTCTAATACGAGGGTGGTCTGAAAAGTTCTCGGCTTAACAATGAAAAAAAAAATTTATAATTTCAAATTATTTTTATTTTTAAACATAATCTCCCTTAAGAGTGGGAGATTATGTTTAAGCGATGCTGCAGCGTCATTATCCCGATCCTGAAGTGGATCCAAATCTGGGGAATAGGGTGGATGCCCCAACAATTCATAGTGCAGATCCCTTAATTTTTCCATTGCCAAAACACCTTTGGGCAGGTGCATTGTCCTGATGAAAGATTATTTTTTTCTTCTGCAAACTGGCTCTTCTCTGAGGAATTTTTTCGTCTAGTCTGGTTAAAAGATCGGAATAATATTCCCCGGTTACTGTTTTACCCTTTTCAAGTTAATTAATAAATAAAATTCCTTTAGCATCCCAAAACATCGATACCATGACCTTTCCTGCTGATGGAACCAACTTTGTCTTCTTTGGCGCTGAACAACCGTCTTCTGTCCACTGTTTTGACTGCTGTTTGGATTCTGGTGTGTAATGGTGAATCCAAGTCTCATCCATAGTAATAAAAATCGACGCACAAAATCAGTTTTATTCTTGTTAAAACTCTCCAAGCACTGTTCAGAGATTTTCATGCGAGTGCGTCTTTGATCTGCTGTGAGCAAGCGCGACACCCATCTCGCGCAAAGCTTTTTCATTTGCAATTCTTCATGCAAAATATATCCTCCACGTTCTTTTGAAATGCCTATAGTCTCGGCAATTTTACACACTTTGACTCGCCGGTCATCCAGTACCATATCGTGCACTTGATCAATGATTTCTGGTGTTGTTACACTTTTTGGACGTCCTTCACGTGAATCAACTTCAAGGCTGGTACGGCCACGTTTAAACTCGGCAGCTCATTTCTTAATTGTCGAAAACAAAGGACTAGCGCCCATAAACTTCTATGAACTTCGAATGAATTTCTTTTGGCATTAATTAAACCTTCTTTTACAAATAATTTTATAACCGCACGATACTCAATTTTACCCATTTCTAGGGATACAGACAACACTTTTGCTTCAGACAGCTGTATCAAAAGAAAACTACTTGATAGAATGGTTTGCAATTTCACATGGATGCTTATGACAGATGTACGAACTTTGAAAAAAAATTTCTTGCCGATAGTGTGGACACTTATGGTCGAGGCTGAGAACTTTTCGGACCACCCTCGTAAATAGTTACCATTATTCGTTCATTTTATTTTTTTCATTTTATTGATTTATATGATTCTTTAAAAAATAACATATAAACAACAACACGGTCGTAAAATGAACATCGTACGATAGCGAGAAATTGAACGCATTGCATTCTCAATCTATTTTTGTATTCTGTAGCGCCTGAATCCTGTCATGATTCTAAAGTATTGTAATTCCTTACAATAATTTACTGCGTATTCAGTTTTTATTAAAGGTTTAATGGACTTCTTTTCAACAAAAAAGAGCAATCCCCCATAACACTGATTGCGAGGATGAGGCCATCACCTCTGGCATTCCCAAATGACTTAAATCTCGTGATATTTAAACACGAATTTATACATGAGATGTAAAACTGGCCTATCGTTAACATATTTGTTTTTCTTTCCATAATACTGATAACACAAAAGTAATTCAATGACGTCACACACACACACACTGATAGTTTCATCTTAATACGAGCTTATTATCAAAAGCGTTTACTTCTCAAAACCACGATGCTGTTTACCAATAATTATTGAATTAGTTCTTGTTCGCGAATAGATAAAAAAAAGGCTTTAGGGGAACTTTAAAAACTCGACCAGTAAAGATCTATAACTCCTTTTTCAAGTAGCTGCTGGCTCTAATTTCAGAGGTCGTTGTATCAAAGGCCATCCAATTTCCTGCATTATGGTGAGATAAGGGGATGAGCAAAGGGGCAGGAGTGGTGTTCTGTCATTATAAATAAAGCCTGTGTGTGTGTGTGTGTGTGTGTGTGTGTGTGTGTGTGTGTGTGTGTGTGTGTGTGTGTGTGTGTGTGTGTGTGTGTGTGTGTGTGTGTTCTTATCAGCCCAGACGGCGTAGTGATTCTTGCCTGTGTATCAGACAATAAAGCTGGATTACAGAGATTGTACGATGTCTCCTGAGCCCACGGATTGATTGGGTTTCTTCAGACAACATTAATAGTGTATCTTCTGTAGGGATTTAGGGAGACCTACCAGCGTATTTTTCCCTCAGCCGCTTCCTTTATTAATTACTGTAACGGAAATTGCACCACTCATCTCCTCGCTAAATTTGCTATTCTTGGGCTTCTTTCTAAACCTGATGGATCAATTGTTGTAAATGATTCTCTCTATCTATCTATCTGCTTCTTGTACTCGAAGTAACCAAAGACTAGCCTTTGGCTGCGTTTTGTTACAATTCATTTATTGCCATGTTGGCCACACAAAGTAGATTCTTTGTTTACTGGCGTTTTTCTTATTACGTAAGTTTATTAAATGTTACCAGTCTATAATATTAATGCCTGATAAATAATAATTAATTATTGAAGTCTCACTGTTAACAATAATAATGTTTTTTTCTTTAGTATTCCTGGTTTCGCAGTTTTATGCACGAATAATAACATTAATGATATTTTATCATAATATTGTATAAAAATATGAGATTTTAAAATCTAGTTTAAAATTTGTAAAAATTAAAGTATCCACGATAATTAAAATTTAAAATAAGTACCAAATCGACGTAGACACGGACACGTTCTTAAGTTCTCTGGATTTTCAGTGACTTTTCAATTCTTAGTGAATGTTAAAAAAACTGTTCCTAATATTGAATGATCTCATTTTAATTTTAAACAAAAAAGATCCAATCAACAACTGTGCAGATGAAGGAATTTGTAAGAATATTAAAATAATTGCATTTGTATTTAAATAGTTAAAAGTGTGACATCAAATTTCGCTTTTTTGAGATACTATTTTAAAATAATAAAATTTTATAATAAATAAAATTAAAAAGTATTTATAATTATTAAATAAATAAAATTTTAATTTAAAGTTTTCCCTAGTTAATTAATAAAAAATTTTAAACTTTTACGTACACCTTTTTGTTTAAACTATAAAATTTTCCTTAAAATGATATAAGTGAATTTTCTTAAAACTTGGAAGGAAGGGTAATGGATGGCAATGCTGGAGCCAATGAAGTACTAAGAGAAGCTAGACTATTGCTGTTACTCTCCTGCCATGATCAGAGCTTTAATAGCTCAATAACAACTTATCCCTACGCTGTCCTCTACAGATAACGGGGAGGATGAAAAGCATTCTTACTTCGCCCCTTTAAGCCACTCCTTATAAGGCCACTTAAAAATTTACTTTAAAATATTCTGTAGATTATGATACATTTATATTCACAATTAAATACTAAAATAACCATTTACCTACGAAATGCAGATTAAATATCATATTGTATTATATTATACAACTAAAATAATGCTTTTAAAACGAAAAATTCAGAGTGTTGTGTTTTCTGTTTCTATTATTAATCATTCATCAATTAAAACAGTGGTCCGTGAAGCTTAAATTTAATTGGAGTAAAAAAAAAAAATTTACAAATGCAAATATTGATCTTCTTACCAACACCGCACTGATTTCTCCATTCTTAAAGACGCAACATATCAGAAACACATAGTGGCTATTTTGTCACATGGCAGAAGAAATCCAAGCTTACTATTACCATAGAAACATCAACACGTCACATCCGTGTTAGTCAAACGGAACTATTTCATCATTTTTGTTTCATTATTTAGTTCTAATTGTTGTTGTTTTTTTTGTTTTGTTTTGAAAAAAAAAAACATTCCTGTTAACTAAGCTTATGATCAAATTATATCATAAGCTACTATAAACAAGGTTTATAGTAGATTTTATCATTCATGAATTTTTTTTTTCTGCAGCAAACCTATTTTTTTTTACTTTTCACAAACTTTGCTTTCGTTTATTGAATTCAACTACATCTAAACCACCATGAACTTCATTCTAAAAAAGTATGCATTGCCATCTCATGAATCCTCGAGGGATTTCATGTTGTCGATTTCAATTTCCAACTTTGCATATTGAGGATTTTTTTTCCGCTCTAGAAATAGTCAAGAAAAAAAAAATTCCCGTAATAAATACAACGCAAATCGAAGTTGGGAAAAATGAAGATAATTTAGAAGGGAAGAGCGCATGCGCGGACTCTATTCACATTTTCCTTCTAATTCCATCAATTTCACTTTTTTTTTTTTTAATTTTATTTTTTGTATGAATGTTGAAGTACTGCAGACAGCAATTCGAATATCTAGATAAAAAGAAGAAAAACTGCATGATAGTAATCTAAATTTTTACTTTTCATCTATCATATCTGCAATTGAAAAAACAAAATCGTTCTTACTAAGAATCATGGATATTTTCAATTTATATTTTCTGCTTTGAAGTTTAAATTTAATGAAAAAATATTAATAAACGTTATTGTGTTTTTTATAATAAATAAAATTAAAAAGTATTTATAATTATTAAATAAACAAAATTATAATTTTAAACTTTTTCCAAGTTAATTAATAAAAAATTCGAAATTTTAGGTACACCTTTTCTTTTAAACTATAAAATTTTCCTTAAGAACTATTTAAAAAAACTCAACCGACTATGAGATACGGTGATTAATGCATTGGAGGGTAATGGATGGCGATGCTGTAGCCAATGAAATTCTAACTGAGGCTCGACTATTGCTGTTACCCTCCTGCCATGATCAGATCTCTTATTATAGCTCAATAACACTTTATCCCTACACTGTCCTCTACAGATAACGGGGAAGATGAAAAGTATTCTTGCTTCGCCCCTTTAAGCCAGTTCTTATAAGGACTATTTAAAAAGATTCGGAAGATTATGATACATTTATTAATATTTACAAATATATTGAAAGTATATTTGTATATGCTCTTATAATGGGTTCTAGACGGATTCCAATACAGTTAAAGGATATCGTCTAAATCGACTGAGCTAAGGATGATCATCCTTAATAATTACAATAAAGAATTATGATGCAACAATATATTGTTTATATATTCTGTGTAATAATGGTAAATATGGAAATATTTTTCGGTTGTAATGAGATTTTTATTTTTGCTATATCAGGATATTTTGATTGCTTAGCAATAATTTTAAAATCATCTGACAATGAACATCGCCAAGTCACTAACGTTCTTCAGAATAAAAACGGATTACCTATATGAGAGAGAGAGAAAAATTTTATTTATAAAATGTTTAATTTTATTTATATGGTCTCGTTGGCGTCATCAGTAAAAAAAAAAAAAAAAAATTGGAAAAACGTGCAAGCATATATGACGGAAGAATCAATGTCAACATGAAATCACTAACTTCAATAGGACTTCACACGCTCATTCCAATCATGTCCTAACTTTGTGTAATTAAAAAATGTACTGTAAATCTATAAGAGTAGAAAAAATACATACTAACGGTTCGCATTTATACAGTCTTCTGATTCTGAAAAGGACATTAGCCCTAAGAGAACCCTGCTTTTGGAGTTGATAACATGTTCTACAAATCCATATTTTACTGGTTCAGATTACTTAATGTAACTTTTATGTTCCTGATTTTCCAGACTGGCGAAAATGGGATAGACCACTGGTGCAAGAAATCCGATCAGCACTAGGGAATTCTTAAGAAAAGCTTGTTCTTTGAAGAAGAAGAAAAAAGTGGGAAGAAATCTTACAGGTAGGGAGGAATGCCAACAGTCATATCTGCACGTGTCTTCGCGATACATTCGGATATATCTTGAACATAACGAAGTCACATGGATCCTCTTGAGAGACTGAAGAAGGAAGAGACCTGTGTAGTTGGTTTTGTTGATGAAAGGGACACAAAAACCAGTCGGAACGAAACATATATATTCATTTTGTTGTTATAGTAATATGTTTACGCAGCAAATAGAAATAGGCATGATGGATGAGAATTCTTACAGTGCCGAATTTTTTATATAGATGGTAGGGACACTAGGCTTGACTGTAAAGTCAAATACGCGCCTTCTTTTGGAAAACTAAGAATCAAAGTCCTCTGTTTGTTTAGCTAAGAATAAGGAGATTGAATAAGTATTCATTTTGGTGATTTATTTTAGAACTTAATGACTGAACCCTATCATACCCAAAAATGTCATCCACATACCTGTGCCACACTTAATGTGTATGGGGAATAAATTACAGATACCAAGAAATTATATTCCTGGTTTAATGCTTTATCCAAGCGTAAGCAAACAAAGTTTGCGCCTGAAATATCTTCAGGACTGAGGCAACTCGTATAAGGAAGCTAAGATTTCGCATCACTTGCCTTGGTATCCCATAATGGGAAGCACATCTCCTTGCGGACATGTATAATGCTATGCATTCAGGTAAGGGTCACTACCCAGACCGGTTTCGACCTTTATTGAGGTCTCATGAATGGGAGCCAGACCCGGAGGTGAGATAACAAGGCGGAAGCAATGGAGATGTCATATTTACCTATTCGAGTTGCCAAAAGGTGTACCACCTTATTATTTAATTACTCTGGGTTTAGAGAAAGATGTTGGAAGTTTATTTTTCACTTGGTTAGACTATAATAAATTTAGTTTAATCCTTTATTAAAGTGTAAGCGAACAATGTTTGCGCCTGAAGTATCTTCAGGACTGAGGCAATTCGTGGTAAAGGTGGACCAAGCTCTCATAACTCCCTGCCTAAGTATCTCCCATAATGCAAAGCACATCTCCTTATAGACATGTATAATGCTATGCATTAAGGTAAGGGCCACTACCGAGACCGGTTTCGACTTTATTGAGGTCTCATCAGTGGAAGCCTTACCCATATGCGAGATACCAAGGTTCAATTAATGCAGAAGGCATATTTTCCTATATCAGTTGTCGAAAGGTGGTGCCTGAACCAAGCGAAAAACTTTCAACAACACAACTATCTTTCTCTAATCCAGAGTATTTTAATAATAAATAAGGTGTGACACCTTTTGGCAACTTATATAGGAATGACTTCTGCCTTACTTCAATCTTGGTATCTTCCGGGTCTAGCTCCCATTGATCAGACCTTAATAAAGGTCGAAACCGGTCTCGGTATTGACCCTTTCCATAATGCATAACATTATGCATGTCTGTAAGGAGACGTGCTTTGCATTATGAGATACTGATGCAAGTGACGAGATCTCAGCCACCTTTACTACGAGTTGCCTCAGTCCTGAAGATACTTCATGCGGAAATCTTGTTTGCTTATATTTGGATAAAGGATTAAACCAAGAATATAATTTCTTGGCATCTTTAATTTATAGTAGAACCATGTGAACTACAATAGCGTATGGTAAATGTTGGGAGAACATGTTAAAAACTCTCCATGAAGCAGTTAGTCAATGTAAGGGGGGGGGGGAGAGCTTCTCTTTACGATGCCTTTGTTGATATAGTTTAACAATATCGGTAAGAAACTGTTTCATAATTTTCGTTTACAATGAATATAGAAACAATATTCACACTAATTAGTGTGAAACCACCAACCTTCTTACTGGAAGCCCGAAATGGCTTGAAAAAAAATGTTCTATGTGGAGAACTTTTTTTCAAGCAGGCTTTCTGGCCTCTGTACAAAACATGAATAAAATACGTGAAATTACATATAATATTACATATAAAATTGACAAACAAACAGACAAAAACAAATCCTTGGCTCACCTATAAATTCATGGACCTAAATTTCTAGTTTTAAGTGCACTACAGGTTTACAGTCTTTCTTAGGTGGGAGTCGGATAACGTATAGCGGAAGCAAGACAGGTTCAAGATTCCCGTGTGTGTGTGTGCGTGCGTACGTATAACGCGGTTAATATGAAGGATAGATGTAGCAAGCTTTTAGCTAGAATAACCAACGTAGTCTATGTCCATTGTAGGGATTTAATTTCTTTAAAAATTTGGCACCCTACAATGGACATAGACAGTCAGTTGAAGGTGAAAATATGCTGCAACTGTCAGTTGCAGCATATTTTCACCTTCAGTATGTTCAGTCTGTTGATGATTTTGAATACACATTAAACTTGTTTACGTCATGTTTGCGCTGTTGACTCTTTAGAGCTAAATGTTTGGACAGTATCCCGGTTTCTTTTTAACTACAAACACCCATGAGACAATAGGTAACAATTTTATGAATCAAATCTATTTTTCCACATAAGTATATTGTTTCTATTTTTGTCTGCAATAGCTACTTGATTTTCACTTAATAAACAAAGGAGAGCCACTAGATATGAAAACATAAACGCGCAACACTTCCATTTTAACTTGGAAGTTAAAATGTAATTTTGTAATTCCCTGTTTAACTTGGAAGTTAAACAGGGAATTACAAAATGTAATTCCCTGTATTACAGGGAATTACATTTTGAAAACGATAACTTCAAAATAGGAAAGACTGCTGAAAATTGTAACCATTCGTAATAATAATAATCAACATAGGATATTAGACAAAGCTGTTTTCACTTACTGGAATAAAACGTGGGAAAGCGAATTTCATATTCAAAATATTTGCCAACAGTTCGAATTGATATTAATAATGTTGTACTGATGTTAGAAATTTTTTTTTCACTCAAATTAGACTATAATAAATTTAGTTTAATCCTTTATCCAAGCAAACAAAGTTTGTCCTTAAGTATCTACAGGACTGACGCAACTCGTGGTAAAAGTGGACCAAGCTCTCATTACTCCTTGTCTTAGTATCTCCCAGAATGCAAAGCACATCTCCTTGTGGACATTAATGCTATGCATTAAGGGAAAGGCCACGTCTTGGCTCAGTCCTGAAGATATTTTCAGGCGCAAACTAAATTTATTATAATGTTGTACTTAATAGATGAATTTAGGGAAATTTGGTATTTAGGATTCCTAATAAAGTTTGTCGACTCGTGTGAATTTCAGTCGGACCACTTATGGAAAAATTTGACAAAACAAAATTACATTCACTCACGAGCCGAAACATTATCACGCCTTCCTGATAATGAGTTGAGCCTCGTTTGGCAGACCGCTTTAACCAACTTCATTTCGAGGCCACTCGGAGGTATTTTGGACCAACAAGATAGAATAACCCTCTGGAAATCATCGACCGATCACTGACGTTGACCGGCGTATGCTTATGGTCCGCGTGATCCCACAAATGTTCCATGGATTCAAATGAGGAAACTGAGGCAGCCAGGGAAGCACGGGGAATGCTTGGACGTGCTCTTCGAACCTACCTTGCCTAGCCTTGAGACAGGCGTCGTCTTTGCTGGAAGAGTTCACATCCATCAAGCCATATTATCACCATGTAAGACAATGGCTAATTACAAACGTAGGTAAGAATTAGCGGTCCAGGTGTGTTCAGTGCCGCTAAGAAGACTTCCAGGTGATGTCCATGAGAGTAATCCTCGTACTAGGATACCGCCACTATTGGCCTGTTTCCGGCAAATCAGACGGGTCTGTCCCGTTGGCCGGAGATAGGCTGGCCTGTCATTATACCCTCTGTCCAAAAAGAAACCGAACTTTTCGAAAACAGAAGAAACTGGTGGCGCCACCTGTTGTATCTTCTTGTTGTCGAAAACGGCAACCTTCGTTAGTGTTGTGTGAGCTGTTTATGACATATGTTTCATTAGAAGCCCAATTATAGTGCCAAGAGTGACTTTTGTGTTCAACTTGGTAAATGTTTTACCGAAACGCATCAAATGCTTCAAAAAGCATACGGTGATGAATGCTTATCCCGTACTCAAGTGATTTCAAAGTGGTCGTGAGACACTTGAAGACGATGAAAAGCCGGCCGTCCAAAAACTGGACTGAGCGAAGTTAACATCCAAAAAGTGCGTGATTCCTTCAACGAAAATCCGAAATCGTCTGTGCGATTGATTGAAGATTCCAAAATCAACTGTGCAGAACATTTTAACCGAATTTGGGCCTTCGTAAATTGAATTCGCGATTTGTTGCCCACAAGTTGACCGACGACCAAAAAATGTATCGAATTGAACACTGCAAGGACCCTCATTAGAACCGCTCGTAAGGACTGAAACTTCCTTGAAACGATCGTTACTGGTGACGAAACGTGGTGTTTTGAGTATGGGCCGGAAACAAAGCGCCAGAGTGCTAAGTGGAGACCACTAGAAGAGGGGCATCCGAAATATGTCGCTTGGAGAAGTGAAAAGTAAAGACAATGCTGATTTGTTTCTACGATTCCAAGGGCATTATCCACAAAGAATTCGTTCCGCCTGGCCAAAGGTTAATGGTGAGTTTTATCTCGAAGTTTTGAAGCGATTGATAGCGAGAATTCTTGGCGTACGGCATGAATATCGTGACGACCGATCGTTCGTCAAAACACGCTGTTACTCTTTGCAATATAACTCGGCTTCTAATGAAACAAATGTCATAAACAGTTGACACAACATTAATGAAGATTGCCGCTTTCGACAACAAAAAGATACAACAGGTGGCGCCACTAGTTTCTTCTATTTCGAAAACTTCGGTTTCTTTTTGGACAGAGGGTGTATGTTTTGCTCTATGAGTTTATAAATAAATCTATTTAGAGTAAAGGACTGGGCGACCTCTACCATCGAGCCACAGCATTAGCAGACATATAGCTTTAGCTGCTTCGGATTTAATTTCAAAGTCCAACCGAATTGAAAAACATGAACTGCATTTTTAGATTGGCTTCTAAATGGATCCTTTTGTCGGTACTAAAAATATTCAAATATGGGCGATAAACTTAAAGAATATTTAGATTTCCTGTGCAGTGAAAACTCTCTGATTCTTCTTTGTTTATTACTGCTATTGAGCACCTCATATTGGAGGTGCTCAATTGGAGGGTTCGATTTAATACGCGGCACCATCTCAATCTAAAACAAAATAGGAAAACTCATCACTACAAATAAGAAAAGGGAAAAACAAAGTTTTTTAATAAATTTCTCTCTCTCTATGTCTCTCTCCATGCGCGCACGTACACATATGCAATCTTAATATGCGAGCATTTTCTCATCAACTTCGTCCTCTTTATTAGAAAGACTGCGATCAATGATGCGCTAATATATTACCAGAATGTTCATCTGCCTATTATAGTGCAAAAGGTTTTCTACGTTCTGCATCCAAGGACATGGTCGATATAGATTATCATTACGCTTAGTGTGGAATCTCATCAAACAATCATCCATTACTTTACAGGAGTATTGCGTGCCTTGTTCACACCTCATCTATCATGGGATAACACTGTGATATTGTGCACTGGAACCGAACTACAAAAATTTCTGCAAGTTCTGGAAGTTAAAAAAAAGAATGAAAGAATGTTAGGAAATGGAACTACTTTCGTGTGAATTGTCATAGAAAATAAATTATATAAGAAATGGTTCCTTTCTGCCGCAAATTACCAAAGGGTTCTTATATTCTGTAAATTAATAGCATAACCAATACGTATGTTTATGTTATGAGAGTCGTTTCAGTAAATAGAGGACGCCGCCTGTTTCTTTTTCTTGAAGATTAGTCTAACATAACACGTAAACACATAAATATGGGAATTATTTGAAAAACAAATAGGGAAGTGTTCTTCAGTGACAGCTGAAATTATCATCCATAACTGATAATAATGACGTTACTTATACATTATATACAGAGTGGCCATAAAATAACTTTCCCTCTTTGGAGGCATCTGTAGCTAAAACCAATAAACGGAATGAGACCACATTTTATGTTGAGACTTTTGAAGGCATGGGGAGTCACGTGATTTCCGCGAAAAAAAGATTTAGTATCAAAAGTTGCTGATAGGGGAAATTTTAGCGCTGGCGGAGAGGAAAGCAGTCAAATATTTGCAGTAAACGCAGGTAAAAGGAATTGTGCAAATTTTACTGTGCGTACGTGACAGCAGCGCCACCAATTCCACTTAAACAGGGATTGGGAACGTTCAGGCAGTTATTCGAATGACTGACGAATTGTGCTCAATATGCGTCCTTCCTTGCCTAAGCGTGCTTTACTTGTTAAGTTGTTTTACCTTAAACAGTGCAATGCCGTAGCGGCCGTTCGGGAATTTAGACGACTTCATAACCTGCGTACAGGTCCTATGTCAGCTGTAGCACTAAGAGCTATGTTTAAGGAGTTTGAAGAAACTGAATCAGTAGGAGTTAGACCTGGCAGAGGACGGAAAGCAGTGCAAGAAGAGACACTAACAAACGTTACACAAGAAAGGTCAGCACATTGAAAATCGTGTATGTGGTCCAGGGGACGCTGATTCTGATGAATAAAACATTATTTCCTGTGAGTTCAATCACTACATTAATTTCTGTGTCTCTCGCAAGTTGTTTTAGTTTAATTATTATTATTCTTTTTATCATTATAACGCTCCAGCTGGAATGAGTGACGCGGCTGTCGCTTACGAAATGTTATTATTCCATTTTATGTGCCTTTAATGTAATTATCCGCTTGTTTTCGGCTCCGCCAGCGCCAAAATTTCCCCTATCGGCGAATTTTGGTACTTAATCTTTTTTTTCACCGAAATCATCTTTCCATGATTTCGAAAGTCTCAGTATAAAATTTGGTCTCATTCCGTTTATTGGTTTTAGCTACAGATGCCTCCAAAGAAGGAAAGTTATTTTATGGCCACCTTGTATATACTGCTTATGAAGATGATTTTCGTTTCTTTTATTTCAATAATAAAAAAAAATTAAAACGTTTGAAGAATCTAAAACCAGTAGTCTTCTACACTTTAATTAGCCTACCTGAATTCGATTCTTTCGGCCCTAACTTTTCTTGAACGCTGGTTGGAAGTCCCTTTCCTCCCTTCACGACTGCCTCAAGGCTATCAGTGATTTCATAGACATTAGAGGAAGAGAGTAGTAAGCTAACAACTGCCGCCATCTAGTGTTTCTTAACAGAATATGTTACTATTTGAAATATACGAGTTACATGATCGATTGTTTGGTTGTAATTAAGAATCTGACTTTTCAAAAAAAAAAAAAACATCCTTGCTTCTGCCAAAAAACTGACTTCGGGAACTAACTGAAAAAAAATTGCTTTACGAAGTTTCTGTACTCAGCGACTAGAATCAAACTTCTAATGCTCTTTCTTCTGGCGGTCTAGCACTATGGATGAGGTTACAGAGGCTAATAGGTCAATAATTTCAACCCACAAATATAAACGCTTGATGTAAAGTCATCCTATCTTCTTTCAAATTGGTTTTCATGCTTTCTTGTATCTCTCGATGCATTAAAGATCAAAATGTCCTTCCAGTGAGCTGGTCTCCAATTCGCTTCGTATAAACGAACTATTATTAATTGGCTCTATTGTTATGCAAAATTTAGCGATAGAATATCAAATGAAACTTTAACTCTTCACCAGATTTTCTGTTTGACTGCGGTATCATACTGATGGATGTTCAATCCTTCCAAGTTCCTTTAATTCATCCCATTTGCAGCAAACTCTTTTAAAAGAAATTATTCAAATTAAGGATCACTTAAGTTACTCATGGGATCTTAAATACCTGCATTATTAAAGGAAATGATACAATTAACTCTGCAGAAAGAGTTGTTCTGTATTTCCTTCAAGATTCTACAAACGCAAATATCATTGGATTTTCAAAACGGAAATTATTCAAATGGGATTGTTAGAAGAACAAACCGTGCCTGTACGATGGAATTAATATCGCACTTGTGTTGCCAAAAATGGGAAAGATTCTATTGATATGAATAACTGGAGGTTGAGAATTTGGGAAAATAAAATATTCCAGTAAGATGAATACATAGTTGTGCTCAACAAGACATGATGACAGCCGCACGAGACAGGGGATTCCTTCTGTTATTTTCATTGTGTTAGCTGTAAAAGATAATGTTGAAACGTTCACGCCATCACTGCAGATGGATTAGCAAAGTGTGGACTAAAAATCTATGCATTTAGCCAATAGATGAAGGGCATTCTACAATATTATCTTTGTCTACTCTAGTGAGTATTTTGAATATGAACTCCCACCCAAGAAAGAATGTAAATTCGTAGCGTAGAAGCATCAGTGCTATGGATGGTTATTTTTTGTTTTATTTTTACATCGGGAAATTCTACTCCAGACAAAAATATGAAAAGATTTCCTGCCGCTTCATAGCATTGAGGGGGACAGGTATGCGGTTATTAATCCATTTTACATCAATGAGGATTTACGACATAAGTTGTATCAGAATATAACACATTTCGTGGACTCATCACCTACATGTATTATTGGCCATAAGCGTGACATCATAGGTCCTACGATAAAACACTAACAACATTTTTTTCACATTATACTGAAGTTGTTTATGACAAGTGACGTGTTAGAAATTCTACTTGTATCTGATTGGGCAATGTATCTTTATTCGTATACGTTTGTAAGTATTAAGTGACATCAGAATGTTTGCCAATCAACTGCATTGTGGATGAAAAGCAGGGGAGAATGCTGGTCTTGAAATTCAGGCTTGCTCTTGTTATCATTCAGGGAGTGAGAGGTGTGATTGAAGTCTGATTAGCGGAATAATGAATTACTGACCATTTAAAACTATATATTTAGAAATGTATGTACATTTAATCATACAAATACAACATTTATTTTACAAATGATATTCTATCTTTTTCAATTTAGCTACTTGAATACAAATTCTACCCAACGGTTCTTCTTTATGAACTGGTCAATAACATCGTCATAAAAAGTTGGTTGTGACTTGATTTTCCCAAGCAACACGCACACTTGTAAAGGCTGGCTGAAGCTCACTGGCTAGAGCTACGTTGACTGCGTATGGCCAAGGTAGCTTTGACTAGACGAACAAGCATCGGCCTTCGATACACAACGCAAAGCTCAATTATTGCCGCGCAAGCTTAAGACGTCTTCTGTCCACAAAAATAAAAGCCTAAATGGAATGCTTATAAATGCATGCATTTATTAACAAATAAATATTACTTCTTTCTCAATTAATGAACTTGCGCTGCAAGCATGGAGAATTCGCCACTGATGAAAAGCGATTCCCTATTCACTGCATTTGTGTAAAACATGTGAAAACAGCACATCGATCTCCTTAATGAAAGAGAAAATGATCCTAAATCTAATCCTTGAATTTTTCTCTTAATCCCTCAACAGTATATGATTTTGTATCTAATCCTTGAAATTCTATTCAATCAATATCATTTTCAGCATCCTACATCTTAATTTCTTTTCCAATTGTATGCATCTAAACATATAATACGAGAAACAGCTACCTACGTTGAACACTTCTGCAACTAGTTCTAATAATTAAACAGTAATAACAGGATCTGCTCTTAACAAACCATTTGTTTGTGAATAACCCTAAAACTTAGTTTGTTAAGAAGACCATTTCCTAAGTTACTGTCGCCATTATTTATCTTGATATTACAGTCAACCTTATTGGTCTGCATCTGTTGCATAAGTCACCGATCCGCTTGCGTGAAGGGCAACAGCAGTGTGTGTTCTTCCAATATGTTAATAAAGGTTCGAATATATGAAATATGTCTTGTTGAGATGATGCGGGACTTATAGAAGTCTTATGAAATCACTACAGATATCTTACTAAGAAATGGGGTTTGTTCAAAAATTAAAATTTACTCAAAAAACAAGAGTAAATTAAAATTTACTCTTGTTTGCAGATTTTGGTATAATAGGAAATCCCTAAGTAACGAATTTGTGTGTATTGTGTGTAATATTAATATAAGATACCAGAACACTCTCTCGAAATTAATCTTGCTTTCTACAGGGTGTCCCAAAATTCATGCAAGATTTAAATTTAGCGCCATTTGTGCGGTAAAGTGTTGCCAACGAGAAAAAAAAGACCGCGTGACAGCTGACAGTTCAGGGTTATTAAAAATGACCACACACAGCGAAGAGAGTTCGTTGAATGGATTATGGAACAACAACAAGTGGATGCTTAGTTTTCGAACAAAATCACCTTCAGCGATGAACCTCATTTTCATCTTGATGGCTTCGTTAATCGACAAAATTGTCGCATTTGGAGTTCAGAAAATCCACGAGTGATTGTTGAGAAACAAATGCATCCACAACGTGTCACTGTTTGGTGCGGAATTTGGGCTGGAGGCATCATCGGTCCATTCTTCTTCGAAAATGCGGCTGGTAAGGCAATAACAGTTAATGGTGCTCGCTATCGCGACATGATAATCCAGTTTTTTTGCCTAAATTGCAAGATATGGATGTGGACGACATATGGTTTCAACAAGACGGTGCCACATGCCATACAGCCAAGAAACAATTCAATTACTGCATGAGTCATTTCCTGGTCGTGTAATTTCCCGTTTTGGTGATCAGAATTGGCCGCCCAGATCATGTGACTTAACGCCGTTGAACTTTTTTCTTTGGGGTTTTTTGAAGTCTAAGGTTTATGCCAACAAGCCCACTCCTTGGAGGAGGAAATTGAGCGCTGTATCAACGAAATTGAGCCACATTTATGCAAAACGGTCATGGAAAATTTCGACAAAAGAGTGCGTATGTGCCAGCAAAGCCATTTACCCGATATGCTATTCCATGCATAACCCTATACTGTATACTTTATGAATCAATAAGAAATTACAATTTTTAATTAAAAACCTGTGTTTTCTATCACAATTACTTCTTGCGTGAATTTTGGGACACCCTGTATTTAGATTCAAAAACGTGACATCTTAGCTGCTAGGATTCCTTAAGTCTGATACAGTCAAGAGGACAGGGGAAGACAGATTTTTGCATCTCTCTTTCTCTTCAAATTCTACATACAAACCTCTCGCTTATTGGATTGATATCAAAATGTAAAAAAAAAGTTATCAGTTTCTTCCGTGATGATCATCTCAAAGAAGTGATGCATTCTGGGATGCGGGAAGAACAATAACAATAGGTTGAAAATTGATGCTAAAGCAATAAAAATAGATTTAATAAAAAAAGTAATGTCTTTTTATTTTGATTTATCGTTGTAATATCGAAACTAAGCAGAGATGAATGGTTTCTTTTAGATTGGTAGGAGTGCTCAGTTTTAAAATTATGTTGATTATACCACCACCACCGTTGTAGAACACTTCATGCCTTTACTTGCAGAGAATAAGATTTGTTAACCGATAATGTGAAGTATACCAACAGACCACTAATACGATTTGTTGTTCGTTGGAGAAGATGATTGATAAAAGAGTAGAGGATGAAAACATAGATGAAAAATTGAAGTTGAAAATTAGACCATAAAGGGTGTCATCGGCTATCGTACGCAAAAAGGAGACAAAGAAGAAATCAATCATCTGCGTGCAAACGAAAAAGGTGAAGCCATAAGATGGGGACTTGTTATGAAAGACGTCCGTGTCATGTTCTATAAAAAATGAAATATTAAGAAACAGTTTTTGTCTTTTTTTTTTCTGTGTTCGTCTATCCATAAAACGTAGTACCCCCCTGATAATATTTCCTTGTTTGGGCATTGCTGTGGATGGAAGACAAATGGTGTCATTGCCAAACATCTATTTTCTTTATTAATAAGCTTAGTATAAAAGTTGAAAGTACAGGCATGAATCAATATAGGACTGTCAGAGTTGACAACATCACTGTTCTTGAATGTACAGACGTTTATGACGTTAAAGGACTCATCAAACAGTGACACAGGAGTTCTCGGGAACGACTGATACCACTTCTTGAGGTCTCATGAATAAAACTCCCCAAGAAAATGGAATTTTACTGTTAGAAAGACTAAGATTGAAATAGCAAAATAAATACAACCATTTTGTTTACTCATTAAAATAAAACAGGATTGAAGATAAATAAGACTGGTTGAAAACACCAGGAATGGTAGATTAATGATTTATATTGGGAGGATAATCGTTGGTGTTTGATGAAAGAAAAAAAAATATAAGGCTTCAATTCTTTCTTTTCGTGCATAGTAAATGTTTCTATGAAATATAAACAGTGTTTATATTTCATATTTACGAATTTAGCGACATCAAACACACGCGTTGAAATGATTATTTTACTTATTATTAATAAAATAACAATTGACGTTTCGATCCCTATATTGAGGTCATCATCAGAAGATACATGTGTATACGAAAACAAGTTCTACAAAGGTAAATTGAATCTACGCTGCTAATTGATCTTTTACTTAGCCTGACCTCTAGTGGTAAAAAAACTATAACTATCCCTGCTAAAGTCCTCTCGTAAGAAGATTTTCTTCTGGATTTGTACAGTTCAGGTTGCTATTGAACGTATACCCCTGGGTATTTTGTATACCCCTGGGTGGACTAGGTTTGGAAGAGGATCTTTGTAAGAACTGAGTAGGTGTCTAAATTTTGTCGGGGCTTTGATGGTGGTTTTGATGTTGTATTTGTGTAGTATTCTGTCTATGTTTTTTCCAAAATGCTTCTAACATAAGGAATGGGAATGGTATGCTTGGAATCCTTTTTGTTTTTAGTGGTCTCTCTGGAGGATCTTGTGAATAGATTTTTTGCTGTATCCATTTTTTTATAAATATATGGTTGATGATCTCGTAGTCCTGGTTTAGAGCTTGCTCATTTGAACAAATAGTTTGAGCTCTGTGTTTAAGGGTGCTTATGACCCCTAGTTTTTGTGTTGGGTGTTGGTAAGAATTTTTGGACATGTACTGGCCTTTCAGACCACGCACTCCAAACATACCACAGAATTGATTGGAGAGGTACCAAGTCCCTACACAGCACCAAAACCTGGCTCGAGAGGAAATTTAAAGAAGCATAGGAAATGCTCAAACAGAATCCTAACCTGAACAAAAATGACGGTCTAACGATTCCAAGAATGTGGAGGACCCATTTGCAACCATTACAGTAACCAGAACGAGCCAAAGAAAAATCTCAATACAAGATTTGATGGGTTTTTTATTATTATTTTTAACATTCAATAGTAACTTGAACTGTACAAGTCTAGAAGAAAATCTTAGTACGGGAGGACTTTAACAGAGTATGTTGTAGTTTTTTTTTACCACTAGAGGTCAGGCTAAGTAAAAGATCAATTAACAGCGTAGATTCAATTTACCTTTGTAGAGTGCAAGCGCATGTAGCTTGTTTTCATATACACATGTATCTTTCTGATGATGACCTCAACACAGGGCTCAAAACGTCAATTGTTATTTTATTAATAATATATAAAATAATCATTTCAACGCGTGTTTTTAGTGTCCTTAAATTCGTAAATATGAATGCTGATCACCGTATAACCTTAAAAGAAAGAGTATTTATATTTGCTTAAGCTGAATGGCTACGCTATGGAGAATGGATGTAAGAAGGCTGTGAAAAGTCTTCTATAAGCCAGCTCGATAAGCAGAACCTTGCTGATAGGTAATAAAAAGAGTTGAAGATTTTAACTGTGGTTATATGCGTTTTAAAGTCTTAATTTCTTCAGTATCAGACAAT
The DNA here is from genome assembly GCF_054136105.1 of Typopeltis vanoorti. Classification (NCBI taxonomy): domain Eukaryota; kingdom Metazoa; phylum Arthropoda; class Arachnida; order Uropygi; family Thelyphonidae; genus Typopeltis; species Typopeltis vanoorti. The sequence goes on along the minus strand of NC_143568.1, from coordinate 14,287,529 downwards.
GATTTGTTCCGTACAAATACGTGTCATTAGTCTTTGTGATTATGAATGCTTTTATAATATGTAAATCAGCCGATGAAGGTCACAGCTATATGATGTTAGTTTCGTTCACGTGCATAGTTGCTATCATTACTTGTTCAGAGAATAAAGTAGAATATCACGTGTTGTACTCTTTTGCTTTGCGAAGATAACAATCTTGATTCCCATCCTCAAAATCCCTTCCATCCGTGACTAATTCCCTTTCGTTTAAAAACGTCCTGTAGGTTCCTCACAGCGTAGATGAGAATCAAACCTGCCCCTCCAATGAGATACACGTTGTACATGAAAAAATTTTTTTTAATAATTCTTTACGCCCACAAAATATAACATTTTGTAGAGATGATAAGGGCAGTTCCCTCGGGGCTTAGTAAAGTTCTGGAGTGAAAAAAGTTCTAGAAAAATACAGAAAAAAAAATTGTTTTTTTTTTTTGTGTGTGTGTGTGTTATTTGAAGAAACGATATCCAATTAACAAGTTTAGTATTTTGTCCTCTTTACTCTTTGCTGTCATCCCATTACATCATCATAGCCCGTTTGCTAAAATGTTGGGATGATTTAACGCAATGATCGTCGCTGTTATTGTCCTCTGCTATCTTTCTCCATCTCTCCTACCTGGATGCGGTAGTTAACATAAACAAGACCCCCTCCCCTGTTTCCAATCTGTAGTTCCACAGTGACAGAATCATTAATTAGTTGGGAAGTTTCAAGGTAATTTATGAGCAGGCTGCTAATGGATTTCTTCATTATTTCAACACGCGTTAAGTAAGTTTAATAGGAGGATAACTGATTGGTAATTATTTATCATCTTTTTAAGAATAGCTAAGGACAGGCTTAAGGGGAAATGAAGGTAAAATAAGCGTAAAATATGAGTACAGAAGATGATCGTTATCACATACTCCAAGAAAAATTAAAGCAGTGACAAAAATCTTTCTTTTTTTTTTTTTGAAACTTTTCGTCTATTTTGTATGGCAAACAAAATGATGGGTTACTAAGGATGTGCCATAAGGACCGTGGTTAGATGAAATTAGGACTGTTTATAAAGGAACATTTCTATCTTTAAGCAAAGATTTCGTATTTGAAAATCAAACTTTCATTATTTAAATGCTTGTTTAATGATTTTTATCTTTAAAAGGAGGTAATGTTTACGTTTAAATAATTGTGCAGTGGAAATGAAAAAAAGAATAGAACGAGCAAGATTTTAACCCGGCGCTGGTGAGATGGAAATGTAACAAAAGTGGTAAGGTGGGATCCCACAGACCCATCCAAATAATGGAGTGTATTATTGACCACCTCTGGTCTGGCTCCCACTGACGAGACCTCAACAAAGGTCGAAACCGGTTGGAAACTTGGTGATGAATGGCAATGCTGTAGCCCATGAAGTTAACTGAGGCACGACTGTTGCTGTTACCCCTCAGATGAGATATGAGTAAATGAGCGGCTCTGCTCGGTGGTGGGGTGAGCCTGCTACGGGGTAGAGACAACGCTGGGAGTTCTTCTCAGTGGCATGGTGAGGGGAACAACGCTGAGTTTTTTGGAGTTTGACCTGTACTTGAACATTCAATAAAGGTCGAAACCGGTCTGGATAGTGGCCCTTCTCTTAATGCATAGCATTATACATGTCCGCAAAGAGATGTGCTTTGCGTTATGGGAGATACTAAGACAAATACTCATGAGAGTTTGGTCCAACTTTACCACGAGTTTCCTCAGTCCTGAAGATACTTCTGGAACAAACTTTGTTTTGCTGTGGTTAGCGTATCAGCTCTCCAGTCAAAAGGCTGCAGGTTCAAATCCCCCCGTGGGCATGGATGTTTGTGTCTGTGGAAATACTAGTGGTCGGCGGTAGATGGCGTTGGTGTAGTTGCAGTCAGTTGGCAGATTGAGTGGTGGAGACAGAGTTGTAGAGTAGGTGCCTACCTTCAATGAGTCCTTGGACTCCCTGAAGGTGTCAGGTAATAATAATAATAATAATAATTATAGAAATCCATATCTTTTTAATCAATATTAGATTACATATTGTTTAAGATTCTTCCTCACAGTCTTGTTCTGTATCAGACTCATGGTTACTGACTAATTCTAAATCAATTTCGCTATCATCATCTCCGCTAAATGGCTCCTCGTCTGTCAAAGCATCATCTATAAGTTAACGTAACCTCTGTTCTTCCTGCTCGTAACTCATCTGGTAAAGAAAAAGATATTATTCTCAAAATACTCTCTAAATATTTACAACAACGTATTTGCCTATAGTTAATATGTAAAAATATCGAAGACACAGCAGTAAAGATAATGTTTTAGTAGAATATACATGGAAACAACTTACGTTTCGGAAGTCAATATAGTCACACTTTTGGTAGGGTGGGGTCTGGTGGACCCCAGCACACTTTACACCTGTGCACACTAAACTTGCTTACGCGCAACAGACTGTCGTCTATGGTGTCGAGTAGCAGGCTATGGGAGGGGAAGTTGTACTGAGGCATGACTCACTGCCACGCGTTGGTAAAATGTTTTAGTCATTTTAAAATCTTTGGGATCTGTGACACCCCACCTCACTAACGCCGGATTAAGGGTGAATGAAAAAAGCAAAGGAAAAAAAATCAAGTAACTTATTATTAGGTATTGTTCTTATAATACAGAAAGCATTATTATTTTTATGGGTGTTTTAACATCACATAAAGAGCGTTTTGCTGAATCAATGATTGTCCATCTTAATATGAAAAGGGTGGATATACCAACACGGAAATTCTTCTTCTAATTTGTCTTCCTCTGTGGAAATGCTGGAATTTCTTAACATTACAGCAGAAGCAATATGCACAAGTTAACACACACCACGTCGTTTATTCATTGAGCATGTGTGCTGTGGTTGGTTTGCCTATTCTGCAGTGATGAAAAAAAAAACAGAGTTCCTGACCTTCAGCATAAAGACCTTATAATGCTTCCACAAGTAATTTATGGGATTCGAAACTCAGCTATTTCAAAAATACAGCAACGTCTCTACTAAAATACAGAAACGTAGAGCTAAGAGATGCCGTTGATATTCTGATTTGTCAATATTTTAAAGTGTTTTTCTTAATAATGCGAATTCTGTTTATAAACGGATGTAAACTTAGCTCATATTAGTACGGTGGGTTGATTAAGTGCTGTAATATTTCCTATAAATAGGCTTAGTGCTATCATAGATCCTCAAACAAAGCAGAACAGGTAAGTCACCAGAGAAGATAATATAAACACAGAACTTATTAAATTTGCACTAGGGATACCAATTTATAAAAAAGGTCTAAAAACAGACTGCAATAACCATCGTGACATCAGCCTCCTCAATATAGGTTATAAAATCTACGCAAAAATAGATTATGTATGGTTCAAAAAAAACTTCAAAACCATCTTCAACTTTCTTTGATTAAATGAGTTGGAAACTACTTTTAGGAAATCATACCAAATAGATTATGGCTTTGGTTTTCAACTCAAATGATCAATATTACACATGGTACACTTTATAACATTTGTTTTAGTTGAAATGACAGAAAAATTAAGTCCTTGCCATCTCCGTACGAAACTGACTAACTCACTTTTACGTAAACGACCTTATACAATAACATTCCTTCCAAAATATACCTTGGAAACGTCTTTGTATTCCATTTATTGAAAACTAAACTATTCTGATGCATGTTACACCTGCATTGTAGGTTCAGTTTCCCGGATGTTGACATAATAGTTGCCAGCCACTGTTAGCCGACAATTGTTGCATCAATTCCTATGCAACAACAATGAATTTTGTATTCAGTAAAGAGAGTTTAAAGTATATGTCATTCAATCAATCACCAGTCCATTCTCTAATGGCATCCAATGCCTGTCTGTTACCTGCTCGGATCTGTAATATTATATTCTTTCTTAGCAATCGCCATTCTGTGCTGTACACTCATCTAGTGAAGCGAACGCCGCAGGCTAGTTACATGAAGCGACTGCTAACTTAATGGTGGGTTAATTAGTAGTATTAAGATATGAACATCAATTGAAGTACACTTAACTGTATGCTAAACGTAGAGATTTAAAAGAAACGAATCAAATTTGGATGTACTTAATCACAGGAGGATTGAACAAGTTTTATCTCTAACAAATCCTGCCGGATTACAAGATTTTGTGTATCTTATCACCATGCTGTCATTTGTATTGTCATGTCCATAGCCTCCTCTATGTATCTTATATTTCTCCATTATTCTGGTGCTAAATTTTATTAGACTTTAGTTCTTTTTAATCAAAGTGACAAATACTTTTCCCACCTTTCTTTCCATATTCAAACTTTCCTTTAAAGCTGTTTAAGTAATCTCAGTTTATTTATTTCCTTGATTATTGTAGCTAACCTAATGCCATAATCACTTTTATCTGTTAGCAAAAAGCGTCTTTTATCGTATTATTATTATTAAATAGAGAAAAACGAAACATAATGGTCTCTTTTTTTTTTTTACTTCCATTATCTCAATTAATTACCCTAATGGAGTAGGTTAATGGAAGAAAGAAGAAATTTCTTTATACTTGTGACTTGGAAGAAAATATTTCAATGGTCAAAATTGCTCAGTGGCTACATACATTAAGTTTTAAATTGCAAAATTAGTCTGTTATTTTTTGTTTGAAATTCGTCGTGTAGAATGTTTGGTTAGTTGCTTGTTTTGCTCGGTCCAAATATAAAATACACTGAGTCCCTTATCACTCATTTTGTGAGGGAGTGGGTGCACGCCCACCTGAAAAAACAAAACAAAAATAACCTATTTTTCTACTACTGACTTTCCTGATAGAAACAAACTTTTTGTCGATGTCATTGTTTTTAAAGACCAACCTCTGACCAACAGCACTTTCAGAACAAAAAAAAAAAGACTTGGTTACGGCAGTAGAAGACTTTCTTCTGTCTTATCAGTTGTCATAGCAACCGGGTGTAAACCTGCAAACCTAAAGGTGTGGGCCATAACAAAGCGATAATGCGAACAACATGAGGCCCTCGTCCATTTCTAAATTTGAGAACGATGTTCGAGGACAGTGACGTCACCTCATCCACCACTTCCCGTTACCATGGGAACGGCGCTTACAGTGCATCGCCAGTTGTTATTTTCTTTTGAGTTCTTTTTTTTTTCTCTCTTTAAACTCCTTCAAAGTAACGAGCATTTTCTTTTAACTCTTAAACAACTTTACCGATTTTGAATCGAGACGTAATCCTACCTTTCTACATTGAACACTTAACATCTTCCCAAATGCTACAATTGTTGACGCATTGACTTCAAAATTTAGAATTTCTAGGCCGCTAGAGAAGTATAAATCAGGTATCGTAGCTGTGCCATAAATAGTTGTCTTTTTTTCTCCATTGTATGTATGTATATACAGGGTGGCCATAAAATAACTTTCCCTCTTTGGAGACATCTGCAGCTAAAACCAATAAACGGAATAAGAAAAACATTTTTTTTCCCTAACATCTCAGATGAATTCCGCGAAAAAAAGATTTAGTACCAAAAGTCGCCGACAGGGGAAATTATGGCGCTGGAGGAGCCGAAAACAAGCGGATAACTACATTAAACGTAGATAAAATGGAATAATACCATTTCGACGGTGTAAGCGACAGCCGCGTCACTCATTCCAGCTGGATATGTGGCGTGTTACAATGATAATAATAATTAAACTAAAACAACAACTAGCGAGAGACACAGAAATTAATGTTTTGATTGAACTCACAGGAAACGATGTTTTATTCATCAGAATCAGGGTCTCCTGGACCACATACACGATTTTCAATGTGCTGACCTTTCTTGTGTGCGACAAATTGCATCCGGTGTGCGACATGCTCTACAGCTGAGTGTAAGGAGTCGGATTGGATGTTCATAACAGCCCGTTTTTTTTGTTCTCTTTCAAGACATGCAAGTTGGGAACGCCACTAACATACACAACGGATTTCAAATACTCTCACAGCCGAAAGTAACATGGAGTGATGTCCGGGGATCGAGGCGGCCATGCCGTCGGAAAGAACTGACTGATAACCCGATACGAATAACTGCCTGAACGTTCCCGATCCCTTTTTAAATGGAATTGGTGGCGCTGCTGTCACGTACGCACATTAAAATGTGCATAATCCTTTTTACCTGCGTTTACCGCAAATATTTGACTGCTTTCGGCTCCGCCAGCGCCTAAATTTCCCCTATCGGCGACTTTTGATATTAAATCTTTTTTCTCGAAATTCATCTTCCCATGTCTTCGAAAGTCTTAATATAAAATGCGGTCTCGTTCCGTGTATTGGTTGCTACAGATGCCTCCAAAGAGGGAAAGTTAATTTATGGCCACCCTGTATATATATGTTTGTTACTGCATACTATATTCCAAACTTCATCGAGTCGACTGGCTTATAAACCAACGGACTTCTAAAATATTTTCCTGTATTGCTGCTTAACTGAAATGGCTGTCAGTCCGTGGAATGTTCTAACACGATTAACTCTCCACGTGCAATTCATCCACACAAACAGCGTCGTTAACTCCCGGGGTACTCCTTCTTTCTCTCTCTTTCTCTCCCTCTCTTTCCATTCCATTCTCTTGTCCACTGTCAAATGCAGTGTGGTTCTCTGCGATTTTCATTAGTCCAATGGCTCCCACTGCCATTGGACTAATTAAAGTTTTTTAACTCCGTTTTTTCTTTTCCCTGTTTTTTTTTTCTTTCAATTCTTCTTTTCCTGTCTCTTAACTCATGGAACATATCACGAGGCTGCATGATCGGAATTTTTTTTTCGTTTGTTCGGCCTATTTCTTAACATCTGAAATTTAAAAAAAAAAAAGAAAGTCATATTTTACCTTATAGCGCCACCTCGTGGTTGATACGTAGTAGTGCCATGCTGACAACAACTGGAGTCGAAATATGTGTAGTAAGAATAGTAAAATTTTTCTGTGGTTAAATTATCGAAACCAGTAGAACAATAACCGTAATACACTAAAATCAGAAAGTGTTTTTATTTATTTATTTACGAATACATAATGATTGTGAAATATACGTAATAATACATATTGTTTTCATGTATGTACAAGATAAGGCATTAATTATAAGACTTCCATTGAATTAGCCATTTTGGATTCATTACAGTATATACAAACTGCACTGTATGTGCAAGTGATTAGGAAAGAGAACGAATGAATCGGTTGATGTGTTTCTTCGATAGATGAAGTCATATCGTTTTATGGAAAACATTATGAGAAGGGGTATTCTAGAGAATACACATAGACAGAAATAAAAGTGCGGCGAAGATTGTACAATACGTTTTTAGCTGAATTGTATTTGGATGCTGACCAGTAGCTACTCGTGTTCGTACGTTAATAGAAGCAATTTGATGATTTGTAATGGCCAGTTCTGTGGAGCAGCTTCTACTAAAATACCTATAAAAAGCGCAGAACATAGCATCTATATCAGAGAGGAGAGAGTTCGTCTATGAACTTGATTACCTCTTTTGGGTGGCACAGAAGATTTTAAGGTAGGTTTTGGGGTTCCATCCAAATGTGGTGGAGCACGATTTTTAGAAATGGTTTGGAAAGCAGGCAACAGTGAGTTTTGAACGAAAACGAATACCAATTTTGGAAACCGAAGAGATTGATCTTCACTGGATATCAAACTTTTATCACATCGAAGAGGAAATGAAGCAAGTTTTCGTCCAGTAAATGGGACAGGACTGTGGTTTTGTTATCTGAAATTCGCTAAATGATCATCATACTTGAGAATGGTGAGGACATCAGTATTCAAGACATTAGTTAAAGAAGATTTCGAAGCTCAGTCATTTTAGCACTGGAGAGTTATTTGAATGAAGAAGAAGATGGAGAGCTATCATCAGGAAAAATATGAATAGAATTTGAAGTAAGAGAGAGAGAGAGAGAGAGAGAGAAGGCCATTGGTGGATGGTTTTCTCTGGTTAGAGAAAACCATCCACAATGACATGCATATAACGATCAGACAGGAGGCTGGTAGTTCAGGACAGGAAAGAGACCATAAGGTGGTAGCTTAGGAAGAAAGCTTCGAAGTCACACTCAATCAAATGCCTTGGAAATATCAAGAACTATTATATTTCAAGTAAAGGCATTTAAATATCTAGGAAGTGTGATTAGCAGTGATGGAAGATGTAAAAGTGACATAAAAACAAGAATAGCAATCGGAAGAGATGCTGTTAATAGAAAATGGAATTTATTCAGAAGTAAAATGGACAGAAACCTAAAGAAAAAACTAATAAAATGTTATGTGTGGAGTGTTGCCCTCTATGCATCTGAAACTTGGACATTGACGAAAGAAGAAATTAAGATTTTGGAAAGCTTTGAGATGTGGATTTGGAGAAGGATGGAAAAATCAAATAACTAATGAAGAGGTCTTAAAAAGAGTAGTAGAAGAAAGAAGTCTGTTAAAGAGGATAACAAGAAGAAAGGGAAACTGGATCGGACATATTCTGAGAGGGAATGGAATCATCAGAGATGCCATCGAAGGAAAAATAGACGGAAAAAGACCTCGTGGAAGAGTAAGGAGAACAATGCTAGATGACATGCTGAATGGAGTCAACCTTGAAAGAGAAGGCTCAGAACAGAAGAGAGTGGAAGGAAAGTTTCTGCTACTAAAAGAAGAACCTGCTCAATTGCAGAATACTCAAGAAGAAGAAGAAGATTATTTTTCTCCAAATGTTTTCATTACTGGGATCTAAAGATAATGTTGGCTGTGGATTATGTGGAGAGATTGTGGCTACATCCATATTGGCGATCGCTAACTACTCAGTTCATGGGCCTCCTGATAGTGAATTGGCTGTCAATGACCTTCTCCAATTACTTTTGAGCGTATCAAAGTGAGAGAGCACTTGGACGATAGTTTGATGATTGACATCTCCCCTTATTTCTGGATAAACTCTTTCTTTCTGGTCATTGGACAGATAAGTAAGAGCTTGTAGAAGCAATAAAGATGGATATTGATTCTGGATTCTCCAAATTTTTAGTCCGGAGTCCCCAGATTGTATCCTTCCACAGTTAGAAGGATACCATTTGAACCACAAGACATTAGTTATCAAAACGATTGAGGATTTTTCTGATGTCCTTCTAGAATAAGATTGAAGGTGATTTTCTTTGGTCGTCCATACACGAAATAGAGGAGAACTGGCGTCAAGGGGTCGGCCTAACACTTATGCGATATTATATGAGAGAGTTAAGATATGAAAAGACAAAAGTTTCTCCTTATAGTAAGGCTCGAATGCGAGTTTGAGCAGGAGGTGTCTTGCAGTCAGCTTTATATTCATTGATGCTTATTTTTCAAATGTTGCTCTTTCATCTACCGCGAATCTAGAGTTTTTTCACTTGAACTATTGGATCTATACTAAATTTCTGTCTTGACTGCTTGGCACATTACTGGAAAATCAGTGTTTGAATAACGGACAAGGTTTTGCGTGGTTTGGAGTGCGTAATGAAGACCCTAATTCCAGCAAAGGGTAACTTAGTCATTCGTCTGAGAATATGTTTGGGGTTAGGAGAACAGAAGCAGTAATCAGATCAGCGAAAAGCGGCATAAAAATCCCATAAATAATCCCAGTTGGCACATTATAGTGGCAGAGGACACGAGGCTGAGATTAGCTGGGAGAAGGTCGAACTGTAGAAAATGAAAAGATTGATCAGGTTAAGGTCGTGGTTATCAAGAGGAAGGCCAGAGAGAGAGAGAGCGAGAGGAAGTTAAGTAAAACTTACGTATGTTGGGAGAATGATGAAAATTATTCAATATTCTGTGGATAGAATCAGGAAAAGAAAAATCAGCTAACGCCTATGTTGTTCCCGTATAGGGAGTAGGCGGAGCCGTTTACCCTATCTAACTTTTGGAGAGTGAGTGGGCAGTTCAATCTCCACTGGTAGCCAATCAGAGAGATAGCTGGCCCAAGGCTATCACTCATTCATCGGTACGCAGTGAAGAAGGCGGCAAGCTACTGCCGCCATCTCGTGGTCTCTAACCCTAACACAATATTTTTAATGTCTGAAAATAGTATGGGTTCTACGGTCGATTTTCTTGAGTTTACGGGACGAAAACCCCGAGTTTCCGGAAGAAAAAAACCCGCTATCCCGTGCGAGAGATCGACTAACTCGGGAACCGGCCGAAAAAAGGCTTAGAAAAAGTTCCTCTAGTCGGCGACTAGATTTGAACCACCAACTCCTTTCTTCGTGCGGTCAAGCGCTGTAGAGTGCAAACCACTTCTACTGAGCTACACAGGCTCTTCTGTGGATAGATGGAGTTAATAAAAATCTAACAATTTTTGTTCGATTGTCCCCTTCCAACAACTAACCGCGCGCAAACTTGCTTAATGTTTTGCGAGCCAGTAGTAGCAGAGGCTCTACCAAGCGACCAATCTTTGCTGGATTACAAACAATGGAGTTTATAAGGAAGGTTATCTTCCTGTTTGGGTAAGACTGTATTTTAATACATCTCAATAATTGAAGTGGTCATCGAAATTAGGAGGCAGCAAGAAAAAAACGAAATAAGAAAATCTTGAGCCTTTGCTTACCGTATAGAGGGACTCAAAGATTAGTGATCTCCAACATATAATGCCAAACCTGAGAAATGCACGTCTTCAAATGAAATGAATCACGTAGAATGTCGTTATGAAAGATAAGGTGAATGTAGTTGCTGCGCGAGGTTGAGTAGACAATAATACATGACAACAATCAGCATTGTCTTTACTTTTAACTTCTCCAAGCGACTTTTTTTCGGATGCCCCTCTTCGGGTGGTCTCCACTCAGCACTCTGACGTTTTGTTTCGGGCTCGTACTCAAAACACGTTTCGTCACCAGTAACGATCGTTTCAAGGACGTTTGAGTCCTTACCAGCGGTTTTAATGAGATCCTTGCAGTGTTCAATTCGATACAATTTTTGGTCTTCGGTCAACTTGTGGGGAACAAACTCTTGGTTACAATGTTGTGCACAGTTGATTTTGGAATCCCCAATTCATCTTCAATCAATCTCACGGACGATTTCGGGTTTTCTTTGATGAAATCACTCGCTTTTTTTTTTGGATGTTAACTTCGCTCAGTCCAGTTTTTGGACGGCCCGGCTTTTCGTCGTCCTCAAGCGTCTCACGACCACTTTGGAATCGCTTAAACCACTCGTAAACTTGAGTGCGGGATAAGCATTCATCACCGTATGCTTTTTGAAGCATTGGATGCGTTTCAGTAAAACTTTTACCAAGTTTAACACAAAAGTCAATCGCAGTTCTCTGTTTGAAACTCATTTTCCGACCTTTCGTCAAAACACACTGTCACTATCGGCACTATAACGCCGCTTCTAATGAAACAAATGTCATAAACAGTTGACACAACACTAAGGAAGGTTGCGCTTTCGACAACAAAAAGATACAACAGGTGGCGCCACTAGTTTCTTCTATTTTCGAGAAGTTTGGTTTCTTTTTGGACAGAAGGTGTAGATGAAGAGTTGATGCATCCAAGTGGTGGTGCAGTTATTAGTGGTTATATGTGGATTCAGATATTGGTGAGTAGAATAACAAGGGATTTTGATGTTTTATACGATTTTTGATTTCTTAGATTTTTGTTGTTTTGTGAGATTATAACAGCAGTGTCGCTATTATTTGATATGGTACCATGCGTAGTTCGTTATGTTAGAAACATAGAATATGACTTATACAAAGGAAATGCTTGGACTTGAGTTAAAGACATTGAACGTGTATACTGTTACAATCTGTTCCCAACCGGTAAGATCTACCAGAGTAAGCAGCACCAGAATTATTCGCCGGCTATTCAGGAAACCTCTGTACAATTGCTTTGCTATAAAATGGATAAGGCGTTGGCTTCCAAATTTATTACGGTTAGTTATGCATGTCTATTAAGGCTAACCCGTACTGGATACTCACCTATCTTGCACGTAGCAAGAGAGGTGAACGGAAACTGAGCCTATTCTGGAGAACAAAACATTGCAATAGCCACTTCGTGCCTCCAATTAGCAGAGCAGTAGTGTTTCATCCGACAATAAAAATTATTTTCCACTTGATTAGGCCATAATAAATTTAGTTTTATCCAAGTGTAAGCAAACAAAGTTTGCATCTGAAATATCTTCAGGACTAAGGCAACTCGTGGTAAAGGTGGACCAAGCTCTCATGAGGTCTTATTGAGGTCTCGTCAGTGGGAGCCAGACCCCGCGGTGGTGATACTAAGGCAGAAGTCATGGAGAAGTCATATTTACTTATACGAGTTGCCAAAAGGTGTCACACCTTTTTATTAAATTACTCTGGATTTAGAGAAAGATGTTGAAAGTTTATTTCTCACTTGGTCGGACTATAATAAATTTAGTTTAATCCTTTATCCAAGTGTAAGCAAAGAAAGTTTGCGCCTGAAGCATCTTCAGACTGAATAAACTTCATAATAAGCTGGCACACCTTTTGGTAACTCGTATAAGTAAATATGACCTCTCCATTGCTTCTGCTTTAGTATCACCACTTCTGAGTCTCGCTCCCACTGAGGAGCCCTCAACAAAGGTCGAAACCGGTCTGGGTAGTGGCCCTTCCCTTAATGCATAGCATTATACATGTCCGCAAGGAGATGTGCTTTGCATTATGGGAGATACTAAGACAAGTGATGAGAGCTTGGTCCACCTTTACCACGAGTTGCCTTAGTCCTGAAGATACTTCAGGTGCAAACTTTGTTTGTTTACACTTGGATAAAGGATTAAACTAATTTAATTATAAAAATCATCGCACACCTAAAAATCTGATCGCAATAACTCCAATTAAAACCTGGTCAGAGCTCATTTAAACCTGTCTAGACTACGCAATGGCCGCCTTGACTCTGCTGGAAGAGTTTGTTTACAGATTATACGAGGGAGGGATTTCAGTTAGGAATCCTACCTCGTTAACTTTGTGTCATAATAGTAACGGGGATTTTTTTTTTAGACATGAAAGGTTGCAAGAAGTGTGGGCACTTTATTTTTGTTTATTATAAATCCCAGTAATGAATTATTTATATAGGTTAATTGCAAATTTCATTGCAACTTACTGCATACTTGAGTGCTGTTTCAAATATCTTGTCTTGACAATACGTTTCAAAAAGTGTTGTCCCACCTACGAAAGTCGCAAACCCATGTCATCATCATCACGCTAGATGAGTCAAATGTTATATAATCGGCAGTTGGAAAATGCAATGTGTTTGCTAACTAAACTAACTAAAGCGGAAATATTTCTTCATATAAACGGATTATCCAGAGATTATTCTAACCTCTCCAACCTTCGTTAGCCTATAATCTTCTGAACGCTACTGCACTCCTCTTTTTTGTTTCCTGCTCAATAACATGTGTGACTAATGTCTTCAAAACAACGGAATCGGGTTCAAACTCATCAATCTTGCCAAGCCTTTTACCATCGAGTCCATGCTAACCGATATTCTTGTTGCTCAAAAGATACCACCAACTCACTCTTGTTCTTTGATGATACTGTATTAATCCTATCAGTTATTTTAGTCTTCTTTCTCTCATTCTTCGTGACCATATCTGTGTTTTCTTGGTAGATTTTTAAGACTGCTTTTGTCCTCTGAAAAGAATTGAGTAATGAGAATCTCCAAATAACCCAACCATTATTGTAGCAATAGAATAACAAAAGAGATACTTCGATTTTTATGCTTTACTTAGAGTTCAACGGGATTATACCCTCCCCTACATTTTTCATTTCCAATGAACAGAATAGGCTATCACATTTATTAGCTGGAACTGCTTTATACCACGTGCCTGATACTGTCACATTAGACATGTTCGTTTTCCTCATAAATTTATTTGAGCACGTGTCTTATGACAGTATCAGGCTCATCTCCTAGGAAATGTGTTTTACATTATCGGAAAATACTAAGGACAGTGATCGGAGCTTACTCCACCTTTACTACGAGTTGCCCCAGCATGTCTACCAGGTGTTGGCTTATGCTTGGACTCGCCGAAACTTTATATAATTAAAAGAAACACACGTATTAACCACAGTGAAAATTATTTAATTGTAAATATTTCATCCTAAGTATCTTAGTACATCATCAGTACTGTAGTTTTGAACAATAATAGGAATAACATACAGTTAGAGCGCATGATTACAATAGAATCTCATTAAACGTGCGTAACGTGCTACAGAAGTTAAAAAAAAATATTTAACACAATTTTGTATGACAAATTCCATACTTTAGGAATAGTACGAACGTCGTTGCGGTTTAAGTTTGGTCTGTGTACTTCAGAACTTTCTTTGCATAAACGTTCATGTTTATATAAAGATCTATGTAAAAGTTTGGACTTTTCCCAATGGATCCTGTGGTTTGGACTTTCAATTCCGTGTTGGGAGAGGCCAGATTTCTGCGGTTTAAAAAGACGAATGTGGTCTTGATGTTCCGAGATGCGTTTCTGAACAGACCTACCTGTCCGTCCAAAAATAAGACAATTTGCATGAGCATGGAATCTCATAAACGCCAGGCAACATCAAATATGAGAGTTTGTCCATAGGAGAAGGTAACAACTTGTAAATTTGGTTGATAGGTGTGTAAGAAGTGGCAAAATTGTATTTCTTCATAATTTTAGAAAGACGTTCGGAGATGCCTTTGACGTAAGGTATGGGAATCCTATGGACTTCTTCCTGTCTGGTTTGAGGTGTGGAGAAGTGACTGATGATTTTTTGAGTTGTTTTAGGATTATATCCATTTAGGATGGCTGTATTTTTGATTACTTCTAATTCCTGGTTTAAAGATTCCTCAGAGGAGCAGAATTTGTGTGCTCTGGAAACTAGTGATTTAATAATGCCAGATTTCTGAGATGGATGATGAGCGGAAGAATTGTGAATGTAACGACATGAGAATGTAGGCTTGCGAAAGACAGACGTGGCGATGGAACCGTCTTCTTTTCTTTGGATGTGTAAATCCAAAAAGGAGATACCCTGTGGAGATTCTTTTCCTAACGTAAAGTTGATGCGATGATGAAGAAGGTTAATTTTATCTAGAAACAGTTGTAATTCATGTTCGGGATGATCCCAGACTGCAAATACGTCGTCGACATATCTTAACCAAATTTTTGGTTTGGGTTCAAAAGTGAATATTTTTTCCTCAAGGTGTTCTAGAAACAAGTTTGCTAGGTTTGGTGATAAAGGAGATCCCATTGCTGTTCCTTCTTCTTGCTTGTAAATTTGACCTTTCCAGGGGAAGTAACCTGATGCAATTACAAACTGGAACACTTCAACTATATCAGACGGAAACTTTTGAGTTAGTAATTCTATTGTTTCTTTATAGAGCATGTTTGTGAAGAGAATTATGATCGCACCACAGGTTTGGTTATTTATATTCGGCATGAAACTCTTAGATTTCCTATCTTAGAGTTTCTTATTCGGCAAAGAAATAATGTGGGATTTAATATCCACTTAATTTGAATAATTTTGCATCGCCAAAGTGAAGCCTGTTGGCTCTTTATTTCGGTAAATGTTTCATTTAACTTATCTTCACAATCCAAAATCAAACATTGCCAAAGTAACAGATTTGCGTTCACTAATGTTTGTTCACATGTTTAGCCTTATTTCAAATTCTTCCTTTTAATAAATGGTTGACGAAACACGCAGTTAACAGTCCCTACTTAAAATAATCAGGACACATTTCTTATATCCATACTTTGGTCTATAAACGCACCTTTAATTCTCTTTTATTGCACGCACGAAACAGCACACACACACACACACCTACATCGACTGACACCTGAAATTTCCTTCTCGAGGGTGTTCGTCGGGTTACAATCCACTTACGCTTCTGCGTACATTCTTTTACAGTCTCCGATTTCTCAAACTTCTGCTGCAGTACATCACTTCCATACTCTTAGAGCGCAATTTCCAGTTACTGCTCTTTCAGCATTGCATAGGGGGAACCCAACAGACGCTGCTTCGGCGACAGGATATTGATTTCCGCTGTTGATTCGTCGAGCAGGTAAAACAAATCGATGTAGCATCTCCTGGAGAAATTTTCCGTTCTACCTGGTGGCTAGACAGAAACTTCTCGCACACACTGCTCGATTGAGATGTAAAGAAGGCGGGGGCTTCGTTTGACCCCTTTATTACTCTGGTTTAACACAAAACGAGTTCACTGTTCTTATTCTAATTTTAAAAATAAAGGTAATTCTTAAGCGTTGGATTATCCTAAGGATAAGGACACCGTATATTGTTTGTTTGTTTAATAACACACACAATTTTTAGGATCAGGAAATTTTTTGTCCTTAAGAATTAGGACTATCTGAAAAATTAGAACTAATTTTTACGAGTGTCCTGAAGATTATATCAGTTTTCAAAGATAACTAAAATATGGAATATTTTATGGAATTGATTAAAATATGAATTAGGTTATTCGCAAACTTTCTGTTATCCTAAAATTATGAAAAATCTAAAGATTTGACCTGTTTTAAGGAATGGTTTTTCCTAAGAATTAGGAGTAATGTAAAATTTTTCTTAAACCACATATTATTTTGAGGATCGTGAGTAACATAAATTATCCTTAAACCATGTATTGTCTAAAGGATTATGAGTAATGTAAAATTCGGATTATTTTTAAACCAGGTATTATCCAAAGCGATTATGAATAATGTAAAATCGATATTATCCTTAAACCATGTACTGTGGTTTAAGGAAAATTCGTGTTATCCTTAAACCACATGTTGCTCCGAGGATTATGAGTAACATAAAATTTGGATTATTTTTAAACCACTTATCGTTTCAAGGGATTATGAATAACATAAAATTCAGATTATCGCCAATACTCTTCAATATACATAGATGAAAAAAATTTCAAGAGAATGGAGGAAAAACAAAATCACAGGAATTAAAATAGGAAATAAAGAATTAACCAGCCTTTTGTATTATGCTGGCGATCAAGTTATTTTTGCTGAAAATGAAGAACCAATTACAGAAAAATCTACAGGTATTGAACAAAACAATAGAACAGTATGACATGAAAATCTCAATTAATAAAAAGAAATCAGTAGCATCTCAAGATAAGGAAATGAAAAGATGCAAACTAGACATCCACAACTAAGTAATAAAACAAGTGAGCAAATTTAAATATCTAGGAAATTACATAAGTAAGTCCTAATGGAGAAATCGACTTTGCATATAAAAAGCAAAAATTCCAAACAAGCATTGGGACTGTGAACAGACACTTCAGTAAACAGATGTCGAGAACAACCCAAATAAAACTATATAAAATAATAGCCAAATCAATTCTGAAATAGGCCACTGAAACTTGGACTTGGGGAGAACAAAAAAAACAAGTGGAAGCTGCAGAAATGAAGATCCTAAGACCGCTTGCAGGCTATAAAAGAATAGACAAGATAAGAAATGAAGAAATAAGAAAACAGTTATCTATCATCAACATAACAGAAATCATCACAAACTACAAAGAACTGGAAAAACCACATAGAAAAAATGAGTGAGGAGAGATGGTCAAATATTGCTGGGTTAACATAAACCAAATATTTGGTTTATAATAACCAAAGGGACACCGACCAAGAGGAGACCCAGGAGGAGATGGGCAGAAGAATTTTTAAACTATTTAACAGGCAAACAATTAAAACAGGTAAAATACGGGAAGCCAAAAAGAAGAAGATTGTTTAACGGAATTCTGAATAACATAAAATTCGGATTATCCTTAAACCACGTATTATCCAGAGATTATGAGTAATGTAAATTCGTATTATCCTTAAATAATGTAAATATTCTTAAACCATATACAGGGTGTTCGGGATAAATTTGACATATTTATAATTAATTATATTTTTCCGTAAGTTACATGTATTAACACACACGTCACTTCATTTAAAAGTTTGGACCCTTCTTCATTCATATACAAGATGTCAGAAAGGATGGATAGCTGGAACCCACCTGAATCATGGAAGAGAATAACTTGTATCATGATGATTCGTGCCCGCCATCAAAATAAGGATATTACAACTGCTGCCCAATGCTCCCTGAATACAGTAAAAACAATCAGGCATGAACTAGAGACTTGCAATGGTGACTACGAGGATGTAGCAAGAAGAAAGATCCCTAGCAGACGATCTGATTGCGTTCGTACAGCAGAATTCCTCGCAAATCTGCAGGAACAGGTGTTGAAGAACCCTGGCATTGGAATTCTGGCTTTGTTCGTGGAGTTGCTAACTATAGTCAAGCCCTGGATAACAAGGGTAGCCAATGGTAGGCCGTATGTATGGCAGCAAGATTCGGCCCCTTGCCACACCTCTGGGAAAAGTCAAAAATGGTTGTCTGAAAATTTCTACGACTTCACCAGTCCAAATGTTTGGCCTCCAAAATCCCCAGACCTTAACCCCATGGATTATTTTGTATGGGGCGCAGTTGAAAAAGACACCAATCGCACTTCCAGTAATACAAAAGCCCAGTTAATGGATAAAATTAAAACAGTTTTTGCGGCCCTTCCCAGGGAGACTGTAGCATCAGCTTGTTCGAGGTTCCGAAGCAGAATTGAAGCTGTGATCGATGCTAATGGTGGTTATTTTGAGTAAATCTTGTTGATAGTATTGTAATTAACTCTGCCTGTAATGTTTTTTTGTCAATTCATTAAATTTAATAGATACAAAGAAGATTTTCTTTTTCCTTACGAAACTGTCAAATTTATCCCGAACACCCTGTATATTGACCTCAGGATTATGAGTAGCATAAAACTGGTATTATCCTTAAACCATGTATTACGTTAAGGATTATGAGTAAGGTAAAATTTGGATTATCCTTAAACCACATATTGTCTAAAGGGATTATGAGTAACATAAAATTCGGATTATCCTTAAACCACATATTTCCTAAAGGGATTATGAATAATGTAAAATTCGTATTTTTAAGCCATCTATTGGCCTGAGGATTATGAATAGCATAAAATTGGTATTATCCTTAAACCATGTATTGCAATACGGATTATGAGTAATGTAAAATTTGGATTATCCTTAAACCACATATTGTCTAAAGGATTATGAGTAACATAAAATTCGGATTATCCTTAAACCATGTATTAAGAATAATGTATAATTCGTATTTTTAAACCATCTATTGGCCTGAGGATTATGAGTAGCATAAAATTGTATTATCCTTAAACCATGTATTGCACTAAGGATTATGAGTAATGTAAAATTCGGATTATCATTAAACCACATATTGTCTCAAGGATTATGAGTAACATAAAATTGACTATCCTTAAACCACATATTGTCTAAATGGATTATGAATAATATAAATTCGGATTTTCCTTAAACCACATATTTTCTAAAGGGATTATGAATAATGTAAAATTCGTATTTTTAACCAATCTATTGGACTGAGGATTATCAGTAGCATAAAATTGGTATTATCCTTAAACCATGTATTGTCTAAAAGGATTATGAGTAACATTAAATTCGGATTATCTTTAAACCATGTATTGCCTAAAGGCATTGTGAATAATGTAAAATTCGTATTATCCTTAAACCATCTATTGGCCTGAGGATTATGAGTAGCATAATATGGGTATTATCCTTAAACCATATATGACGCTAAGGATTATGAGTAATGTAAAATTCGGATTATCTTTAAACCACGTATTGTGTAAATGGATTATGGGCAATGCAAAATTCTTATTGTCCTGAAAGCAAGCAAACTGATCACAAACTATTACACAATTAAGAAACATAATAAACACATTGCATCCGTAATTATAAATCCGTCACTTTATCCGTAATTCAAAATAAAATTAATTGGAAGACATGATTTGATTGCCTTAAAACGGGATCTGTTTGCCTTAAAACGTGATTGTTCTTTAAGTGAAATTTATCGTAGGGATTAGGAAAATAAGTCGTAATCCACGCCTTCATCTACAAGTCAAAGGCGATTTTTTTTAAAAAAATCTGAGCTGTTTTAATGATTCTAATATTGAAACAATTTAGATTATCCTTCAAACCTGGATTGTCTTAAGAATAAGTTAAATTCCCTTAGGATAATCTAAGATGAATTATTCTACACGTGCATTCTTCCTGAAACGTGTAGCTATGATGTTTATAACAGTTGATGCATCTTTTTCTTTGGAAACTCTTGAAAATGTCAGCTCAAAAATAAAAGCTTTCCAATTGGGAAAGTATCAGGAGACAAAGATAAGATGCTACTTTTACACAATGCCATTCCATCCCTTTAGTGCATGCAGTAATCAAAATGATAAAAAAATAGCACGCACACACACACACACACACACACACACACACACACACACACACACACACACACACACACACACACACACACACACACACACACACAAAGAAAGAAAGAGAGAGAGAGAGAGAAAGTTGAGGTACTTTGGAGCGAATCCCAAGTACAGCTTCCCTGTCAAAATTAAATTTTTTCCTTGTTGAGAGAATGGCATTTATCATGATTTACGGCAATGCGTTCGTCGAAGAGGTTACAAGAGTGGAGTACAGAAAAGAGCGGTAAATCAACGAACGGATTCAGTGCCCAGTTATTGCCGCCCATCCCGTCGTTTGGATGGGCTTCTACCGTGACGATTAGGGCCATTTGTTAGAGTTCTCAGTTTCGCCACCAGCTTTCCGATGTGTGTGTCTAGAAGGTGACAAACTTCCTCCCTTAGCGCCAGGGATTAATGTTCTCCCGCTGTAAGTTCTCCATCTTCATCTCGTGAGTTTCATGTGCCACTTTCATGACGGTGATAATACCATGACTTCCAGGAAGATCACCAGCGCCATTTTGGACATTGTTATGAACTTTAAAACAAGACAGTCGTTGGGAAGATTGATTTATAAAAGAAAAGAAATATTTATCAGAATGTATCAAGTCAGAATTGAACACGATAACTTTTGGGAGAAATAGATGGACAAACTCTTTTTCTTCACGGAATATTTCGACCACATTACTCTTATCTAGAGTGGTTTGGGCATTTTCTAGTAAGATCCTAAACAGCAACCCCAGATTTTCCGGCGGCAGGGGTTCTTTGAGGAACTCTCAATTTGGGATACAGAAATTACAACAGCTTAAAAACACCAAGGTCACTGAAGTTATTTCGAATTTTCTGTCCTTTCGTGAAAGTTTATCTTCATAATACGGATTCTCTCTTTAGTTCAAAACACGGGAAAATTTGCTCCACACAAATAACATTGGATTACATAAATATTTTGTTAAATAAATATCTTAGATTTTAAGGTGTTCTGGAGGCACTTCTAAAACTTGAATAGCACTTACAACTGAAATCATCCTGTCAACTATCTTTTCTTTCTTGCTGTTCAATTGAAATCTTGAACTAGCTTTTATCTGTTTCAAGTTCCCTACTTCTGTTTACTAGCAGCTTACATGGCATTGCTAATATATATATTCATCTGTGTTAAATAAACACGTGAGTTTCAAGTCAGAAGACTCCTGGACTTTTCTTCCTCCATTTTATTTGCCCAATTCTAGACCGCTTATGTAATCCAAGCGTTTTTTCCTAAAATGTTATCTACGACGTTGTATTTCAGGACTGTTTTTCAATTTATGCGTAAGAAATATTCATTATGTTTAAATTCTGAAAACGACAAACGTTATTATGTTATAATTTATGCATTTTAGGTTTTTACGTAACGCCCTGTGGCTGCAAAGATCTGAGTTTGAATTCCTTATGAGACTAAGAACTGTTCTCAGGATTTTCAACTGAAGGTGTGTTAGCAGGTCTGATTCAGTGAAGGAAGAGTTTCCTCTAATAACTCATTTTTAAATCCTTTATCCAGGAAAACTGATCAGGAAAACACAATCAATTAACAGACAAGAACATTATTTAGACATAAGCATAACTTATCCAAAAATTATGGTTTAAAAAGCCAATCTGTAGGGGGCCTCAACTGACTATACGTAAAAGAGGATTACAAGGGGGGGCTGAAAACTTATGATAAACACCTAGAAAAAAATGATATTAAAGCAGCTGATATAATCACAAGAACGAACATATCTTAAACCCTTTAACCCCCATGTTTCATCAAATTGTAATAATTTATTATTTTACTTTCAGGATATATAAGAAGACATGTCAGAGGTTTTAAAGAAATTCAAAGACACAGAGGTGCGGGCCATCATCAAGTTTTACGTGCTGCAAGAAAAGTCCGTAACTGACATTCACCAAACTTTGTGTGAGCTTTTAGGGGACTTTGCCCCGGCATATCCAACAGTTGCCAGATGGGTGGCCAAATTTAAAACTGGGCACCATAAGACAAAAATTCTCCCAAGTCAGGAAGACCATCCACAGCGATCACACCTGAAAACATCGATGCAGTGCATGACATGATCCTTGATCATAGACGACGGAGGCCAGCCAAATATATTTCAAAGACTCAAAGAATATTCAGGGAACGGGTTGGGGTTATAATCCATCAACATCTGGACATGTAAAAGCTCTCAGCGAAATGGAGCCCCAAATGTTTGAATGCCGACAAAAGATAAAACATGCTTTCATCTCAAGGGAGCTTGAGTCATTTTGAGAAAACAGGTGCAAAATGTTTGGCTCGTATTGTGACTGATGATGAAATGTTGCTTCATCACTATGATCAGAGACCAAACAACAGTCAATGGAGTGGAGGCACGCAGATTCTCCGCGATCAAAGACGTTTCCAAAGACAAAAGTCAGAACTGAAGGTTCTTTCATTGTCTTTTGAGATGGTATAATCCTTACCAAGTACCTCAAAAAAAGGTGAACCTGTTACAACAGCAGTTTATTCATCTTCATAAATTCATCTTCTACATTCATTTTAGTAGAGTCATCATGAATTCCTTTTCTGCATTCATTTCCATACACTTATCATCTTCGTGCATTCATCTTACTAGGAAAATACTTCCAGGAAGCAACGTTGATGATATAATAGCCAGCCGTTGATGGTTTGGAAGTCTTGCGTGTCCTATCCAATTTGGTCTTCTTGGTAAATAAGTGTACAGGATCACGCTAAAAAAAATAAGCGGAAAAAATATCTATCTTTTTTCACGAAATGAAACAGTTCACTTTTTTTTATGATAACGTCAATGCACTTTATATTCCCATTCTTTACGTAAACAGTATTAATGGCGTCTTATCACTGCTGAATGCGATAAGAGGTTTAGAAGGTAAATCCTGCATTATTTTAGGATTTTAGGTTTTATTTTCATTTCTTTGCTGTTCGTACTTTCTTTTAAATTGATCCTTTATTTGTTTTTCGTTTATTATTTATTTTTACACATTTCTCTCTCCATCGTTTGTTACATCATCTCTGCTGTTCTCATTGATATTTTTATTCCATATTTTTTCCGTGTTATTATTAACATTTTTTGTTAATTTGAAAGCCTTTTTATCGAATATTTTTAATATGTTGCGTCAATATCTCATTCGTTTGTTCCAAAACGTTACCTGAAAAAGCAAAAATAGGAAGGGATGTCAGAAATGCGTTATAACAACCAAATGGTTTTAATTTCACTGCTTTTAAAGTTTTCTTCTACTTTGTTTTCAATTTTATAAACTTTCTTCGATGCTGTACTTTTCTTGTCATCTTTAATTACCACTTGTTTCTTACAGTTCACCAGGTAGACGCCTCTCTTCCTTAGTGGTTTTCTTAATTCCTTTAAGATACTGCAGAGTTCAGTTTACGTTATCACTTTCAATTAAGTGTCTTGGTTTGATGCTTAATTTCACCAATTATTAAGAATTTCATTCTCTTGTTTTCTCAAGATTATCTTTTCTCTAGCCATGATTGTTCTCTTCGTGAAAAGGGATTCAAAGAGATTGAAAGATCAACGCCTCTTAGCGACAGCGTGGAACAAAATGTATTTTCTCAAACTCGTTAAGTGTTTATGGAACCGTACGGCTTAAACAATACCAACAATATCCATCTCATCCTAAACTTCCACTGCAATAATTGCTATACACCCTCTGTCCAAAAAGAAACCGAACGTTTCGAAAATAGAAAAAACTATTGGGACTACCTGTTGTATCTTTTTGTTGTCGAAAGTGGCAACCTTCATTAGTTTTGTGTCAACTGTACATGACATTTGTTTCATTAGAAGCCGAGTTATAGTGCCAAGAGTGACAGTGTGTTTTGACGAACAGTGGGTCGTCACGATATTCATGCCGTATGCGACGAATTCTCGCTATCCATCGCTTCAAAACTTCGAGATAAAACTCACCATTGAACGTTTGGCCAGGCGGAACGAATTCTTTGTGGATAATGCCCTTGGAATCGTAGAAACAAATCAGCATTGTCATTTCTTTTGACTTCTCAGCACTCTGCCGCTTTGTTTCGAGCTCATACTCAAAACATCACGTTTCGTCACTAGTAACGATCGTTTCAAGGAAGTTTGAGTCCTTATGAGCAGTTTTAATGAGGTCCTTGCAGTGTTCAATTCGATACATTTTGCCAGTCAACTTGTGGGGAACAAATCGCGAATTCAATTTACGAAGGCCCAAACTCTCAATTATGATGTTATGCACAGTTGATTTTGGAATCCGCAATTCATCTTCAATCAATTTCACGGACGATGTCGGGTTTTCTTTGATGAAATCACGCACTTTTTGGATGTTAACTTCGCTCAGTCCAGTTTCTGGATGTCCCGGCTTTTCGTCGTCCACAAGCGTCTCACGACCACGTTGAAACTGCTTAAACCACTCGTAAACTTGAGTACGGGATAAAAATTCATCACCGTATTCTTTTTGAAGCATTTTATGCGTTTTGGTAAAACGTTTACCAAGTTTAACACAAAAGTCAATCGCAGATCTCTGTTTGAAACTCATTTTCCGACCGTTCGTGAAAACACAGTCATCACTCTTGGCACTCTAACTCAGCTTCTAATGAAACAAATGTCATAAACAGTTGACACAACACTAATGAAGGTTGCTGCTTTCGACAACAAAAAGATACAACAGATGGCGCCACTAGTTTCTTCTATTTTCGAAAAGTTCGGGTTTCTTTTTGGACAGAGGGTGTACTCTTTATATTTTCTTCATAAAGCTTTGCTATATCACATAAAGATCAGATGAACCTTGCACACAAATGGATGAAAATACACTTATCAGTCACAATACTATCACCAACCAGCCTATTTCCGACTAACAAAACCTCACAGTTGACGGGAAACAGCTTGTGACCATGGCAGTATCTTGATATGGGGACTGGACGTCGTAGATCTCATGAACATCACTGGTACTCTCATCCTACTGAACACACCTCCACCACTTACTCCTAACTAAGGAATTTCGGACCAGTATTGCTCTACACGATGACAACATGATCCATTGATTCCAAACGATTCTTTCAGTAAGATCGCGTCCGCTATCACATTGTTTAAGCATGGTTTCGATGGGCACATACAAGTATTTATGCACTCCCGCCTGGCAACCTAATTCTTCTGATTTAAATCCCGTGATTTTGTGGAACACAGCATCCGCAGATCGACGTCGGTGCCTAATTGTTCACTGACTCAAGGACGTTATTCTGTCTGGTTGGTCCAGAATACTCCAACACTAAGTAGGATATCATAATTGTTTGGCTCATTAGGGTATGCCTTTCATAATAGGAGAAAAACTCACTAATATCTATATTCTGTCTCCAAAGGTCCTGTGTGTTCCTGTGGAAATTGAACCGCAGATAGAGCAAGTCCACCGAAGAAAGAATGCCTAGTTTGATTGTGTTCGCTGACTACAGCTTTTTCTAAGCCTGTCGTCGACCGGTTTCGAGTTAATCGATCTCTGGCACAGCAACCAGGGCTTTTTCTTCCAGGAAATTGACTCACACTATTTCAGACTATAGTGTTAGTGTTTGAGGCCACAAGATGGTAGCAGTTTGACGTACCCTCCACCCTGAATGCCGATTAAAATCGCTAATAGTCACGAGTAAGCTATATGATTGGCTAATCATGAAGAGTAACCGCCCACTATTCTTGAAAAGTTAGGGTTAAATGAATCTCCCCTACTCTCCTTTGGGTATAAAAAATATTAGCTGATTTATAATTTAGCTAACGTGAAAATAAACCTGCCTGGTTTTGACTGATTTGATTGTTTACTGGACGTCTTTAGGTGATAGATGATTTTCACTATTTGGTGCGAAAGGCACCAATACCATTCATAGATTTCTAGCCTTTTAGAGGTTAGATCAGGTGACTATTGCATAACATATGTTCGCTTATAATCACCTACTCCCAATGAGATCCGTAGAAATAAATTAGTAAATTATTTATTTACATGGGTGTGCCTAGACAATGTCTACACGTGTGGGAGTCTACATATCCCTCCATACGGGTATAATAACCATTTGGTGTTGTTTTAAAAAAGGGGCAATTTCGAATACACTCATATCTGGATAAAGGCTGTTGACCTCAGAAAACATTGTGTGTTTAAGAGTACTGAGACACACATAAACACTGTGAATAAGAGCAAATCTTTGAAGTGCTTATAATTACCATCATATAATTACATGCTCTTGCGCTCGCGCGCGCGCACCCACACACACCGTTATAGCTCTCATCTGTATCGGGCCACTCAGCGTTTCTAAATGGCTGATAGCTCTGGCGCGTTGCACAAGGTCATAAATCTAAGCAGTCAAGTTTCGCGGGAAGCTGTTGCAAGTTAATGGACAGATAGTATGAAACGTGCCACGAGTCTCTTTGTTGTAACCCTTATTGTGTTTGTGTGATTAACGAGGTCCCGGATGAAAGGAACCAACTTTATAGCGCTGTTCTGTGAGATAATGAATATAAATTAGAGTAGCGAAGGTCGCCGTCAGGAAATGAAGTGAAAAATGAGCAAAAACAGATGCATTCATTAAGGGTAAAGATGGAGAACAAAGATCTCTACCAATTTTGTCAGTAATAAAAAAATTAGATTTTTTTAAATGGCGTCTTTTATGCATGTTATCTTAGGTTACATTCATATTTACTTTGAACAGTTTCAGTTATTCAAATTATCAATTTTATATCACTTTAACTAAATTAAATATTCGTTTGTCAAAATGTGAAAAAGATTCACAAACTAAATAGCCTCAATTTAATATTAACTGCATTCCACAATCCAAACATATCACGCGTCTCGTGAAATTCACACGAGGTTTTTTATTTTTTTAGTTTTATACTTCCATATTGTTTGCCACACTTATGTGTTTGACCGCTAGAGGGAGATTCTTGTTCGGCTAAAATAAACTTATAATATTAGCTACATCTCACAATCCGAACATATCACGTGTCTCGTGAAATTCACACGATGTTTTTTATTTTTTTATTTTTATACTTCCATATTGTTTGCCACACTTATGTGTTTGACCGCTAGAGGGAGATTCTTGTTCGGCTGAAATAAACTTATAATATTAACTACATTCCACAATCCGAACATATCACGTGTCTCGTGAAATTCACACGATGTTTTTTATTTTTTTATTTTTATACTTCCATATTGTTTGCCACACTTATGTGTTTGACCGCTAGAGGGAGATTCTTGTTCGCTGAAATAAACTTATAATATTAACTACATTCCACAATCCGAACATATCACGTGTCTCGTGAAATTCACGCGATGTTTTTTATTTTTATACTTCCATATTGTTTGCCACACTTATGTGTTTGACCGCTAGAGGGAGATTCTCGTTCGGCTGAAATAAACTTACTTCCGAACAAATAATTTTTATTGTATGTTTGACTTCCAGAAGATATTACAATCCTCTAGTTTTGCACACCTGAGGTCCAGATTTACGCAGTGTAATCCAATACTTCTGCAGCCAGTTAACAGAACGTCAAGTGTTATTATGGAATCGATGTTTAGACTGTTAACGAAATTAAAGGAAGTTGGGATCTTTATTAATTAAAGGCACTTCATAATTTACGATATAAACATGTTGAAATTAAACTCACCTCGATAAACAAATTAAAGGTGTTTTTTTTTCGTCCTATATCATATATTTTTCTTTTCTAGTTCTTTTTATTGCATTTCAGGGCAGAGAATCTTACAGATCGCACATTTAAATCCATGCTGAGACGTTTCTCTAAAGAATGTTGAATACGGAAATGTGACCAGCATAGAAAATAGTGTATACGAGCAGATAAGACCCAGAAAAACAATAGATCGTGAATGCATGTTGAGTGAAACCTTATCTGTGAACAAAGTGGAATGCCAGTTGCAAGAAACACTCCGGGAATAGGATACAAATATTTATTTCAGTATCTTTATCTCTAAAGTCTAAACGGTAGTTTTTTTTTACTTCCTATTTCTTTCTATTTAATCTTGCGTTTTACGAATGAAAAAAGCACCAAAGCAAAACAAACAAATTCTTATTTTTTATGCTTTTTTAAATTAAATAACAAAGTCTGTAAACTAATAAAAATATTAATTATAATAAATAATTATAATGTTTGACACCAACCAAATATTAAGTAGATTTAGTTGCCAACATTTTGAGTAGACACTTCCGACATAACGAACTTATACCGATTCAGAATTTTTACGCCGATTTTCTCGGGACCAGTGAGCTTTCCCCCTAACAGAATAAAACTTCATCACCACGAATATCTTGGTGATATCGTTTCTAAACTTGTTTTCAGTCTAGATCTATCAGACACTACACAGATGTCATTATTCATCAAAAGGTTTCCAAGAAAATATTTTTGGAATTTCCAACCTGCCAATCACATGCTAGTCTGGTTGACTAACCTGATAAGTATGCCCGTTTTCCAACCAATAGGTCGTGTTTTCGAATTCCACGGGTGGGCTCGGATGTTTATGAATGTATTTGGATGGTAGAAGAATTTCCTTACCCTGTTTTGAGCCGCCCCATCTTGTTTATCGTAGACCTCAAGTGGTTTTCGAAAATTTCATACTTGATTTGTAGAGAAACGTTCCCGGATTATTTCACTCTTATACCCCTATCCAAGGGGTGTACGAGTGGTATATTTTCTTAAACTTTTCTGAAATATCTTGTTTGGAAACACCTCAAATGAAATCCTGTCATATGTGGAACCAACCTAACTATTTCATCGATGCTACCTAATTTCAATAAATAAATAGAATAAAAGCAAGTGATTTTTTCTATAGAATTCATTCCTTATCCGTCGCCCAAATTAAATAAAATGTCCATCCGATTAGCGAAAATGCAATTACTTATATAACAAAATGAGTTGTCGGCATCATTTACTGTGATTCTAATCTAAAATTTGGATAATATTTTTCCATGATATTATAGACCAATGAATAATTTTCTTTCTTGATTTTTTTAAATTTTACGCGATATATATTTATTAATTTAAATTTTTTTTACATTATGTCTTAAAATAATCCCACTGGCACAGCGTTTCCACTTCATTATATGCTTCACTATACCTTTATTTCATCGTGCTTCCCCACACAAGCAGATATAGTGCTTCTCTGCAATACATCAACGTATCGCGGAGAAGCGAGTTTCCACAGAGGTGATTAATCTCTCAACACTTCAAATATTCCTGGGTAGGTTTAGATTGCAAGCATTTGTTTTAAAATGGTTTTATTTGTACAAAGCAGTTTGCAATGGCATCACATGACATTCACAGTGTTGTATTTATTCTAAATTGCATCAGGCAATCTGTTATTTTTAACGTTTGAAATTATATTTGATCTTGCGTTTTGCGAATGAAAAAAAAAAACCTTAATGGATATCACGCTCCAGTTTAATAATAAATACAACTTCTCATTGCAGAAAGTGCATTGTTTGTTAATAATATAAACGATTACAGTTAGTTCGAAGCAATTGTATAGCTTAATTGTTGATTGATCTAAACACATAAACAATGGTGATTCGTGTAATCAGATTGTGTACGAGATAACACACAGCTGATTAAATAGACGGTGACTATCAGTCTACAGACTAGTTCGACAATAATAGAAACAGCCGAATAAGCAACACGTGCAGATGGTTGCACCCTGCATTCGATTCCGTGGCGGATGTCGGTGATCTTTTGTGCTGACGGAACTTCGAAGACTTGTGAAGTCATTAGGTTGCTCGCGCCATCAAAAATTAGAGTAGGTCGGCACTTGAACTCAGAATGATTGGCTGCACGCACGCACGCGCGCGCGCGCACACGCACACACAATGCGATGACTCATGATTTTTGCTGCAATGTATTCCGAAGGTTATTCGCGTAACTATTTCTCTATTTGGATGTTTTAAGAAATTTGACAGTCGTTTTTGGTTCGAGACGATGACCTTGAACCAAATATCATTTGATTTAAGATAGTATCTCCAATTCTAAAAACTGAATAACCTTGATAAAAGATACGGTTAGGGTATTCGATAAAAAAAAATATGTGAACCTCGGAATTAGCGATGATGATGATGTTGAAGAGGATGATTTCATCCTTGTATGATGAATGCAGTAGAAATTTATAAATGTAGTTAAAGAGAACCCTTCAGAGGTTTTCTTGAACTTTATCGATCTCGCGTTAAAATAAAGGTGTATGGATAAATTTGGTTGCACTAATTATTCTATAAAGTGGCATTTTTAAGATGAATACAAACGTTTTGCTCAAAGGAGCAATGCATCTCTATAGGAGTCTATTCAATTCAGTTCCCTGAAGGATTTTGCTACCGCTTGCCTCCAATATCAGCGAATCGATTCAGATTATCACCGATAGTCTTACTAATGACTAGGTATCACACTCATTTAATTTTGTTCATATTTAAAAAACTCCTCACTTAGCGTCATGCTGTTTCGTAACTACGTTCTTAACTGTCGCTAGTGCCATTTACACGTTTGCTTATTTTGAATTCTTTTTATTATTTTGTTTAAAGGTAATGACAGCAAAGTTTTTGTGAATGAAGCAGCGGTGTAATGTCAATATTTCTGATATATATATATATCTGTATTTATATTTATCAGTTTATTTCCTCTTACAATAACGGGAATCAATCCATTATTGAAAGCCTTTTACTATGAAAACCAGAAAAAAATCAGTAAAGTATTGAAGAGATTTGAATATGAGATTTTATTAACGACACATTCATGATTGTATTCACAATATTCATTACTCTGGGAGTAATAAACATTGTAGCCATAATGATTCAACTGCAACAATAACACGCATTATGATAATACATTCATGACAATAGTTATCATTGTGATCCTTACGATACATCCATTGCAATAATGACCAATATGAATCAATCGTGATAACAATGATCATTACCATAGTCACTACAATGATGATAGCTGTGATCATTATGATAATCGTGAAAATTATGATCATTGTGATCATTATAAATCCATGATAATAATGCTCATTATACAATCGTGACAATAATGATCATTGTTATTATTTCATGTACGTTCATGAAATAAATTATCACTGTGATCGTTATCATACATTTGTAACAATAGTGATCATAATGATATAGTCGTGACAAAAATAAACATTTCGTGATAATAATGATCACTATGATGCAAATGTGACAATAATGATCATTATGATGCTACCCTGACAACAATGATCACTGTGATACAGTCGATAGAATAATCGATAGAATAATAATCACTGTGATCATTATGATATATTCGTGACAATAATAATCACTGTGATACACTCGTTACAATATATTCATGAAAAGAATGATTATTGTAATCATAATGATTCGATCTCAACAGTAATGATCATTATGATGCACCCATAACAATAATGATCATTGTGATCCTTATGATGCAAAGATAATAATAATAATAATGATCATTATGATACAATCGTGACAATAATTATCATTATGCACATTCATGACAAAAATTATCACTGTTAAATCGTCATCATACATTCGTGACAATAGTGATCATAATGATACAGTTGTGACAATAATGATCATTAAGATACATTCATACCAATAATTATCATTGTGATCATTATTATGCTATCTTGACAACAATGATCACTATGATACAATTGCTGTAACAATTGTATCATAGTGATACAATTATTACCGACAATAATTATGACTGTGATCATTAACGATACATTCGTGACCATAATGATCACTGTGATACACTCGTTACAATATATTCATGAAAAGAATGATTATTGTAATCATAATGATTCGATCTCAACAGTAATGATCATTATGATGCACCCATAACAATAATGATCATTGTGATCCTTATGATGCAACCATAATAATAATAATAATAATAATTATGATACAATTGTGACAATAATTATCATTATGTACATTCGTGACAAAAATTATCACTGTTAAATCGTCATCATACATCACAACTGTATCACTATTACAATAGTGATCATAGTGATACAGTTGTGACAATAATGATCATTAAGATACATTCATACCAATAATTATCATTGTGATCATTATTATGCTATCTTGACAACAATGATCACTATGATACAATTGCTGTAACAATTGTATCATAGTGATACAATTATTACCGACAATAATTATGACTGTGATCATTAACGATTCATTCGTGACCATAATGATCACTGTGATACACTCGTTACAATATATTCATGAAAATAATGATTATTGTAATCATAATGATTCGATCTCAACAGTAATGATCATTATGATGCACCCATAACAATAATGATCATTGTGATACTAGGGAAAATAATTATCATTGTGATCATTGTGTACACTCCTGACAATAATGATACGTATATTATCATACAACCGTGACAATAAAGATTAGCATGATCAATTGGGACAATATTGATCGTTGTGATCATTGATTCAACCATGACAATATTGACCATCGTGATACAACCGGGAAAATAATAATGATCATCATGTAATCGTGACAATAATGATTGATGATCATTATTGTCATAATAATAAATAAATAAATGCTTTAAAATATTTTCCTTTTAAGGTAAGTGTTAATTTAATAGTAAACATTTTGGCTTCTAACTTGCTTCGAAATATTTCTCAGAAAAATTGGCATTTATTTGAGTCCACACATTGATCTGTCTTCAATGGATGCTCTGATCTCCAAGTATAATAACTTCGCCACGAAATATCACTTTATATTGGTCATTTATTATGTATCGCTTTATAACGTAACGTATTGCATATCACTCTATAATGTAGCTTTGACCATAACACAATCATCAATTATAATAGTTAATTACAAAGACAATATTTCTCTACCAACCAAGTAACTTCCCCTCCACTAACATTACACAGGTTTTACAGACATGCTGCTAATACCGTAGTTATCTTACTAACTCTCTTGGACTTTCTAATGTATGCTTAATTCCAACATCATTGAATAGACTGATGCTGTTCAATATTCTGATGTAGGGATCACCCGTAAGGGGACCTCCCTCAAGAGACCGGCGTAACTGTCAGGTCTAGTTGATCCTATTAGCAGTTACGACAATGCAAATATCTATTACTGCAGTGCTGCTTTGAATATACAGATTTAATCCCGGTTGGAACATCTTTATTGACATTGATGTTCTGGAAGCTCTTAAAACAAGGAATGAATTAAATTAGGTGTTGCTATGGATACCAGATTGTATGTCTCCTTATATTCTTGCAGTGGTTGATAGGATAATATATATATATATATATACAGGGTGTTCGGAATAAATTTGACATATTTATAATTAATTATATTTTTCCGTAAGTTACATGTATTAACACACACTTCTCTTCATTTAAAAGTTTGGACCCTTCTTCATTCATATACAATATGTCAGAAAGGATGGATAGCTGGAACCCACCTGAATCATGGAAGAGAATAACTTGTATCATGATGATTCGTGCCCGCCATCAAAATAAGGATATTACGACTGCTGCCCAATGCTCCCTGAATACAGTAAAAACAATCAGGCATGAACTAGAGACTTGCAATGGTGACTACGAGGATGTAGCAAGAAGAAAGATCCCTAGCAGACGATCTGATTGCGTTCGTACAGCAGAATTCCTCGCAAATCTGCAGGAACAGGTGTTGAAGAACCCTGGCATTGGAATTCGGGCTTTGTTCGTGGAGTTGCTAACTGTAGTCAAGCCCTGGATAACAAGGGTAGCCAATGGTAGGCCGTATGTATGGCAGCAGGATTCGGCCCCTTGCCACACCTCTGGGAAAAGTCGAAAATGGTTGTCTGAAAATTTCTACGACTTCACCAGTCCAAATGTTTGGCCTCCAAACTCCCCAGACCTTAACCCCATGGATTATTTTGTATGGGGCGCAGTTGAAAAAGACACCAATCGCACTTCCAGTAATACAAAAGCCCAGTTAATGGATAAAATTAAAACAGTTTTTGCGGCCCTTCCCAGGGAGACTGTAGCATCAGCTTGTTCGAGGTTCCGAAGCAGAATTGAAGCTGTGATCGATGCTAATGGTGGTTATTTTGAGTAAATCTTGTTGATAGTATTGTAATTAACTCTGCCTGTAATGTTTTTTGTCAATTCATTAAATTTAATAGATACAAAGAAGATTTTCTTTTTCCTTACGAAACTGTCAAATTTATCCCGAACACCCTGTATATATATATATATATATATACAGTTACACGTCATATTCTTGTAAATTCCATTATAGGTGACGCCACTTCATGATACCCCTTCATGATGCCCCTTGTTCGTGGCCAACTTTTAAAGCTTCTCGGTAGTAACACAAGAAAACTCAAGGTTTTTCAAAAACAATCATGGGGTGCTTGTCATTATACTTTAAAATGCTGTTCCACTAGCTAGAGTGAAAACAGGGCAGCCTTAGGCCAGTCTATTTTCTTTGTGAGTGTGTGTTTTGTATGGTTGGTTATATGAACAATATTGATATGTCATTTACAGATCACTGTTATAAAATGCATGATGCGACACCTTAATATCGTTTGGAAGATTTTAGCATTCTTTTAAACAAAGCATATTCATATAATGATTATGACGAAGTTTATTTATTTATTTTTTTGTTAAAACGTTCACAATCAACAGATAATCAGTTGTCTTTGTGTTCCCTCTGTAATCCCAATATTGTTCGGTATTAACAGAGACTGTAAACCGATTTTGTTAATACCTACGGAAGCTGGAACAGAGACTACGGAAGCTGTGCTAAATAGAATGATCCCTCGGTCCACAAGAGGTCATGTAGAGGTGGGTCTATAAGCAGTGAGAGATATTTCCTGCTCTTGTCAGGTCGCTTCCATTAATCACTATTACCAGAGGATTGGAAGCTGCCTCCACAGACACAATGCTTCTATGGATGGTAGAAACAAGAGAGCAATCAGGTGCAGCTGGCAATGTACATAAGTGATCTCTCTCTCTCTCTCTCTCTCTCTCTCTCTCTCTCTCTCTCTCTCTCTCTCTCTCTCTCTCATCTATCTATCTCATTGTTTTTATCCGACCTACTCTGCCTCTAGAGAAAAATAATAATCAAATAATAATCATCCATATATTATTTGTAATAAATAGCTATCCGTGTTATTATATTTAATTACACTTGTCTGCTAAGATCCTTTAGGATAACAAACAAAGCTTCTCTTTTGTC
Source organism: Typopeltis vanoorti (assembly GCF_054136105.1). Classification (NCBI taxonomy): domain Eukaryota; kingdom Metazoa; phylum Arthropoda; class Arachnida; order Uropygi; family Thelyphonidae; genus Typopeltis; species Typopeltis vanoorti. The sequence goes on along the minus strand of NC_143568.1, from coordinate 14,252,006 downwards.
ATCTTGCAGACTTCCGTTTGTTTTAGTACTGTTATAGCTGGAATTACCTAAAGTAGACCATGGGATCTTAAATGATATGGATTTGTTTATCTTCAGCTACATCTGTCTTTGTGTCCTTACTTACAGCTCATCTTGGCTTCCATTAACTTATTACATACGATGGTCTATTGACAGTAATATAGAGTTTGGTAAAACTCAGGTCTGGGAAGAATCAAATGCAGCTATGAGGGTTGTATATTATATCTGTTTTTTTTCTATGGAAGATCAGTTTGGAGGTATAAAAATCTGTTTACGAGAGATTTAAAACTCCCACTTCCATATTAAATTGCTTAACTCAACCTTCAGTTGAAATAATATTTAGAAAAATTCTAGATGATATCCGTGCTAAATTATGTCACACGGAAAGAACCAAACAAAAACAAAGCAAAAGTAGTAGATATATGAAGAGACAAAGGCTTCAATTCGGCGACATATGACTTGTTTAATCAATAATAATGTAAAGTTCTATCAATAATAATGTAAAAAAATCCATCATAATCAAAGTGATGCTTTGAAAACCACTGAGGTGGTTTTTCTTCACAATAACACTATTTTTTATGACTCCCACCCGTAAAATGTCACATACTAATGGCAGGTTAACACCGTTGGCGAGCTAAAGATTTTTCTTGGAAGTTATTTTCCACTTGGTTAGACTGTAATACATTTAGTTTAATCCTTTATCCAAGTGTAAGCAAACAAAGTTTGCACCTGAAGTTACTTCAGGACTGAGGCAACTCGTGGTAAAGGTGGAGGATAAAGGATTAATCTGAATTTATTATAGTCTAAACAAATGGAAAATAAACTTCCAACATTTTTCTCTGAATGCAGAGTAATTTAATAATAAGATGGTACACCCTTTGGCAACTCGTATAAGTACATATGACTTCTCCATTGCTTCCACCTTAGTATCACCAACTCTGGGTCTGGCTCCCATTCACGAGACCTCAATAAAGGTCGAAACCAGTCTGGGTAGTGGCCCTTCCCTTATTGCATAGCATTATTATATATATATGTCCGCAAGGAGATGTGTTTTGCATTGTGGGAGATACTAAGACAAAATGTGATGAGAACTCACACCACCTTTGCCACGAGTTGCCCCAGTCCTGAAGATACTTCAGGAGCAAACTTTGTTTGCTTACACTTGGATAAAGGATTTTAAAAAAATCTCTTTTTATCAGTTTCATATATTTCTGATATTTTTATTTATCTTCCACCTAACGATAATCACAGCTATTTACTTTGCTAATTGGAAAGAGGGGGTTGCTTCTTCTCTCGTACACTGGGGGAAAAAATCAACGCTTGCTCCTTCTATTTATTTTTTTTAAATAAAAATGTAAAAACATTTGTATATTTATTTTTTTAAACAAACTGTATCATGATCTTAAATCATGAATATTTTATGTTGTTAAAGAGGAAATAATAAAAATAATAATAATATGTATACTGGATAATGGTCGCTCGTGGCTAATTGAGTTAGGGCTATTTCGATCAATGGACTTTCTCTGCTTAATGGCGTATCGCTTTATAAATGAAAGTAGCCCAGTATTAGATTAGCAACCACATTGTTTTCGTTTGCGTGGTGGCTCTGTGGCAAATTTTATTAATGGCTGTGATGCCGGTAGCTGCTAATTTATTCACTACCGCTTTATGTCGAGATCATTTCGCAAGCTAAGACAAAACCACAAATTGGTGTAATTTTATTTAGTTAGAATGGTGCGCGATTGGTTAATATTTTCGTTTAGAATTAATGCGAAATAGAACAGTGTACACTGACCTGCAATATTATTTGAAAGCCCGTTCCATTAACAATAGCATTTCATACAAATAATAATGTAGACGTCACAATACCAAATAGATTCAAAGAGCAATTTCAAATAAATAAAAATACAAAAAATGAGAAAAGTATAATGCACATTGGGAAAAATTTAAACATTAAACAATCAACTTGTGAAGCAATAGGACGGAAACAAAATGGAAAATGCAAAACAAAATGATCTCTTGGTACAGTGAAAAAATCAGAGCATCGTACCCAAAAGAATAATAAACTCCTCTAAAAAAGATATCTTGTAAATTTAAAACTTTCAGTTTCTTTTTCTATAAAATATAAATGGATCTATAATATTATATTTTATTATATTTTTATTATTTTGAAAACAAATAATTTTATTTCTATATTTTTTTTATTTGACTATGCACCTCTCAATAGTTCACTTATATTATATATATATATATATGGGTTACCATTGAAGATTTGAGGCCTCGTGGTATGGTATCTGATATATCTTGGAGGGTAATGAATGGCAATGCTGTAGACAATGAAGTTTTAACTGAGGCTCGGCTATTACCCTCCTGCCATGATCAGAGTTTTAATAGCTCAATAACACCTTATCCATACACTATCCTCTACAGATAACGGGGAAGATGAAAAGCATTCTTGCTTCGCCCCCTTAAGCCAGTCCTTATAAGGTATATATATAAGGTATATATACTATTCTGGAGGAAGATGGTTAACTAAATAACCCTTGGAGGGTAATGGATGGCAACGCTGTAGCCAATGAAGTTCTAACTGAGGCTCGGCTATTGCTGTTACCCTTTTGCCATGATCAGAGCCTTTAATAGCTCAATAACAACTTATCCCTACACTGTCCTCTACAGATAACGGGGAAGATGAAAAGCTTCCTTGCTTCGTCCCTTTAAGCCAGTCCTTATAAGGATAAGGACTATATATACTATGGTAGGTAGGAAAATCGACCGTGAGATACCCTTGGAGGATAATGGATGGCAATGCTGTAGCCAATGAAGTTCTAACTGAGGCTCGACTATTGCTGTTACCCTCCTGCCATGATCAGAGCTTTAATAGCTCAATAAAACCTTATCTCTACACTGTCCTTTACAGATAACGGGAAAGATAAAAAGCATTCTTGCTTCGCCCCTTTAAGGCAGTCCTTATAAGGACTAGATACTATTCTACAGAAGGCTTGCTTTATTAACATGAGTGTTTCTAGTTTTTCACTTAGTAGTTATTTTGTAACTGAGGCTGAGGTCTCAGCTACTGGGTTTGCCTGCCGCTTCGTAAGGAAAGACCTAGCTCACTAGAAATACTTTCTTGTGTTGGGCTGAGGCTTGGCTCAGTTTTCAGGTGCAGAGAGCTTTCATGGAGCCCTATTTACTTGTCAGTTACTTAACAAAGTGATCCCTTTTGGAGCACTGGCAAAAGTTTGCAGATTAATTGACGATGGCCTTTTAACGATCATACATTCCAAATTTTTGAAACTTTTGCTCCTGCTCTCAATGAGAACCAACAGTTGTCTGGCCAGCGAAACAGAATCTAAACGCTACACAGAAAGCGAATATACGGAGTCTGTCTCTAATGCAGAGAGTTATATTCTCATAAGTCCACTGGTAAATTTCGGATCTTTCCTGTTTTAGAAGATAAAACTAATATAGCCAAATATGAAAAGCATAAAATAATAAGAAATGCAAATGAAAACCAAAAACAAGATATAAATCAAAGATACTGGAAAACGATTGCTCTAGCGCAGTGGTTCTCAACCTTTTTTTCCACTTATGTACCCCTTTTAAACCCATTTCTATAAATTTTATAAATTCTAAACTTTCAGTTTCTTTTTCTATAAAATATAAATGGATCTATAATATAATTTATTACATTTTGAATGTTTTCAAAATAAAAAAAAATATTTCTATATTTTTTATATTTCACTATACACCTACCAATAGTTCACTTTTGTTTAGTATAACTTACAATCTTTTTTGAAGTAGCTTTTTCTATTTTTAAATAATGACATCTATTGTTTCATAACTTTTGCATTTTGTTAGTTGTTTTTTCGCCATCACTATGCTAATAAATATCTCCGACTTGGCGAGAAAAATAGAAAGAAGAAGAGTACAGAGAGAGAGTGCTCCATCTTTATATCCCGAAACTTAAAAAAAAAAATTCTACTACCACGCCACCTACACCAAGTATCTATAACTGATGGTGTTATATCCGCTTGTCACTACCTTCCTGAATATTCTAAGCCCTGGCACTCAAGTTAGGATCATAATGACGTGCTTCTAAAGGTGGAAGTTTACAAGAGGTGTGCGATAGGAGTCATTTATTGTATTTATCTTTACTCTCTCACAGAGAGGAAACCACCTCGATCTCTTTTTGTCAAGCTGGGCGGAAATAGGATCGCCTAAACCATTAGAACAGCAACGGTTGTCCAGAAAAAAAGAAAAATAGGCTTCTAGATGAGTTACAAAAGTAAATCAAAACATACGACTCCTTCCGCTTCTTTTTTGCGTAATGAAAATAAACCACTACAAGAATACTACATTTACATTTGCTAGAAAATAGATTTCGTTTTCAGAAACCAGAGAAAAACAAGATGAAATTTGTTAGGTTTCATGTTTGGGAGAAAAACTTGCCATGTGTTGTCTTGCGAGGATTTTCTCACTTGTTAAAAAATAAACTACCTACGTCAGCACCTCTCTTAGCTTATCGCTCTTCAGATTTGATGTACGTCATTGATGACGTCACAAATATACAAATCTTGTCACGACGTGGTGAAAAGGATAACTTAGTGTGTTTTGTTCAAGAATAATTGCATAGAGGTCGCTTTTCTTCTATTGATGGTGAATTGTTTATTTTCGATTTACTTAAGTCTCTTTCTGTAACCGTTTGCTCACTTAATTTTTAAAACGCACACATTCTTAAAAGAATAATTGACTCTCCTAAAATAAATATTGTATTTATTGTTAAAGGAGTTAGAAAGCTCATCAAACTTATTTTGAAATAATAAATGATGTTCTTTAAACTTTTATCCCATCTATTTATTAACTGAGGATCTTTTATGGTAGACGTGTCGATATGTTTTTTTCTAGTAATTTTTATTTATACTAAATCATTTCCAACAACAAAGATGCTTTTTAATTTATCCTAATTCAATAAAAAAAATAAATGGAGATAGAGAATGGGCAAAAATGAATTGAAATTGAAAAGCAAGAATTGAACGATAGACACGTAATTTATAAACACAGAATAGAAATAAAACAAAGATAATTTTTTTTTGCATTCTCTTCCTGCATCTTCTGTCTTACTATATTAGGCGCTAGTTTAGATTTTTAGACAGTGGGATGAAATACGAAGAAGTCACCGATGCCCTGATCTGTTCTCTTTCCAAATTTCATTCTTCAAATCCATCATTGAGTCTCCATAACATTTTTTCCGTACTAAGAACACTGCAAGAAGAAATAGTAGAGAGAAGAAGATGGTAGATTACTTGGAAACACAGAATAAATGTCATTATCATCTAGAAGGCGAAGCACAGCTGTCGGGTCAGATGGCAAGTTGCAGGCGGAGAATCGATCTACTTTTTCGGAAGTGTGGAGATATTATTTTTGGCCGTGGTCTGGCACGAACGATAAATAACTGGTACAGGCAAAGCGCTTTCTTTGGCACTCTACCGATCCACAGACTACCAACTAAGGCTGATTTATAGCCTTAAACTTCGGTACTCACTGCTGTTGACAACCATTGCGCACGACACTGCGCATACACGCAAGGGGCATCCAAGAAAGAGAAATATTGTTTTAATCTTTCACATGCGCGTTACGATCTTAATACAATCTGTGTACCCAACGAAAGACATTCCACACCGTAAAATACATTACGTTTCTGTAGTTGCCGTCATTGAGTTGTGTAAAAAGAAAGAAATAGGGAAGATTTTACGCATTTTTCTTTATATAGAGAGGAGTTAATCATCTTCGTTCATATTTCGGTGATCTTTCTCGGCAAAAGCTTCTGTAGGCGGATATTAAAACACCTGCTTTGCATTTACAAGCTGGGATACAAAGTGAATCATTTAATTTTGATCTTAGATTCAACCCAGAAACTCTAGGAATAATAATAAAAAGACTATCAATTGAACTTAAAATAAAATTGGGATTACTTGTAAATACGATAAACTCCGATAGAATTAGGATATAAACATTTCCAAAATTGGATTTTTCCTATCCTCTTGTGACTAATGCTTTACCTCTCTCACACTCTCTCTCTCTCTGTCTGTCTTTCTATCTGCTATTCGATATGTCATATATAAAATGCAGAACCAACATCTCGAATCATGCCTCTGGTCTCAACTATGTTGATTCAATTTCCTTACAGGTAGTGTTTCTCAGAAGGCATTTCCTAGGAATAGATCGCGTACTTGTCAGCGAGCAAAAAATAAATAAAATTTCTTCATAGCAGTTATTCAATTACTATGGACACACATCACAAGAGGATCTTTTCTATAAGACTGTTTTCTATCCTTTTTTATTTATACAAACTTTTATACAACACCGTATTAGTGCTAAGATACGTAATCGATGAACTTTTTTTTCTTTTAGAATTCGTAAGGTGACATCCTATATCTAAAGTACTGTTTGGTCTGCCGATACACAGTTCTCCCAAATGCACGACATCTTACAGGCTATAGAATTTTCAACGGCGTTCTGGATGTACAAGTAAGCGTTTGCATAAACGCTGCCTGAAAAATCAGGATGTTTTCAAAGTTCAAGCCTTCGCCTCAGTCTCCTCAAGACACTAAACCTATAACGCAGTATTTCGATATTGGCCGCCAGGTGGCTAGTTGTGGACCTGAATTAGTGTGGAAAATACACGAATCTCTCCGCAAGTCAGATAAAAGGGTAAGTTTTTCTTTTTTTATTTGTTTGTTAACTGTTGTTTTACTTGTTGGACTTCAATGATTCGACTGTAAACATAATTTGATTACAGACCTCTCAAGACATTGTTAAAGGAGATCTAATTGTCTTGAATGTGTTCATTGTCTGCCGTGAATCGAAAAAAGACGCTCCTGCTGACAATCTTTTTTTTTCCAGGGTGGAATAGCCACGTCTACCATATTAATGCGTGTATCAATTCAGGGGAAATAAATAATATTGGATTCTTCCTTATATAGATGAAAGAAAGTAGTACGCAACTAAGACCTGTCTTGGCAGAAATATTTCATCTATGTGCCGCTGGGATTCTATTTCAGCTAGAATGGATCAATACTTACTCTTTGATAGGACAAGATGAAATGTAGACATCCACTCCATGCGAAAAGATAGCAAAATGTTAGTTATTAAATAAGAAATTTTTCCCAACTTAGAATACGTTTACGTAAATCAGTAACTGATGAAAGGAAAAATAATACATCATTAAAAACGCAATTAACAAGATCCATTTATTTTGAAAGCTGATATAATTTTTTTCCTTTTTTATTTACCCTATAATAATAATTTGTGAGTTCAACGTATCTCATCATTGGCCTGTGGAGTAAGATAGGCTGAGATTCAGCAGATAGTAGGAGAGGAAATAAAGATAGAGTGCAAAAATGATAAGCATTTTTATGTAATGATTTTGTGTCACGTTTTTGGTCCGGCTTCATTTATTTAGTAGTAATTAATGATAATAATAATTTGGTGTGGATAGTGTAATTATTTTTATATAAAAAAAATTGAGAAAAATAATTATATTTTTTTAAAATAGAAAAATATTAAACTTTGCACTATTTATATATATATATATATATATATATATATATATATATATATATATATATATATATATATATATATATATATATATATATATATATATATATATATATATATATATAAGACAAATCTAATACTAAACAAAAATGGCTGGCAACTCGGATCAACAAGGCGACTCGGAAGTAGTGCAAGAAGGGGCAACTCGCGGCAAAGGTGGAGCAAGCTCCGAGCCTCTGATTCAAAAATAACCAGCTTACCAGCCCGGAACTGGAGGGTTGGGCGCCGGGGGGGGTCTACATCGAGTCTTCAAAATTCGAGGAGAAACGGCCTATCAGTCCAGAACACGGGGGTTGGGCACCAAAGGCGCCATAGCCCCCCCCCCCCCTAGAAAATAAAACCTGAAAAGGTTTTATTGTCCAAAGTAGGCGATGCTCTGTAATCCTTACTTTTTAACATTAACATTAACATTTCTGGCTAGATGGGTAATTACTTTTCATATTCCCCTTTGTCTTGTAATGGAAGAACTTTGAATGGAGTGTTTGTGAGCTATATGCTCGCCCATTAAGGGCAGTGAAGTTAGTTGCGTTCAGCTGAACTTAAAATAGATTTTGGTCTTTTAAATTTGTAGATTTCTTCTTCATTATATTCCGAGGCTTCCTTGATTAACGGGTTTGGATGGTTACTTGTCTTGGTAAAGAACTTCTCAGCTAGATTTATGAGAAAGGAAGAGATATAAGGGATATTAACTGGATCTGGGTGTTTCTTATGAACCAGGGGGCATCCAGAATCATCCTCAGGCACTTATTCTGTAATCTCTGAAGTTTTAGAATGTTAGAATTTGCGGTGTGGCTCCAAGCTGGGGATGCGTGAGTGATAACCGGTCTAATTACCATCTTGTAAATTGTTAATTTTGTTTGCGTGTCCAGTTTACTTTGTCTGTTGATCATAGGGTAGAGCTGTGCTAAGACGTTGGATGTCTTTGAGGAAATGTAACTAATATGTTTGCTGAATAGGAGTTTACTATCAAGAATTACTCCAAGATATTTAACTTCAGTCTGCCATGGAATCTTTACTCCCAATAAATAAATATCCTCCATGGTATGGATTTTCTTTCTAGTAAACAATATAGCTGAGCTTTTCTGGGGGTTAATTTGGATCCTCCAGTCTGCCATCCACTTTTCTAAAGTGTGTATGCTAGTTTGTAGTCTTTTAGTTGCCAGTTTTGGGCTCAGTGAACTTGACATCAGTGCAGTATCATCAGCATATAATGCAGTGAATGTTGTTTTTGGGTTCAGAGGGATGTCTGCTACATAGATTGAAAACAGTAGAGGTGCCAGAAGCGATCCTTGAGGTACGCCTGCCGAGATCCTGCGTCTGGTCGAAACCGTTTCGCCTACCCTGACCTGCATGTATCTGTCTTTTAGATAAGAATGTATTAGCTTTATTAGTCTGACTGGGAAATTAAATTTTATTAGTTTGTAGAGAAGACCTTGATGCCATACTTTATCTACAAACTGAAGATGGCAGCTGTATTGAGTTTCCAGTTGAAACCTTTAGTAATGATTTCTACCAGCCGGTGCACTTGTTGGGCTGTACTATGGGCCCTACGGAAGCCGAACTGTTCGTTAGGCAAAATTCCTAACTTATCTGTTTCTGCTTGGAATCTTGAGAGGATCACTTTCTCTGTCACCTTTCCGAGGCTGGATAATAGGCTTATGGGTCTGTAGCTTTCAGGAAGGTTAGCATTTTTTCCTGGCTTCTTCAGTGGTATGACTGTGGCTGTTTTCCATGTAGAAGGGAAATGCTGGAATCTAAAGATAGCATTTGTAATGTTGACGAGATGGACTATGGCCTTTCTTGGAAGTAGTTTTACTATTCTGTTAGTTATGCCATCCGGTCCTGGAGCTTTTCTGTTGTTTAGATGGGAGATGATATTTATCATTTCTGTTGGATTTGTAGGAATGATATGTTCTGAGTTGACAATGTTCTGTCTTAAGGTTGACCTAACATGACGATGAATCTTGTACATAAGGTTGATATTTAAATTAGTATACGATGGGTTGCACTGAGATTCTAGGTTATCTACTAGTACTTCGGCTTTCTCTTCATCTTTGTGAACTGTCCCTTTCTTGGTTTGGATAGGGGGTATGAGTTGCTTTTTGGTGCGGATTGCTCTTACGAATTTCCATACAGAATGATCTTCAGTATTGATGTTAGCCAATTTGGTTTCCCATTGATGGTTTCTGTGTTTTTGAAGAGCTTCTCGGACCTGCCTGTTTAGATTGTTCAATACTTTTTTATCTTGTGGGGCTCTGGTATTGTGGTATCTCTTCCTGGCTCTATTTTTTGCTCTGATTAGGTCCATGATTTCTTCAGGGATACGGTTTGTTGGGTTGAAGACAGTTGATTGTCTGACTGATTCAATTGCTTTCTGAATTTGTATGGTTAAGTTATTTATTGCTGTGTCAATCTCTTCCTTTTTACTGATATTGGGTACTGGACCAATATGATCGGGAAGAACCTTGGCTAACTTGTCCCATGGTATGGATGTGTGCAGAGGAGAGAATTGATCTGATGAACCTAGATTGAGCACTATGGAACTGTGGTCAGAAGATAATTCGTTGACTGATTCCAATTTGAATTGGTATCTTCAATTTTTAAAAATGACAATGTCCAGCACATCCGAGCCACCCGAAGGGCTGAAATGGGTGGGCTCAGTAGGGCCGGCGACTACAACAGAGTTGAGCATTGCATAGTTGAAAAGTGTGTGGCCTTTGGTGTTATTAGATGAGCTGTACCAAGATGTGTGTTTTGAGTTGAAGTCTACTGCTATTATTATGGAGTCATTTGGACCAAGTACGGAGTCTAGATCTGTTGTCAGCAGAGGAATGCTTGGAGGGTTATATGCAGCATAGATCTTGAGACTCCCAGCATTGAAGGTATGTACCTCCACACCAGTCACCTCCAGGTTTACTGTTTTGGGCTTGTCTATTCAAATAAATCTTTATATATATGGCTGTGCCTCCACCTCTTGTGCCAATTCTGTCGTTTCTGTACATAGCGTATCCACGGATTTTTGGGTTATTAGCTGGTCTTAGGTGTGTTTCACCAATCAAGATGATATCAGCACTGAGACGAGTTGCAAGTTCTTGTAGTTCCAAAATCTTGTTCATCAATCCATTTGCATTCCATGCTATTATCTTAAGAGCTTTTGGTTTGAATTTATTATTCATGACAGATGGCTGTTATAATGTTTGGAGTGCTTTGCAGGAATCTCTTTCTGGAAGATGTTGAGGGGCATGTCTTGCTGAATTCTTGCAGCATAGTGGCAAGTGAGGCTGTTAAAACGGATGTTATGTTGGAGCTTTCTAGCTCGAGAGATGTAGGAGGCTTAGTTCTTGCAACCTCAGCATATGTTTTGGTCATGGTTGTTCCTTCTTGTGAGGAAGAAGGCAAGGTGTTTCGGACTGGAAGACGATTTGTTTGGTTGCTTAAAACGTCTTTACGTGGCGGAACAAGATTGACTTTTGTTGGTGCTCGGTTTTTTGGATTGGAAAGGCATCCCTTGTAGTTGGCGGGATGAGGTCCTCTGCGGTTTGCACAGCATGCTGGAGTTGTGCGAGGTTTGGTGCAAGAGATGGTCTGGTGTCCCTCGCCGCACTTCAAGCACCTGTAGGCTGCCTTACATAATTTTTGGGCATGTCCAAATCTTTGGCATCTATGACACTGATCTGCAGATGCTCTTTTCCTTAGAGGCTCAGTTGTAATTTTGAGACCGCATACTACAGTCAGTTCATAGATCTGCTTTTGTGTGTTGTTTATTTCCACCAGCACCAAAAGCATTGGCCTTTTATCTGCTCTGAGCGTTCTGCTCACTTTAACTGGGGACAGGCCCTGTCTGGAGAGATCAGTGGACACATCTTCAGGAGTGATACCTTCAGCTATTACACGTAGAACAACTTTCAGGTTCTTTTCACTAGGTAAAGTGAAGGTATGGTATGGGACGCTAGCTTTGTCCAGAAATCTGGTCATCTGTCTGTAATCTGAGACTGTAGAGGGTTGTATTTTAACTCCCTCATCTGTTTTTAGCCCATGAGAATGAGATGTTTTGCTCTCTTAGGGCTGATGCGATAGGGATCCATTTTTCTTTATCCCTTAATATGACTGGTGGTATCTTTTCTTTGGGACCATTGTGTGCTTCTATCCCTGATGTTTTGGGTTCTTCCACATTGGTGGAGATTTTCCTCTTCTTTTTCACCAATTGGAACTCTATATCAGTTTCCAAGGTATGATGTCTGCTGTCTTGGGATGTAGCATCTTCCATACTCGGGGAGTATGCTAAATCTGATTGCGTCTGAGTTATGGGCTCTTCACTCATGTCAACCATATTATCCTCGGTGACTGCTGTGGGAGGAAATGTGTCAAAGAACTTGACTTTTCCTGGCCAATTATCACTCATCAGCTTTCCCAGTCTGAGGAATTCAAAGTAAACTTCCTCGAATTTGGCCTCGTTTAGAAGTTTTGCAATGATAATATTCGGAAATAAGTCACGGATGGAGAAAGAGTAGAGATTGCTCAAGTGTTCCGAGCAGGTAAAGATAATCCTGTGGACTTTTGAGGGTCCACTAGCAAATCCCGTAGACACACTAAGGTGTATACCAGCAATAAGATGTGGCAACATAAAATACAACAATGGCGATACTAGCGGCAGTAGGCCTAGCGTATCGCCCTTGTAAATTCAATAGACTTACCTGGATAAACCAGTGTTGAAAATAAAGTGCCTGTTTATGGCAGCAAGTAATTAACTGATATTATTAATGAATAAGCATAAATCTCTAAAAACATATCAGTAAAATTCACAATTCACCATCAAAAATACACGACACGAAACATCTTACCGCCATCTTATAGTCCTTATAAGGACTGGCTTAAAGGGGCGAAGCAAGAATGCTTTTCATCTTCCCCGTTATCTGTAGAGGACGGTGTAGGGATAAGGTGTTATTGAGCTATTAAAGCTCTGATCATGGCAGGAGGGTAACAGCAATAGACGAGCCTCAGTTAGAACTTCATCAGCTACAGCATTGCCATCCATTACCCACCAAGGGTATTAATCACCGCATCTCACGGTCGATTAACTCTCCAACAACCATCTTACTTCCCACTAGACCCTTATCAACTTTATCTATATAAGTTGCTGCAAGGTGTTTTTTATTTTGAAAGAATCTCTGGAGGAGATATAGATGTAAATAAGTTTTTTACCTTGAAAATAATGTATATTAGGGTTACCAAGTAATTTTATACATTTGGTTATTTTACTCCTAATCCACCTTTAGACTTGAACTACGTTCAGGCGTAAACTTAACTGTTAGTGATGCAATCTCTAACAGGCGTCTATAAATGACAGCAGAGAATGCAGTAAAATCCCTCATCTTATCTTCCTAATAGTAATTACTATTATTGGGGGACAAGTGTATATTACACAGGCGATTTGTTCTTAGTTGCTAGTTTAAAACATCTATTTTTAAACCTGTTAAAAATATACATAGAAAAAGTGGACCAAGAAGCCATTTTGTTCTCATTATAAAGAGGAAAAATATTATTTCAATAAAATCTGAGGCTTTAATAACTCGAGACAAAACGAGAAACGGTAGAATAAGAAATTGAAATACATAATATATTGGCCTTCTGGCTTTAGTCGCCCATGGATAATTCAGTCGCCTGAGTGATCATCCCAACCACGTCTAGCACTAGACGTTTAATTTGGTCCCCAGTTAGGAAAGCAAGAACATAAATCAAATGGTTATGTTGCATTATATTATAACAGAACTAAGATGTTATCTAATTTGGTAATTTTGAAACGCCTGTTTGTATGTTGGATCAAAAACTCCTCCATTTAGGAAGAGTTTCTGATCTAGCGTACAAACAGGTGTAGCAGGTCGTAGTAAGCTAATTGTTTGCTTCCCACTAATGTTTATTTTGACTACATGTGTGAAAATGTCCTGTCCTCATAATTTATGTCATACGAACTAAATAACACGATCTTAGCCTATTCTAGCTGATGTATAACACTAAATCTATGTTTCAATTATGTGAGATGCTTTTTGTCAAACGTTTTTATAAACTTCGTTGCAGCTACACTTATAACATTACAAACCTAAATTCATATTTAGGTTTGTTACATTCTGTAGCAAAGAGGCTTTAATTTTTTCAGGAATTATTTTCAATACGAGTCAAAAATATCGTGTTTTTGATTCTATGCTTTTTTATTGTGTTTCCGGTTTTAAATCTGTTCGACGTGCTTCTCTAAGCGAATATAAATTTTCTCAACCTCTCTTTTATGTATGTTTTTTACTCATTCATAAAAATAAAGTGTATTTTCTTCTAATGTACCATAGGGTCACCTTTAATGGGTGAAAGTCACATAAAAAAGTGATACCTTGCTGAATTATATGTGCGAATGTGGTCGGTATGTTGACTTTATGCACCGAGGAAGACGAACAGCACACAGTGATTGAAGTTTTACCAGCTATTGTTGCATGAGATGCTGATTCCATAAATAAAGACTTATGACATAGTATGAAGACGGGTTTCAGCGGCGAAAATGCATATATGTGCATCTTCAGCGCAACAGTCAAATTAGTCTCAGTATATATATATATATATATATATATATATATATATATATATATATATATATATATATATATATATTTTCCGAAGTAATATATAATATATATATATATTATTATTATATATTAATATATATATATATATATATATATAATTCGGAATAATATATATAATATATATATATTATTCCGAAGAAAAGCTATATATATATATATAGCTTTTCTTCGGAATTTGAGCAGTTCTGCTCGGTGGTGGTGATGGGTGGGTGGAAGGCCATCAAGTTTTTTTACCTTGGAAATAATGTATATTAGGTTTACCAATTAATTTTATACACTTCATTATTTTACTCCTAATCCCAAGTAAGCAAACAGTTAAGTTTGCTCCTGAACGTAGTTGAAGTCCAAAGATGGTGCAACAGCAGAGCAACTCATTGTAAAGGTGGGTAAAGCTCTGATCACTATTTTCCATAATGTAAAGCACATCTTACTAAGAGATGTATACTGCAATGCATTATGGGTGGGATCACTACCCAGACCGGTTTTAACCTTTTTCTGAGGTCTCCTCAGTGAGTAGCTAGACTCTAAATACCGAAGTTTTAGTAATAGTCCTTATAAGGACTGGCTTAAAGGGGCGAAGCAAGAATGCTTTTCATCTTTCCCGTTATCTGTAGAGGACAGTGTGTGGATAAGGTGTTATTAAGCAATTAAAGCTCTGATCATGGCAGGAGGGTAACAGCAATACCCGAGCCTCAGTTAGAACTTCATTGGCTATAGCATTGCCATTCATTACCCTCCAAGGATATTGGATTGAATGAATCAATCACCGTATGTGTAAGTAAAGGTGATATCTCAAAAATATCGGACGATCTCTAGGCCACTCATTCGTGGGCGAAAGACCGTCCAAATCTCAGCGTTGGTTCTACTCAGTGAAACTCGATTACCGAGCAGAACCACTCATATTCCGAGGAAAATAATTCACCGGCAAGTACCCCTCAGCGGGCCGTGCCGGAGAACACTTTCCCCGGAGACTCAAAGTGCTCCCTTAGGGCAAAACCTAAGAGAGCGAACTCATTTACCCAGGATAACAGCAACAGCCGAACCTCAGTTAAACTTCATTGGTTCAGCATTGCCATCCGTTACCCTATATGGGCATCTCATATAAAATCAATCACCGACTATGTAAGTAAAGGTGAAATCTCAAAAATACGGACGATCTCTAGGCCACTCCATAGTGGGCGAAAGACCGTCCTAATCTCAGCGTTGGTTCCACTCAGTGACGGGCTCCCCGACCACTGAGCAGAACCGCTCAAATTCCGAGGAAAATAATTCACCGACAAAGCCCCTCAGCGGGCCGTGCCGGAGAACACCTTCCCCGGATACTCAAAGTGCTCCCTTAAGGCAAAAACCCTAAGAGAGCGAACTCAAAAACTCATCGCCCAAGTGGGTAAGAGCAACAGCCGAACCTCAGTTAAACTTCATTGGTACAGCTTTGCGTTGCTATCCATCACCCCCAAGGGCATTAATGAATCAATCACCGCATCTCACGGTCGATTGCCCAGACTCTCTGAGTTTTTCATTCGAATCCCAAGTTTTAGTAATACAGAGCCTTATCAACTTTACCTATATAAGTTGTAAGTTGTTACAAGGTGTATTTTATTTAGAAAGAATCTCTGGAGGAGATATAGATATAGATAAGTTTTTTACCTTAAAAATAATGTATATTAGAGTTACCAAGTAATTTTATACACTTGGTTATTTTACTCCTAATCCCAAGTAAGCAAACAGTTAAGTTTGCGCCTGAACATAGTTCAAGTCTAAAGGTGGATTAGGAGTAAAATAACTAAATGTATAAAATTACTTGGTAACCCTAATATACATTATTCCCAAGGTAAAAAACTAATTTACATTTATATTTCCTCCAGAAATTCTTTCAAAATAAAAAACACCTTGTAGCAACTTATATAGGTAAAGTTGATAAGGGTCTAGTCTACTCACAGAGAAGACACTCCCCGTGTGGTTGCCGGGAAAAGAATAGCACCAATGTAGCTAATGCATGTCGTACGAGGCGACTAAAATTGGTACCGTTGGAGGGTAATGGATGGCAAGGCTGTAGCCAATGAAGTTCTAACTGAGGCTCTGCTACTGCTGTTACCCTCTTGCCATGATCAGAGCTTTATTCATTGCTCAATAACACCTTTTCCTTACACTGTCCTCTACAGACAACGGGGAATATGAAAAGCAATATTGCTTCGCCCCTTTAAGCGAGTCCTTATAAGGACAGAGAAGACACAGAATATCGGGGTGAGAACCACCATACCCTTGGAGGGTAATGGATGGCAATGCTGTAGCCAATGAAGTTCTAACTGAGGCTCGGCTATTGCTGTTACCCTCCTGCCATGATCAGAGCTTTAATAGCTCAATAACACCTTATCCCTACACTGTCCTATACAGATAACGGGGAAGATAAAAAGCATTCTTGCTTCGCCCCTTTAAGCCAGTCCTTATAAGGACAGAGAAGACCTCCACAGAGACACAAATATTCCCTATTTTCTCTTTTCTACGATGCTTAGCCACCAAGTTTTTCCTAAAGACGTCCACACATCCCAACGATTTGGTTCAACAAGCTACAGCATACGATCCAACGGACATATTCAAATATAGAAGACCAAAAGCTATATTGGCCTCCTTTAGTGATGCATAATCTCCATGCCCAATCAGGGCGAGCATTCTGCTCATAAATTTTACTCTCACTGTAACCACAACAGATAGCGGGGAATATGAAAAGCATCTTGCTTCACCCCTAAAGACATAAATGTCAATTTTCAGAGAAGACCTCACTTTCATATACGGATCGCAGGCTTGGGGACACACTGCCCCCAGCAACATCAAGAACCTGCAGGTCATCTAAAACAAGAGCCTTCGTATGATATTTGATGCTCCGTGGTTTGTCAGGAATGCTCTCCTCCACCGAGATGCTGACATTCCGGATGTTCCGACGTATCTCCGTTACATTGCGACTGCATTTTTCACCAAAGCAGCAATTCATCCAAACCAACTCATTAGAGAGTCATCTAACTACGATGAAAACGACAGGTGGAAGCACAAGCGCCGGAAAGCGGCTCTGCTCATCGGTACATGCGCTCCCACACAGCCCTAAATTGGGAGAGCCAGGTGCTCAATAATCTCTTAATAATTTAAATCAACTTCCTAGCGATGAAGGGATTATAATCCACGGGATTGAGATCCATCTAGCCACAGAAGTTAACAGAGAAGACCTCGAAGAGGAGACAGAGAATCCAAAATCCAACACCTTTGGAGGGTAATGGATGGCAATGCTATATCTACTGAAATTCCAACTGAGGCTCGGCTATTGCTGTTACCCTCATGCCATGATCAGAGCTTTAATAGCTCAATAACACCTTATCCCTACACTGTCCTCTACAGATAACGGGGAAGATGAAACGCATTCTTGCTTCGCCCCTTTAAGCCAGTCCTTATAAGGACAGAGAAGACACAGAATATCGGGGTGAGAACCACCATACCCTTGGAGGGTAATGGATGGCAATGCTGTAGCCAATGAAGTTCTAACTGAGGCTCGGCTATTGCTGTTACCCTCCTGCCATGATCAGAGCTTTAATAGCTCAATAACACCTTATCCCTACACTGTCCTCTACAGATAACGGGGAAGATGAAACGCATTCTTGCTTCGCCCCTTTAAGCCAGTCCTTATAAGGACTATAAGAGAAGACCTCAAAAAAGGTTGAAACCGGTCTGGGTAGTGACCCCACCCATAATGTATTGCAATAGTATACATCTCTTAGTGAGTTGTGCTTTACATTATGGAAAATACTAAGAATAGTGATCAGAGCTTTACCTACTTTTACCATGAGTTGCCCTGGTGTTGCACCACCTTTAGACTTGAACTACGTTCAGGCGCAAACTTAACTGTTTGCTTTCTTGGGATTAGGAGTAAAATAACCAAGTGTATAAAATTACTTGATATACGTACGCTCACTATGGTGTAAAACATTATTTTCTCCCATTTTCAACAGAAAATATTCCACTTTAAAATCACCTAAATCTAACGTAGATGGAAATCTACAATGTCTTGCAAGCTTGAACAGGGAGATCTGGTGTAATTTTTGCAAATACCTTTACCTCATACCACCGTTGCATAATACTGCATCAGCATCACACTATTAAAATCAATCTTTATGGATTTATAAGTAGAATTAAACAATATTTATAACTAACCTAAAGCACAAGCCCATTGTTAATAAAGAAGTAATATATTATACACATTCAGTCGCATTTCCAATAGAATAACAATTACAGTATAACAAACAAAGCAGCCATGTTTGTGAACAGGCCATTGTTAATCAACTAAAGTCATTTTTACGTATACCGATGAAATTTCATTGTTAAATGAATGGTATTTTGCTATCCTAATGACAGTTATCTGCTGCTTAAATAAATAAAATATACATACAAAAATGTACAAATAAACTGGAAAAAATCCCAGAAAAACATATGAATTTAAGTAGGCCTATTAATTGAAGTTTTGAGACATGTTTATCCATAAATATCTAGATAATCATACAGTTAGATTATGACTCCCAGAATAATAATAATAATAATAATAATAATAATAATAATAATAATAATAATTATTATTATTATTATTATTATTATTATTATTATTATTATATAATTAAATAATGATTAAAAATAGTTAACAAAAATTCGCTGTTAGTTCCAGTCCTACAGGATTAAGAAATATCTTCACAATACTGCATAGAGTCTGTTGGATTGTGCCTTCATTATGCATATCACAATCTGATCGTGTTATGGTGATTTTCATCAATGACACGCCACTCTGTAGATTTAATTATAAACTGCAGTGCTCTTTATCCTATCTGGTGACGTTTGCCAGATGTGGGCGTTCTCTAAAGTCTTGGCTCTGATCGATTTTGGGGATGAGAAATGCAAGGGAAACATCGTACAGACCGTTAACTGTCTCTGTGAATGAGCTGAGCATTTATTTTTCTAAACAAGTCCATTATTAACATTACTAGAACCATTTTGGAACACAACCGGAAGGGAAAGTTTGGTGTTTAATGGCCACTTTCATGCTTGCAATAATATAAGCGATAGTTGAGTTCCCTTTTGTAATTATTTCTGAAGACTAATGGGGGTATGCTAATGTAATTTTGTAGTTACGTTTCCGGAGATGGTCCTTTTCTGTAAAAGCAGTAAACTGAAACAAGTGTACTGATTTAATATGTATTCGTTTTTTTAACTTCAATTACCCCTGTATATTCCGCTTTCCTTATGCATGCGTGTTATGCAGAGAAGCTACATGTTGCTGATGAAATAACCTCTCCTATATTGACACTATTTTAGCATGTGAAACGACAGTGAAATACTAATGTATATCTTGCATAGCTAAGGATTCAATTCAATTACTTATTATGGTATAAATGCAATAATTGTGTGCTCTTATTTATCAGTTATTTTGCAAGACTTATTCACATATAAGTTATTTATCACAATTATATCACAATTAAGTTATTCACACTTAAACCTGACATCAAACATGATGTACAGAAGATGGATTAAAAAACTCTTGACTTATAAAATATATTTTTTATTAAAGCATACAAAAACACAGATATTTGCAATTAGATACGCAGATGACAAGGCATTATTATCAAATGCTGAAACAGGACTACAACATCTGTTGAACAGATTACTGGAATCCTGTATCAATTATGGAATGAAAATTAACATAAGAAAAACAAAGGTGATGAAAATAGCAAGGAAAGAGGCAAATATGAATATCAGAATAAATGGGGGACAATTGAATCAAGTAAAGACATTTAAATATGTAGGAAGTGTGATTAGCAGTGATAGAAGATTTAAAAGTGACATAAAAGCAAGAATAGCGATGAGAAGAGATGCCTTTAATCGAAAATGGAATTTATTCAGAAGTAAAATGGACAGAAATCTTAAAAAAACTAATAAAATGTTATGTGTGGAGTGTTGCACTCTATGTAGCTGAAACGTGGACATTGAAGAAAGAAGAAATTAAGATTTTGGAAAGATTTGAGATGTGGATTTAGAGAAGGATGGAAAAAATCAAATGGACAGAAAAAATAACTAATGAAGGGGTCTTAAAAAAGTAGAAGAAGAACGAAGTCTGTTAAAAAGGATAAAAAGAAGAAGAGAAACTAGATTGGACATATTCTGAGAGGGAATGGAATCATCAGAGATGCCATCGAAGGAAAAATAGATGGAAAAAGATCCAGAGGAAGAGGAAGGAAAACAATGCTAGATGACATGCTCAATGGAGACAGATACACAACCTTGAAAGAGAAAGCTCAGAAGAGAGTGGAAGAAAAGTTTTTGCTACTAAAAAAAGAACCTGCTCAATTTCAGAATACTCAAGAAGAAGAATATTAAAGCAAACATTATTGACTCTCCACACTGTATATTTAATTATAAACTACAGAACTCTCTATCCTATCTTCGTTTTCCCGATGTGTACGTACCAATATATATCATAAGATATCGATGTAGTGGAATTGGATTTCTTAAACTACACTAAAAGTTGTTTTATCGTACAAAGTTAAAACCGTTGTGGTTATGATTTCGCAACCTTTAGTACTAAGCTAGAAGTCATTCGATTTCAAGATCTTTCTTTGCTACACCACGAACAGTTTTCCAGCAATTCATTTATACCGATATAGACTTACAAACAGCATATCCCAAGTCACCGTATTTCTCATGTGAGAAGACGGACGCTTGGTTGTTTGTCGCGCTCAAAAAAACCGGTCACTCTCATTACTAAGGTGCAACCAGAAGATTTCAGTCGTTTTAAAATTCTACTGACGAATGCTTTCTAAGTGAGAAAACCTTAGTTTCCGACAGTGTCGAGCGGTCCGCTGTGACTGCCACAAATAGAATGTTGGGGGGAATATACGAGGGGATGAAAGTATGAAATGATAGCTCAAAAGAATTTTTAGAAGGGAAGGTTAAAAGTGGTGGAAATTTCTTTACTTTGGTAGTTTACTCTGTTCGTACGAGAATATGAATCATCGCTAGGGAAGGATTGAAAACTCTCTCTAAGATACGGAAATATTTCTGGTGAGGAATGTGACACTTTCTAAGAGAACTTAGACCAAACCTATCTAAGAGCCGTATTGGAACTGTGTATTTCTTTGTCGTTATTTATGGATGAAGAAATCAGATTTTTCTTGTTTCTCTCAAAGAACTAAATAGACATTGTTTATGCTAGATCCGTAGTGCTCACAGCGTGATGATACGTCAAGAACAAAATGCGATTATTTAGAGTGGAATTCACCATCATTTATTAACATTCATGACGAGGAATATTCTTGGCCTCATTACGATCCCGCTGATTGCTTTTCAAGCCCATGTATCACGCACGGAACATTGTTATAAAGTAAATAATTCATCCCATTTAGGTCATAATGATGCTATGAATATTCAGATTTGAAACCGATTTTGTAATCAAAACAAACGTAATATTCAAATTGTTTCGAAATAATAAATCATAACAATACGTGCCTAGGTTCCTAAATAAGAAATCGGCCCATTAAAGGAGTTTAATGGATGGGCCCTGGGTGAGTTCATTTTAAAGTCGAGGGCCATTTGGTAGGTATTTAGTGGTATCAATGAGTCGTCTCTGAGTTTCGAATAACGTGGATTTTACGCTATCAGAGTTTAGGCATATGGAATTAGTTGTAAGTCAAACCACGTTAATATCGTGTTGCAAAGTTTGCATAGACAGTGTTTAACTCGTTGTATATGGTCGCTATGGTTATACGTTGGTAGATCTTGCCTGTTAGTGGAAGCCGATTAATGTCATGCATGTAAATACTAAACAGAGCTGGGGATAGATCCGTTCCCTGTAGATTCCTTAGATTACCTGTCCTTCGATTGATCCGATACGTGTAATTTGTATTCTGTTTTAGGTAGCTTTTAAACCATGCCACTAGAAACCTTCTTATTCCATTAAGTTTTCTACTTTTTTGCAAGACATTCAAAAATCTATAAAACCAACTACGAATGCTTAATTTTGTCTATGTAAATATTGTTTACTTCAGTACAATCA
The DNA here is from genome assembly GCF_054136105.1 of Typopeltis vanoorti. Taxonomy (NCBI): domain Eukaryota; kingdom Metazoa; phylum Arthropoda; class Arachnida; order Uropygi; family Thelyphonidae; genus Typopeltis; species Typopeltis vanoorti. Next base: position 14,229,659 of record NC_143568.1, on the reverse strand, counting down.
TGAATAATGGTTTCCTTTTTTTCTGCTGGGAATCATACTGTATTTTCTGAATGATGTGATATTTTAATTGCGTTTACCCAATTCTACACATCCCGTAATTTGGTTTTTAATTGGTGGAGTAGTAGGTCTGCAACTGCTTATTATATTTAGCTTTCCTCGCTTACAATTAGAGACTTGCGTAATATGGCCTTTAACGAGTGTAGTGAGTATCGGTTTTCGGTATTTTAATTATTTGTAGTATAACTGAAGCCATGATAATTGAATGCTGTATGCTTTTATGTTGTTATCGAAGTAATAGCTATTGGGAATTCATTTGATGCATCGGCGAAAGGGGTTTTCATCTGCTGTTGCACATGAGAGCCAGTGCTTGCTTTGCGTAGTTCTAATGGGCGTCAGGATTTGCATGGGGGGGGGAGGGGTGTCTGTACTTTTATGAGTTAATAAAGTGATGGTTGGGATACCGTCTTTACTGTTATGGAAGACCTGTTTCATGAAGCTGTATTTTATGCTAAAGAGGAGAATTTGTTAGTGGAATCATCTAACTTATTGATCAGGCACGAATTTGCGTTAATTTATTTTTCACAGAAGAATAGCTTGTTTTTACACTGATTTAATTTTATTATTATTATTATTATTATTATTATTATTATTATTATTATTATCTTCGTTCATCTTTACTCAACATTTACACCCTTTGTTCAAAAAGAAACCGAACTTTTCAAAAATAGAAGAAACTAGTGGCGCCACCTGTTGTATCTTTTTGTTGTCGAAAACGGCAACCTTCATTAGTGTTGTGTCAACTGGTTATGACATTTGTTTCATTAGAAGCCGAGTTATAGTGATAGTGTGTTTTTACGAACGGTCGGTCGTCACGATATTCCGTGTTCTGGTGGTCTCCACTCAGCACTCTGGCGCTTCGCTTAGGGCTCATACTCAAAACTCATACTCAAAACATACCCATGTTTCGTCACCAGTAACGATCGTTTTCAAGTTTGAGTCCTTACAAGTCCTTAATGAGGTCCTTGCAGTGTTTAATTCGAGTTATTTTTGGGTCATCGGTCAACTTGTGGGAAACAAATCGCGAATTCAATTTACGAAGGCCCAACCTCTCGATCAAAATGTTGCGCACAGTTGATTTTGGAATCCCCAATTCATCTTCAGTCAATCTCATGATTGATTGAAGATGATGTCGGGTTTTCTTTGATGAAATCACGCACTTTTTTTGATGTTAACTTCGCTCAGTCCAGTTTTTGGAACGCCCGGCTTTTTTTTCGTCCTTAAGCGTCTCACGACCACTTTGAAATCGCTTGAGTACGGGATAATCATTCATCCCCGTATGCTTTTTGAAGCATTTGATGCGTTTCGGTAAAACCTTTACCACGTTTAACACAAAAGTCAATCGCAGCTCTCTGTTTGAAACTCATTTTCCGACCGTTCGTCAAAACACACTGTCACTCTTGGCACTATAACTCGGCTTCTAATGAATCATTACTTCTTTTATAATTTTATTAGTTTTTAAAATAAATAAAAAAAACTAAGGTCTAATGAGTGTGCTAGATTGCATGGAGTTGTGAGCAAAGATGCAAGTAATCTGTAAGCTGATATCTTGTAATAGAAGCTGTTTGGTGGTTTGTATGTGATTAGTACTAAAGGAATGTGATTATATTAAGACTATTTCTTCCCTTGTGCACAACCGTATTGCTGGAGTGAGGTTGTATGCGTATGAAAGGTCTAAATATGTACTGTACTACTCTGATTGATAATAATAATATTCATGCTATCTATTACTATTAATTATTCCAGGTGAGATTTTGAGATAGTAAACCGGTTATTTAATTCATCCATCTTTTTTAATTGTCTGTCAATGGTGCTTAACTCGGATTTTATTCATTAAAGATGTTACTTATTTTGGCGCAAATACAATTTTACCTGTTCACATTTATAGTTAATTACTTTAATAAATTTAGTTTAATCCTTTATCCAAGTGCACGCAAACACAATTTGCGCCAGAAGTATGTCAGTCGCAAATTGTGTTTGCTTACACTTACGCCTTCAAGACTGAGGCAACTCGTGGCAAAGGTGTTATAACTTCTCGTCACTTGCCTTAGTATCCTATAATGCAAAGCACGTCTCCTTGCGGACATGTGTAATGCTATGCACTAAGGGAACGGTCACTACCCAGACTGGTTTCGACCTTTATTGAGGTCTCATCAGTGGGAGCCAGACCCAGAGGTGATACCAAGGTTGAAGCAATGGAGAAGTCATATTTACCAATATGATACCTATATTATACATGTGTGAAAGGAGATGCGCTTTTCATTACTGGAGATACTGAGACAAGTAGTGATGAGAGCTTGTTCCACCTTTACCACGAGTTGCCTCAGTCCTGAAGATACTTCAGACGCAAACTTTGTTTGCTTACACTTGGATAAAGGATTAAACTAAATTTATTATAGTCTAACCAAGTGCAGAATCAACTTCCAACAGTTACTTTTTCTGCTGATTCTTATTGAGTTAATCTCATTGCTCTATCGCTTTAGTGTCGTTTACCATGAATGTTTGTGATTAAGTAAGATTTTATAAATAGCTAACATGTTCCGATAATTTTTCAAATAATTCCTTTAAGCTTTGGTTAGTTTTTCCCTTTTCATTTGTTTCCGACCTCCCACAAGGTATTCCTGTTGAGATATTTACAGGGTAGTTCACCATAGCTTTCCTAAACCCTCCAATTTTATCCGGGCGCAGGACCGGCATATGGCTGGAACGTATTCATGACTGTAATCCGTGTGTGTTCACAGAACCGGTCTGCCTGTTCTGAGGGAGACGAAAAACTCGGTTGAAACCCCCCCCCCCCTTAGTCGAAGGAGACCAGATAAAGGTTCCTCACATCATTGACGGGAATCGAACCCAGGTCTTTTCTACTAAAGGGCTTCGTCGATACTGACTGAGCTACGGAGGCTCCACTTTAAGCTTTGATATTTCTATATTGTAAATATCCCCTTCGGATGAACTTTTTAAGCCAATATTTTTCAACGTTTCTTATGTTTACATGGAGGATGAGTTGCTTCTCGATTTAACGAGTGTGCTATATGATAGCTGCTGTACATGATCACGTCTGCTTGAAGGTTGGCATTCACTTTAATTTTTTTATGTTGATCTCTGCACTTATTAATACACTGACGTCTATAATAGTGTAAAACTCACACTATTATAGACGATAACGTGAGTATCAGGATTTAGGGCCACGAGATGGCGGTACTTGTCTTAATAATATAACCTGAAAGTGCTGATTCACTGATAGATTGTACTCACTCATAGTAATGGCTAAAGAGTGCATACTGGCTGCCTACAGATCTTAAAAAAACGTGAGTTAAATATAAAGGAGCTCCACCTACTTTCTTTGCGAATAAAAGGCATTAGAGGATTCTGTACTGTTTCGGATAGAAGTCACTTTCCTTTTCGCAACCCTGTCACTTTCCTTTTGCCAAAGAAAACGACCATGATGAAGATGTCTGGTTTCTACAGAATTATATTTCTGCAGAATTAGTGGCGCCACCTGTCGTATCTTTTTGTTGTCGAAAGCGGCAACCTTCCTTAGTGTTGTTTCAACTGTTTATGACATTTCGTTCATTAGAAGCCGAGTTATAGTGCCAAGAGTGACAGTGGGTTTTGACGAACGGTCGGAAAATGACTTTCAAACAGAGAGCTGCGATTAACTTTTGTGTTAAACTTGGTAAACATTTTACCGAAACGCATCCAATGCTTCAAAAAGCATACGGTGATGAATGCTTATCCTTTACTCAAGTTTACGAGCGGTTTAAGCGACTTCAAAGTGGTCGTGAGACGCTTGAGGACGACGAAAAGTCAGGCCGTCCAAAACTGGACCGAACGAAGTTAACATCCAAAAAGTGTGTGATTTCATCAAAGAAAACCCGAACTCGTCCGTGAGATTGATCAAAGATGAATTGAGGATTCCAAAATCAACTATGCACAACATTTTGGCCGAGAGTTTGGGCCTTCGTAAATTGAACTCACGATTTGCTCCCAACAAGTTGACCGACGACCAAAACATATATCGAATCGAACACTGCAAGGACATCTCGTAAGCCCTCAGACTTCCTTGAAAACGATCGTTACTTGTGCCGAAACGTGGTGTTTTGAGTATGAGTGAAACAAAGCGCCAGAGTGCTGAGTGGAGACCACCCGAAGAGGGGCATCCGAAAAAAAAGTAGACTGAGCGAAGTTAACATCCAAAAAGTGCCTGATTTCTTCAAAGAAAACCCGAAATCGTCCGTGAAATTGATTGAAGATGAATTGGGGATTCCATAATCAACTGTGCACAACATTGTCACCTGATGTAGCACCCTGTGACTTCTTCCTCTTCCCCCGACTTCATTTGCCAATGAAAGGAAAGCGATACGACACCAAAAACGTCCAAGGGGCAGTAACCACGACCCTCAACAGTATCCCAAAAACCGATATAAAAAAAAAAAAACTCATTTAACGAATTAATTGACCGTGCTAAACGCTGTATCGAAGCTGAGGGAGATTATATTGATTGAAATAAATGATTTGAATAATTATAATTGGCCTGTGTTTTATTTTCTATCAAACGTAGTTCGATTTCTCTTTGGACAGAGGGTGTTGGAAAATGCCGGTCATGGTTAAAGGGATTAAAGAAAGTATAATATGACTGGGACTTTTGAATAGTTTGTCTTATACAGTACCCTCTCAAAATTTGTAAATAATAAGGATAAATCAATATTAATGAATTTCGTAACTGACATTTTTCTTTCAAAAACACGTTTAAAATATATTTTGACTGGAGCATTGACAATGCTGTGATTTGTTTCACAGTGTAAATTTGCCAGTAAGAGACAAGCCGTTTCAAATCAATTACATCAATTATATGCCGAAATTATTAACTGCAAAATTTTAATTCTGTACGAGTATATTTACGGAAGCATGCGAATATATCAAAGTAATAGACTGGATTCATTTAACATGATTTAATATAATCCAATGTACTCTAACGGTAAACAAACAAAACTCTTCATTAAACCAGCAACAAACTCGCCAGTTTAATGTTCCCACTGGGCATCAGACTACGTTTATTTACAATATTTCATGTCAGTTCATTTTGCACATCTGGATTCTCTAGCAGTAAGCGAAGGTTCTAAAAGCAAACTAATACATCAAGCCAGATTCACGATCATTAAACTTCTAAAGATTACCCTGCCAATTCTCCACTGACGCAAAGTAATGTTTTTAATTATCCCTATTAATTTGCCTAAGCAGCATAAAAATATCTTATGCCCGTATCAACAATATTAATGTTTCAAATCCTGGAACCTATTCGTTCACACAAATCACAAGTGAAATTATCATCCTGCGAATATATTTTATATATATTTTCGAATTTTTGATATTCATGTTGTTGATCCTTTATCATTTGTGGACAGCTACAGATCACGGTATCAAATTTCCTTGCCTATCAAGTTGTATTACTAATGACGTCCCCCTTCTATCTACCAGCAAATATTTGTAGTTGAATAATGTTCCGCCTTCAAGATCTCCCTCTACTGAAATTATATATTTAATAATGCATCTAGAATAATTTTAAAAGAGAATGCGTTTCTCTAAAACTTACCGAATAGAAATTTTCCATTTACGTAGATAGTGTAGAAAGGAGGATAGTGTAGCAGAGATTGTGTGTGTGTGTGTGTGTGTGTGTGTGTGTGTGTGTGTGTGTGTGTGTGTGTGTGTGTGTGTGTGTGTGTGTGTGTGTGTGTGTGTGTGTGTGTGTTCATACAAATTTTACATTTTTTGTATATTACTAGTTACTGTAGATGGTAATTTATAGTTGCAGTTGAATAAGATTACATTTTTACAGTATTTATACAATAACAATAAATTATACTGTATTTACAATTTTTTTGCTTTAATATATTTAAGCACTTAAATATAATAAATGGATTTTTTTTTGCGTTGATCTCCTTTGAGATGTAATTTCTTAGCTTTCATCCTCGAAGCTTATTTGTTAAGCTTATCTGAGGATGACACCAGTTGGTTATTATTTATTGGTTTGATAGCCGTGTTGGAAGTAGGCTGATGTTTGATAGGTTTGATTTCAACTACAGCGGTAGGATGAGAAATTCATTCACACGCAGGGACGCGCGCGCACGCGATGAATAGGAATGTCAGGAAGCGTCGCCGAACTCGAATGCCTGAACTAATATATTGTGTTTCATTAAGTTTGTATTTTTATTTATGGTGTGTGTTTCTTGTTCATATGTCCTCAAGGTGACTCTTGTAGTTAGTAAGGTTCCTGTATTCAAAATAATTGAAATAATGTTTTAGCAAAGCTGCATAGTGACATAAATGTTTTGCTGTCAGTATTTTGTGTTCTGACATTGCAGCGTATATAAGGTCGTTATTTTCTCTTTGTTCCCAAAAGATCAGTTTTATGATTTTCTACTGTAACGACATTAATCTATTTAATTTGTAGGGTGCACAGAAAGCATACGTTGTTATAGCGTATCTTAGTATATTTTGGCATAGTGCTTTGTATATTAGTGTTTTTAGGCGAATGGGAACTATGTCTTTTAACCTGTAGGGTTTGGCACTTATTGTTCGGAGTTTGTTGTGTAGATGGTTTATGTGGCTATTCCAGTTCATATCTGCATCGAGGTAAATTCCAAGGTATCGTATTGTTTCAACCTGAGTGATTGTAGTGGTTTTGCTGTTCTGTGTGTTTTTTATGTTGGAAAGTGGATGTTGGATAGTTATATATTTGTTTTCAACTGGTCGAATCAGTGGATTTCTGAATATCATTAATTTTGTCTTTTCTGAGTTTAGGTGTATGGAGTTTTTCGTGAGCCAGTCTGTGATCAGATTTCTATCGTGTTGCATATTTGTTTGGGCTATGCTTGCGTTATTATGGATGGATATTATAGCTGTATCGTCTGCGTACTGGAATATCTTACCTTTGAGTGGTAGCTGATTAATATCGTGCGTGTAAATGTTGAATAGAGTTGGGGAGAGTACAGCTCCCTGTGCTACTCCACAGGTTACTGGTAGCTCTCTGCTTCGGTTTGACCCGATACGTGTGATCTGTTTTCTATTTTGAAGGTAGTCTCTAAACCACGTGTGCAGTGGCTATTCCAACATGTCTTAGTTTGTATAATAGTAATAATAAATATTTTTCGTAATTATGCCAGAGACGTCTCATGAAAAATATGCATATCGTAAGCATTAATATTATCATTAATTATATTTCAATGTTTAAGTTTTAGGATTACAGAACACTGGAAAAACATGACAAATCTAAATTACCTATTAAGGATTAATTCCATCAGTTTATGTCAATTAGTGCGTCTGTCTTCCTGGCAAAGAAAACACAATTCAGTGCGTAAATATTTTAACCTAAAATTTCTAAATTATGAGCTCCAAATATGCCTTACCACAATTTTACGATGACATCATTACTCAGAATACTCCAGCATAGAAATACTGAGTGTATATGCGTAACTTGTGATCCAACAAAGTAAACACAAAACCAGCCAATCAGCGCTTTAATCCGATGACGTATTATTAAATTTCCCCTTTCATGTCGATGTAGATTTATAACAATTCAAAAACAAACATCAATTAACTGAATATTGCAATAACAATTTCTCGTGCATCACCACTTTTGATGGCGCATGCTTCACCATGGAAACAGATAGTAATATGATACGTAATATACAAGACTGGTTACACGTGCATCATTGGACTAAATGAATAATTATATAAGATAATAAATATAAAAAGGAAAATGTCTGTTTAATTTTAAATTACAGCAATTGTTATTACTATTAATATGCGAAATAAATAAGAAGAAAAATATATAAAATTGAACAGAAATCGAGAAATATATTGACGAAGATGACTCCGAAGTAGAAGTATGAAAGAAAACTTTAATATTTTACAAAATATTGGAAGATTTTTTTATTTGATGGGGGAAAGGGTAAACAGCTTGGGTAGTTAGAGATAAACAAAACTATCCATCTTCGGAACAAAATCTCACGCGTCGATGCTCCAAGTGAAATATTTAGACTCCAAAGAAAAGGGGTAGTGACAAAGGATGCACCCAAATCTCACAACGCAGAAAACCTTTGAATCGCTTTATCTTCTTATTTTTCGTTGTATGGAAATGAATAGCCGCAGCTCGCAGCTCTTATCTCTCACAGACAACATCCATCCGTGCTGCCAAGGATCAATCGAAGTTCTGGTGCAGAAGAGCTTCCTTTTTGCTACGAAAGATAGAAGGTTGGAGAACTTGTACTCCTGAAATTACGCGCGCAATTTTTTTTGAATGGCAGATATACCCTCGAGGAGCTTTGTGTGCGATAAGAATTCCTCGTTTGAAATGCGAAGATTTTCTGCTGTGGAAATGAAATATCGACCTGTTGCACCATTTAGATCATGTCGGCCGACGACTTGTGCTGACTCGGCTCGCTAAAATAGAACTGATTATCGGACGATACTCTGTTACCCCCCCCCGTTCAGAATTTCCACATTCCCTTGTCCAAACTCTCCAGGTCTTCTCTAAAGAGAGCTCAAATATTGACATTATCGGAAGAATGCAAAGTTTGGATACAAGAGGTCGATGATACCTTTATAAAACGCTTGCGGGAGAACACCCACCCACCCACTTACCCACATACATGCAGAGGAAAGAAAGAGGGCATTTGCGTATCCAATATTGCAACAGGGATAACGGATTTCATGAATTTCAATCTTTTCTGTTCAAGTATCTTCCATTTTCTTTTCAACTAAGATGAGGAATCGTAGATGGGTCTAATTACTCCATTTTTATTTGATGTCGTGTTCGTATTTAAGGGGCAGTTTAATTATTTCGGAAGGCCTTTTATGAATTCTACGTAGCAGAAGGTTGACCATTTAATTTTGCTACGAATTACGATTTTTTTCTAACAAATAAGTTTCTTAAACTTTTGATGAATTATGTATATTTTCTAAGATGAAAAGATCAGGATGGATATATTTATACAAAGCGACACTAAAGCCACGAGGTATATACAATATATACAGGGTGGTTCAAAATTCCACGTACAAACTTTGAGCGGAAGTAGAGAACATCGAAATCAACCCTATTCACATAGGAAAGCATGACCGGAAACGCCACCGGAAGGTACTAACAGGGACACAAGATACAGAAATAACACACGGCAGTAAGGAGTGTAAAAAACTTTATTAGGCGTAACTGAACTGTTCAACAGTACTTGGATACATAATATGGTAAACGAGGTGCATGTCTGCCATCTCAGCGTTCGTAAAACGACGCATGTTCTTCGTACGACGTCAAAAGCTTAATGAGGAAGCCCCAATTGCTCACCTGGAGCGCTGGCGAACAGCGCCACCTATCACTTTCGGGTGGCATTTCCGGTCATGCTTTCCTATGTTAATATAGTTGATTTTGATGTTCTCTACCTCCCCTCAAAATTTGTACGTGGAATTTTGAGCCACCCTGTATATATTAGATGGGATTAGTAGAGATAAGGAAGTTGTTATCCTCTTTATGAGGGCCTTGATACGCCTACATCTAGATTACTGTACTCAAGTGTGGTGCCTTGGGACGAGAAAGCGATGGAGAAGAATCAGAGGTGAGCGATCAAGATGGTGAGTGGCCTGTGGAATGTTCCCTACGAGAATAGATTGGAGGTGTGTGGATTGCAGAAGTCGGTAGATGGGAGAAAAAGAGGAGATATGATAGAAACATTTGTTGCTTAAAGGGTTTATAGGATAGACAGGGGAAACAGAACAAGGCTAGAGGGAACAGAACAAGGGGTCATCCCTGGAAGTTGAATAAATGTGTGGTTAGTGGGGATTTTGTGCTTGGAGATTTGGGAATCAGTGGAATGGGTTGCCACAGTCAGTTGAGAGTGCTTTGTCTGTTAATGGGTTTAAGGAGAGGTATGATAGATTGTGTGGATAGTTTGGGTCTCTCGCGATGAGTCTTCGGTCTCCATCGAATTGCCCGTATGATACTACTACTCATAATAATTTTTTAATATTTTATTATGACTAGATAAATTACATACATACATACAATTTTTTTAAATGTCAAATAATACTTTATTATCTGTCAAATTACATACATATACATACAATTTATATAATTACATACAATTTAAAGATAATACTACAATTTTTCACACGTCCAATTTATCTCATACTTTGTACAGTGCGCAAGTCATATAGCACAACAATTTGTGTGTTATTAGTAGAAATAACGATTTTTGTAATAGTTTACAATCAATTATAGTTCAGTTACTCAGGATAGATTACACGATTATCTATCTATCTATCTATCTATATTTTTTTTCAGTACAGAATGCTAGGAAAATATATTATTTAAATTGCATAAATAATCATATTAACAAGGTGTTTTACAACTTTTTTCACATACATATTTACAATGATCCATTTAAATTTACAATAGTTCGCTTTTTATGACATCGATTATCTGTTTCTGTTTGTCATGCCACACTCGTTACATCGGAGACACTGTTGATCGTGGCCATATGCTAGCATTTACGTCAGTCAGCGTACGAAGGCGTGCTAAAAAATTCTGATAATCACCATGAAGGAATTAACATGTCTTCTTATATCCTTATATTCTAAAAGAACAAATGATTACAATTTGATGAAACATGGAGGTTAAAGGGTTTTAAGATATGTTCTTTTGTGTGGTTATATCAGTTGTTTTAATATCATTTTGGTTCTAGGTGTTAAAGCTTCTCATCCATAACCTCGCATTCACAGGACAACGATTTCTGAGACATTTACCAGCTCGTCTAGCCTCAGCGCATTTACACACTCATTATGCCTTTGCCCATTATTATGCACACTTGAACGCACATACTCTCGCTTTGGGGAATTCTTTGTGCAATCGACGCGTTAGAGCATGAGGATGTTTCTAATAATTTTCCCAAGGTGTGTGTGTGTGTGTGTGTGTGTGTGTGTGTGTGTGTGTGTGTGTGTGTGTGTGTGTGTGTGTGTGTGTGTGTGTGTGTGTGTGTGTTTAAAGAGAATTTACTCACGTTGTTCCTCCAGCATTTATTTTCCACCAGGTTAAGTCCATCAGTATGCATTTCGCCTCCGTTATTTTCGCCATTTTTACTGATCCGATCTTTCTGTTTAGCAGTCCACACACCAACGTTTACTGATTTATACCCGCACTTGAAGGGAGTTCCAACAGTAACTTCATGCATAATACTTACTATTACCTTGTCTACAGCCAGCGCCTACAAACTTGCTTCTCGTACATCGTAATGTATGCAAATTATGCCTCTTTCTTCTCATCCACACGTAAACTCACTGCGTCCCTCCCGAACGTTTTCTAGATATTCTGACTGCAAGAGATGCCTGGAATTCCACCGACGTATTTGTTCCAAGTCCACGGCTTAGAGAAATGTCAGGACCACTCTTGAATATGTAAATGGTTGCACTCCTGCTCTTTCTTTATCCCCCTCATCTCTCCTCACACACCGCTTTGTTCCAACAACGCCTTTGCCTAGAGATAATCATACACTGAAGTTAAGTTTTAAAAAATCCTAGGAGATCAATTTTTATCTGGAAACACTTAAATATCTTATGTAATAAGGCATGCGTGTATTTAGCTTCTCGGCACGACTGCATAAAATATAACAGAAACTGAATATCAATTTTATAATTTTTTTTAAAGTATTAGTTATGCGATATTTCCGTTAACATTATAAGATACGGATGCGAAGCTATTGTATTTTTTGTTTCTCCCGCCTGGCGGCGCTCATGAGTGTTATGCATTAAATTTCCGTTAACATTATAAGATACGGGATGCGAAGCTATTATATTTATTGTTTCTCCCGCCTGGTGGCGCTCATGAGTAGTATGCATTAAATGGATAGATAACAATAAGTTAAATTGCAAATTCGGCCAACAATTAAAAATGAACAAACTCTGATTCTTGTTATTCTTCCAAGCAAAGCACGTTTTTTTTTCCTATGCATAAACACGAGAGCGACTCTTTTTCGTGAAAGAAACTTATTTTGTCTACATAACAAATATTTTGTTTCCAAACGTTGATTACGTCCTGAAGTCCTCCAGCTAGTGGTACCATAAGAGCCATTAGCGCCGGTTTTTTCTTCTTTTTTAAGTAGCACATAAGCAGAATAATTTTACTTTAATTTTCATGAGACTAAACGTGCAGAAAGTTTAAAAATTCGTAAGGATTAACTAACTGTCCTTTGACAAATGCTATAACCCTTTCTACATTATCCATTATAAATATAATACGATGTTTCTAGTAGGAATTCTAGGCTTACACTCCGGAATCAATACACAGAATAGCTCTCACTGTGCCTCCTAAATAAACCCACGTAAAAGCCTGTAGGGGTGGCACTACTATCGTTCTCAACGGTATACTTAATTAGCTGTCCTACAGTGATGTTCGTGTAGAGTATTTTGGTTGTGTGATCCAAATGTAGCTCTCTTTCCCGGTGGACACCAAAATAATTGAAATTCACCAGGATTAATTAACCAAACGACAATGTTGATTAATTGCGTGCGCATATCTGTCATTAGTTTAGGTATCTCCATCGTGAAAATTACAGGATTTGAATGATGGCTCAATTTTACTGCTTGTTTTCAACCTCTGATGTCAAAACGCAAAAGATAACGGACTTTCTAGAGCCATTAATACCCTTTTGACTAGATTAGAGCTTGCATTTTTAAAAAGTATATAAATAATATTTTATTTATAATTATAATAGTGCACTCATTGATGATCGAAAAATTCCATCGTGCTTAAGCCTTCTTTATATAAAATTGAAATTTTTCTTAGGATTCAGAAAATTATACCTAAGATCATCACTGCGGCGCTTAAAATAAAATTTGATTTAGAGACGGTTTTTTTTTGCGATTTGAAAAGTAAATTAAAAATAATAATCAATTATCTATTTTTGTGCTTACTTCTGCAATAACTGTATCACTTTGAAGCCCTACATAAGTATGTAATTTTGCCACATTCCACTAAATATGATACAAGAGAGAAAGAGAGAGAGAGAGAGAGAGAGAGAGAAGACAGCCGTACCTGTTGACGATCTCTAAATGAGCATCTAATGGTTATCAAGCAATGAGATGAGTGCAATCCTCTCTAATTGAACATTTATCTCTTTAATTATATGTTATGAATGTAGTAATCCGATTAATAAAATAGTCACAATCGTAATTGCAATATTTTTGTTGTCCCCCAATCTTCTTTCTCTCCTTCACCCTGCAAATATATAACCACTCACATTGGTGGTCGAGACAAACCCAGCCACATGACTGCTCTTTGAATTCTCACCGAGAATCCTGCTCCATGTTCTCCGACTGATCATCTCTGGGTGTCATGACAACGTCATCGATTACTTTATCCCTGTTCTACCCCTTTTACTTCTGCCGTGTACCTCTTGGCCTGGAGACCTTGTTGCGACTGCCCTGATATTGTGAGTCGATCGAAGAAATTGTACCTTTGCAAAATTTTACACCCGCTTGATTTCTACTTTTTCCAGGATGGAGATTAAACAGAGTGAAGAGAAAAGGATTGTTTAAAAACGTTGAACTGTAGATGTTGCTTTCTTCTCAACGTTTTCGTGAACAGCAAAGAAAGGTACATAGAGAATTGTGGACTAGACTCACTATTTTTAAGCACTGAACTCCAAATAATACGACAATATTTTCATATATTTACTCTTGTTAAATACTGACAGTGCAAAGCGACAATGATTTTGCGCAATGCGGACAATAGGAATATCTGCATAAGACTGTGATTTAAAAATAAAATTTGCCAAATTATCTTCCTATGCATTGACGAAAAACAACAACAATAATAAAAACGCAATACACACTCATACGTGCATAATCTCTTAGTTGTATTTTTTTAATTGTATAATTTATCATTGTTTAAATAGGTTGTATATTACAGATAATTATTTTGTGTTCTAGATTGTCATACAGAACTGCCTGAGTTTTGCTGTGGTAGTTCTTTCGCTCCATAGCGCTAGACCTCTAGAAAAAAGACTTGTAGGTTCGATTCTAGTCGCCGAAGTAACATTTTAGTACTAACTATATTTAGAGTTAGTACTAAAATTCCTCCTGCTCCCAATGGGAATAAAAAGCATCAGTTGTTTTATTTATTTATAAGCATACATCAGCTAATTCTCTCAAAGACTGCTACGTAAACTGTGTCACAATTCTTGAAATCCACATTATCATTTGTTAGTAAAATTTCGTAAGATTGTGCTTTGTCTTTCTCAGTTTCCTGTGTCTATCTTAAGCAGGTTCACTAAACATAAAATTATGAAAATAAAACTATATTTAAAGGGAAATTATCAAATTTTCAACATCGTTGTTCTACATGACTCTTCCCTGGATATTATTGACGAAGTTGTTTAAATCTTTTATAAGTCGGAAATTTTCTTTCTTCGATTTTTTTCTTCTTTTTTTCTATAAAAAAAAAGCTTCGGATTTCGCAGAAAACGAGATAGTGAGACTATAATCTCTTATCAATCTGAGTTGAAAGAAGAAGTTATCCTCGTTGTCTTTATAGCAGCCAAAAAGAAAAATTCCTCAAATTAATACTTGAAAGTGTGATAACCGATCATCTTTAATTGTTCTATTAATTAAAAGAGAAGATTTTTTATTTAAAAAAAAACTACTTTAATTTATTAAGAGCATAAAAAATAAACCAAAGAAAGAAAATCTTTCTGTTTCCATTTTTCAAGAAGGCACAGTTCGAACTGACATAAAGCGCTGTACAAAGAAATATGGATGTGTTATACTAGAAAATTGTCGGAGATCCGTCCATGGCAGATATAATAATAATTATCATTGAAATCTGATATTAGTTTGATTTCCTCTCAGACCTACCGATATTTTCAATGGAAACTCTGTGTAGTACATTCAGATGAATGGTAATTAAACTTATAATTAAAATTAATTATAAGTTTAATTAATTAAACTTATAATTTTACTTGATTATAAAACCTAGGCATGAAACTCGTTATGAAATATTTTATACGCTTTTTTATTCTAAGGGTTAATTAATCAGTCTCAGATACATGGAAATAGTTCTTCGAACAAAAGAAGTAACCCGATAGACACTCAATTGACTGTATTGTCATGGTTTTAACTGCCTCCAACACCTTCCTATGAGTCAGTTCAAGATAGGGTGGTTCTACTTAGCTGAGGCGTAGAAAAAAATAAAAACTAGCCTGGAAATTAAAGAATTCAAGTAGCTTTCGTACAAATGTGATTCAAATTTTCGGACCAAAATAAAATGTCTCGATTAATATTAGTACTAATCTAAAGTACAAATTCCTCAACATCCTTCCAGACAGAGGCTGAGTGAATAATTTATACGTATGGATAGATAGAAAAATGCACAAATCGATAGCAAAAACAGTTTATGCATGATGAAGAAAATTTCGTAACAGATAATAATATTTTACACTTTCTGTATTATTATTATTTAATGAGGATCACCAAGATTTTTTTTTTAAATCGTGATTAGAATTACATTCAGAATATACTCCTTGCAATCACCTCCATCAATAGAGAAAATAACGTCTCATTAAGCGGCTAATTATTCATTATTCATCTGCGTAGCTTATGTTTGATGTTTTATTAATGATGCTATGAAGTGTCTCCGTAATGAAGTAAATTACCTATCCAGTAAAAGCTAGATTTCTTTTATATAATTATTAGTTTTACTGTCTGTGTATGGTTGGGAGAATGAGCATAAAGGTGTAACTTGATGGTAATTAGTGCTTAGATGGAGAAATTTCTTAAGGCTATTAAAAACGCTGTCATAAACGTCAGTGCAGTGAAAAAAAATCGTTTCCTTTTGCTTGCTTAACAAAAATGGAACAAAACTGACACACGTTTATCTTTCTTCAAAATATATAAACATAGAATAACTGCACAGTTTTCTTATAATTTTTTCTTTGCATATTTCTTATTACTGTCCATAATCTCCGCAGCTTCGACAGAGTTATAAATCTTATAGCATTTCTATTTATCTGTTTTATTTTATATTTTTGGTTATTGCATATTTTGTTTGTACAACAAATGAGCTAACATGCTAGGGTAAGAGCTCGTGTCGGTTCCGATGACGCCCTCTGCAGGGAAAGACTTGCATTCCAATTCCACCTGGGACACAGAATCGTTATTAGGACTTTTCGAATGAATTAGTTGGTATCATACAGAAATAAAAGAATTTTCTCCCAAAAACTGTAAACCCTCCATAAAAATATTCGCAATTTATACGCAAGAATATATATTTAGACATAAGACTGAAACCTAAACCCCATATCCTAAAATTATGATTAAGTAAGCCAACTGGGTAGTTTGTGAGGTCTTAAAAGCCTGTTGATACTACGAAATATGATATTACACGCGAGGGTTCTAAATATCCACGTCATACGTATCCAGCACAATGACAAAGACGATGCCAATCCTACTCTAATTATTGTTTCTATCTGAGCATATTTGAAGGGTATAAATATGTCGAAATTTTGTATTATATTAACTATGCCTGATTTGAATACGCATTGAGTAAAGATTAAAAAAATAAAAAAATAAAAAATAAATAAAATATTTATTTAAATTTAATTTTAATAAAAAAGTAATTAATTTATTAAAATCTGTTTAAAAACTATTCTTACAATTACAATTTTATTTAGACACCTTTTTGTTTAATACATCATTATAAATGAATGAAATTGAGATTTTGATCTACACCAAAATGGAGGAGGTGGAAATAGGAGATCCAGAACCCTTGGAGGGTAATGGATGGCAATGCTGTAATCAATGAAGTTCTGACTGAGGCTCGGCTATTGCTGTTACCCTCCTGCCATGATCAGAGCTTTAATAATATCTCAATAACACCCTATCTCTACACTGTAATCTACAGATAACGGGGAAGATGAAAAGCATTCTTGCTTCGCCCTTTTAAGCCAGTCCTTATAAGAACTATGTACACCAAAATATGTCCGTGTAGGTCATACATTCGTTCACCCAAGTATAGATACACTCTCCCAATATGGACTGGGTCACCATGGGAGTAGTAGACCTAAACCTTCCTCAATAGGAGAGGCTTTCACCCTGTGGGTAGAAAAATATGCTGTTCATCATCATCATATAAGACAGCATAAAGATTTCGTGCTTTTGGCACATTCCTCAGATTTTTAGAACGATATGCCCACAACAATCTCGCAAACATTGCGAGAGTCATTGCAAATGTTCTTATTACAAATGATCTGATTGAAGCAAAAATTGAAAAGATTTAACAACGTTTTATAGACGGATGTCTGTTAAAAGTTGTTTACCAGATTTTATTAAATTCCATGCAGTCTGAGTATCGTTATTGCTATATATGAGTTCGATATGTTTTGCCTCTGTTGATGGTTCCGAGTGAAAAAAAATCAGATGGGTCAACACGTGGAAAGATTTCTAATCCCAAAGGTCAATAAATAACATTTATACCATCAATCACATCCAGTCATGTATGAATACGCATTGTGTAAATATTAAAAAAATAAAAAGTAAATAAAATATTTATTTAAATTTAATTTTAATAAGAAAATAATTTATTTATTAAATTCTGTTTAAAAACTATTCTTATAATTACAATTTTATTTAGACACCTTTTTGTTTAATACATCACCATAAATGATAATGACTATTTTGTATAATACAATTTTGCTGAGAGATATATATGGATTCATTCAATCCAATACCCTTGGAGGGTAATGGATGGCAATGCTGTAGCCAATGAAGTTCTAACTGAGGGTCGGCCATTGCTGTTACCCTCCTGCCATGATCAGAGCTTTAATAGCTCAATAACACCTTATCCCTACACTGTCCTCTACAGATAACGGGGAAGATGAAAAGCATTCTTGCTTCGCCCCTTTAAGCCAGTCCTTATAAGGATAAGGACAATTTTGCTATCCCATAGCAAACACTATGGCAAGGTCTACATACATACATATACACCCACACTGAGGATCTTGCTATGGTCGGGCAGTCAATGAGTTAAAAACTGCACATTTATTACGTAAAGTATGTATCACTATATTTATCTGTCTATTGTAAAACTGCTTTGTTTTCTAAGAAATGTATTGTCCTATTGAAAAAATAATAAATCTCCTCGAGCCTACCCTTCATCTTTTTTCTGCATTCATCTATTTTTGCAGTTTTCTCCCGATGTCGAATAAAAATCCAATCCTCATTGTTCGTCAATACATTTTAAAATTCGGATGACAGAAGCAATTTATTAATTCTGCCTGGCTGCCTTATAACGCACTGACATCTGCTTAAAATATCCCACATGATCATTTCGATCCCACGAAGTGTCATTATGGTTGAAGAATTTTTTGCCTGAATTGAAATGTTCTTCTTTTGTGCCTGCGTGTGCATTTATTCCAAAAGAATACAGTGGAGACATCTTTAACACGCTTTGTGTTTGTATCTATGCACCATTTATCAATATTTTACGGACTGCGCGTGATTGAGTTGCCTTTTAGAGTATTTTAGGACTTGCTGATCGTAGAAAAAAAGCGAACAAATTTAAATATTTTATAAACGTGAAATCAGTTAAAATACCTCTCAGACATCAGCAATGAATCGGAAATAGTTGCCAACGTAGTGACAAAAAAAATCTCTCTTTCACTGTAGTTCATTGGTTGGAGAGCTTGTGTTACCACTCAGCCAACCAGATCGATAGAGTTAAATTTATAAATGAATAATTAAAATGAATATTTAATTTATATAAAATATTTATTTAAATTTAATACTAATATATAATTAATTTATTTATTAAATTTTATTTAAAACTATTCTTACAATTACAATTTTATTTAGACACCTTTTTATTTAATACATCATTAAAAATTATAAAAACTATCTTGTAAAAACTGTGGAGGTTATATAGGTTAGGTTGCTCTTCTTTTTTCAGTTCTCACTATTCGTTAAAAATTTCTAGAGATGTGATTTTCTTTTAAAATGTGTAGCAAGAAGATGAAGGAATTTCTGAGCATTATCGTCAGCGCCCTCAGGAAGATGCTGGCAGGCTCTTGATGTTTGGTGGGAAAAAAAAATGAAAACTAGTATTTGAATCTTGTCTGAGGGAAAATGAACATTTATGTGAACTTCTCCTGATTAGGTTGTCTCCTAAGTAGCAGTAGGGTTTCTTCCATTCTGAAAACTCCTCTTTTTACTGATAAAAAAAAGAGAATACGCTTAATTTAAAAAATACATGCGCCTTGTGGCCTTATATATCATTAGCTGCTTCAACAGTATTTATAATAATCTTGATTATTAATTATTAAACTAGTAAAACTGAACAAAAACTATAAGGTGTAGTATATTCTCCATTTTATTAAAATAACGCCATTGGTGGTTTCGATTGTATTTTCATTCATATTATAAACTTAACTATTAATGTCCTTACAAAAAGGCACAAAAGAAAGTATGCGGAAACATGGAGTACATTGCGATAGCGTTCATTATGCCTGATTCGAAATAAAAAATTTTACAGACGCAAATGAGTCATAATCGTTAGCGCAAGGATAACTGTAGAAGCTTTACATAGCAGGGAAGGATCCTAAATTCGGTTCAGTTGCTAACCCACGATTTCAGTAAATGGTTCAAAATTTACGCGACATCTGTTGTACATGTAATTATTATTTGAAATATACTTCATTTTACATACATATAAATATCTTAATATAAGTAAATGTTGTTATAACAATTTTTACCTAATATATAAAAAATTTTGAGAAATGAGATTGGGATAAACAGATTTGTTAACTAAAGTAAATTACGTAATCCTTAAATCACAAAAAATTACGGTTTTCCGAAACTTAATTAAAAAAAGGGTTGTCAAGTAGTTTGATCCTTGTTTTAAAATTAAAATCTCGAGACATTAAGAAGGATGGCACCATTTGGATTTCTTGTGGGAATTCCCGAAGTTGCGGCAAAGTTTTATGCTTCTTCCTGAACATCTAGCCCATAAACGGCCTCATATCAAAGCCATCCGAATCTTCTTACGTTGTCATGGTAACGGAGTTTCTTTTAAAAAATCTCCATCCATGTAAAAAAAAAAAAAAATAACGATGGTCTCATTGAAAGAAGTGTTCTTTTAAACTCGTGCATATTTCTAGTATGCGGCAAAAGATTTTATCGTCTGTGCATTGCCCCCTTCGTGCGCCCCCTCTTCATAAGGTATATAACAGCCATATCTAGTTCATATCTCTCTGGCTTATTAATTTTCCTCTTTTGCAAGCTCACAGTAATTATAGCGTTAGCGCTTACCATTAAGTGCGTCGGTTTTATTACAATAATTAAGGCTCGCGTCGCGAGAGCTCGAGAATATTTTTGCTTTTTATTCTTTCACTCAGTTCAAACCAAACGTTCACTTTATGAGTTATAATGAGAATGAAATGTTCTTTGCATAAAAAAGTCACTTTATAAAGTATAGAATGTTAATTCGAAACACCATTGTTCGTTCTATTCATAAAAACGTGTAACTTCAGAAAAATAAAGTGTGTAGTGATGTTTGCGTTTTTTTTTTCTCTTTTATATTTCTCGTCTCTTTCAACCATCCAAGCATAAATTCATCTGCAGCCTAACGATCTCTTTGTTACGTCCTAGACATTGTTTTCCACAGAATTCGAAAGCAAAATAATTAGTACGTTTTAACATTTCCGTTTGCTTGATTTCTCCCTTTCAGCTCATCAAAATTATTATTGTTGGAGTATTCTTATGGAAAATACGGTAGCTAAAAAATTGCTTTCGAGAAAGGAGGGGGTGATGGTTGTAAATAGAATAGCGGTGAATTTCATCCATCGAAAATTACCTACAGAAGTAACACGTGACTTTAGCTCCTCTAAAATAATACTTTTCTGTATCTTAAATATTTTAATACGGGAATGGAACATGAGTTAAATATGTGAACATATTAACGATCTTTTTAATCATATTTTATTGATTCCTGATGTTATTAATAAGATTAAATTTGAATGCGATTAACGATACAAACATATAAATATTTGCTTCATCTAACGATCTTTTTTTGGCTATCTAAAGAAAATCGAAAAATAGGATAAAAAGATTAAAATTAAATAAAAAACACACCTCTAGAGGAACAGCTCACATGACGTAGCCAAAAAAGACATATAATAGGTAATCCAGAGGCGTAGCTGGGGGGGGGGTACACCCCGGCGGCACTTTGAACCTTTTTGAAGTATTTTTGGTGTGTATTGAGAGGGGCGGCAAAAGCTGTGGCTACACCACTGAGGTAATGATAATACAATGGCCGTGAGCCCCTTTTACTGGAAGGTACGTCAACATCTCATCCCCCCCCCCCTAATTTTATCCCTTCTCGGGACCGGCATAGCTGACGAATCAGGCCTATGGCTGGATCTTATTTATTCCTGACTGTAATTCGTGTGTGTTCACGGGGCCGGTTTGTCTGTTCTGTGGGGGACGAAAAACCGGAGTTTCCGGATGAAAAAACCCTATCTCCGTATGGGCCCGAATAACTCACCTTTCGTCACGGATGGAATCGATTCCAGGTCTTTCCGAACGAACGACTTCGTCTATACCGACTGAAGGCTCGGTAGAGTTTTTTATGATACAGCTTGTTGACTGACTAGAAACAAACAAACAAACAGATATTCATCTTGATATAGTAGTACGTTCATCTATAAGGATGATTTATTTTCTTAATGCCATTGAAACAAGGGATTACTGAAGATCGTTGAAATGTGTCACCAACTAGAACAGAACGAGCAGAGCTCCTTAAAAATTTCTGAAGGAGTTACAGACTGGTCTTTATATGGAAAAAAAATAGATATTCGCCTTAATATATGAATTAGTTTAATTATTAACTAAATTTATTTGTTTACCTCGCATTTATCTTAGCTTTTATGTGAATCACACACAAGAAAGATTGTAAATTTGAAGTCATTGGTGCATGAGTAGCTGGATAATTCGAAATCTAAACACGGGAACTTTGAAGCAACTTTAGGTTTCAATAATAGCCACAAAAATCTATTTGAATTCTTTCTTTGCTCTCTCTCTCTCTCTCTCTCTCGAGAACAAGATTTTGATTCACAAGTGAATTCTTATAACCAGAAAAAGCGAATGTTATCTTTTACGTCCCGTAATCCAATTAACAATAACAAAGCATTTGCCGATGTGCTATTGACAAGTTAAAGAAACTTTGTCGTATCCAAATTCTTCCACTTTTAACAAACAGAATTGAAAATTTCATAATTTTTGTCTTCTTCTACACGTCCAAGAAATCCCATTTAAAAGTTTTAAGCTGTGGGAACAACCGATATTTCTATCGTAACAGTCGCACGGCCGTATGACTTCTCGTTCAATAACAAACAGCAGCTTGTCGAATGTGGATTTTTGTCGTAATAACTCGGCACTTCTCTCTCCTTTTTTTTTTTTTTTTTTTGTTTTCTTTTAGTGTGTATTGCCGAGAGACCAATCGCTCCGCACTTTCAGTCTAACGGCCCCAGGAAAAGGCTGCTGACCTCTATAGCAAAAAGGCTGAAGTAGGTTGTCTTTTTTATTTGCTCGTACAATAGAAAAAGGGTAGTCAATCACACGTTAAAGAGAATGTCAGAACAAATAACTAGAGAAACGAAGATGGGGTAGAGAAAGGGGTGCCGTTAACGCTCAAGAAAAGCATACGGGTGTGTGGGCGACAGAAAATGTTGAGAGCTTCACGTTCTTTACGAGTAAAATATCCAGTTAAAGCATCAGCGCATGCTGAAGAAAAAAATAGTAAAGTGCAAATAGAAATATACAACGCAAGCGAACAATATATGGTTCCCATGGTAACGATCTTTCGTCGTCATCAGCTGTATATAATGAATCAATAGAAGTTGCTGTTCAACATTTATCTTGCGAAGTACTTCTAAGAGTAGGCACAAAGATAAAAACAATTTAAAGCTCCTGTTACGATAAATTTGCCATCAAAGTGTCTTTACCTCTGAATAAATACGTCATACATCAACGTGATCAAAGATTCTCCTGCAAATCACAGTAAACACTTGAGCCTCCATTGATAAAGATAAATCATCGTTATGGGTTATACTTGTATCGTTGAACGAATTGGAACTTTATCGTTTTTTTTTTTTCTATAAAATATTCAAGCTGTCAAACCAAGCCAAACCCGACACATCCATTTGTCTATTGCTCTGTCAGCTTTCATAGCACGTGGCTCATGATGGACGCGCTAACAAGCGAACGTTCGCCTCACTTGCTAACATGATCAAGACCGATCTTCACAGAACATTCTCAGGATGTAGAAGGGTGTGTAACATCCTAAATTAGTTACAAGAGTGACAACTCTGAGAAAGTAGTGCAAGTTAATTTAAACTGGTATTTTAACGCTAATCACCCATCCTTAAGAACGCGCAGCTACTTTACGTAATTACAAATTAAATATTCATAATTTATGTCTAACTGTCACCTTGATAAAATTCAATACAGCGAGGTGTTATAACGCGTGTAACATCCATTCCGGTTTAAAGGCAATGAATGAGAATAGTTTGCGATAACGTCGGAAGGTGGCGTTGCATTTCAAAAAGAAAAGTTGGTGACCGTATGCTATAGAACTACGCTTCCAAAATGGCTGAATTCTTTCACTTTAAACAAATACCCTGAAATGTCGAACAGCAATTTCTGTTGATTCATTACCTTCAGCTAATGACGAACGAGCGTTACCATGGAAACCGTACAATGTTCCTTTTCGCTGTATATTAAAATCTGTATTTCATCATTATTTTTGCGCTATTCCTCTAGGAGTATATACAAGAAAATCCTGTGTGAGTAGTAATCAATAGGATGGTAATTATTCATCTCTCTCTCTCTCTCGATCTTTCCATTTTTCTATATCTTCGAGAAAGAACTGTCCTAAAAGAATGCTAAATGTACTCATTTTTTTATGAATAAAAATATACATATAAGATAAAAAAAATTAACCATTATGTATCTCTCTATCCTCAGTAATCATTTATTAATAAAAAATAAATACCCTTCAATAATTAACAATGTAATCTTAACTACCTTTGAAACACTGGAATCTGAAACAACTGTAGCTACACTCAGTCCGAAATAATTGATAGATAAGTCGTTAAAGGGATGCACACAAGAGCTTCTTGTTGTAATGACCTCCATTAAGTATTTAGTTTGCTACCCGATCGCGATGTAAGCAGGTAAAATGAATGTTGAGTAAATATCAGGTTTTCTGACTTCCTATTCAGGAGATTGTAGTCGTGTTATCTTAAATAATATAAGAAAAGCTCCTAGTGACTAGACGACTAGTGGCAACTAAAAGACATATTATATCTAGGTAATATAATCTTCTTTTTCTCTGAGATATTAATCATAGTTGCTTATATTGTTGTTTTAATGCTGTTCCTCCATCTTTGCTTCAGTCTTTCTGGTCTAGTTTTCTTTTTATCATACTACCCTTCTAGAATATATACACTTCCGGTATAAGAGCCATACCGGAAGTATGCGTCATCCTACGTACGATGGCTAAATGAATATGCGTCTACCACAAGCAGGTGTTTTCTAGTTGGGTTATCAGATCACCTTAGAATGCTTAACCGGCTTGTTCAAAGAAAACAAAGCTTTAAGAAGTGGTAATACAATCTTTATTTTAATTACACTGACTTATTACACGCTTTTTCTTATCTCTACTAGCCCTTTTCACGTTCATCACTTAGATTGGCATTCCAATACGTAAATCATACATATAATCAAAGGGTATTCTTTGATTGGAAAACCTGCCTTCGAATCCCATCTATGAGGGCTTTCAAATGAAGATAAGTTTACCTGTCTCAAGCGGAGGTGGATTTTTTCTTTTCCCTCAAACCTCGAGACAAACTACATGCAAACAACGTAAGAATACATGCAGAGGAGAAATTTGATTGATAAATGACCCATCTCTTACCAACTCACGCCCCCTTCACTCTCACATAGACGTTTAGTCTCTGCGATTTGTATATTCTATAAATATTTCCATGAGAAATGTTCATCTGAAACAGCATCATTACTTCCCCCCCCCCACTCTGTACTAATCCTTCGAATTAGTACAGAGTGGGGGAATCAAATGTAAACGAGTTTTTCCTTTCCCAACCCACTACCCATATACGGTACTAACGTATTATACACCCTCTGTCCAAAAAGAAACAGAGCTTTTCAAAAATATAAGAAACTAGTGGCGCCACCTATTGTATCTTTCTGTTGTAGAAAGCAGCAACCTTCATTAGTGTTGCGTCAACTGTTTATGACATTTGTTTCATGAAAAGCCGAGTTATAATGCCAAGAGTGACAGTGGGTTTTGACGAACGGTCGGTCGTCACGATATTCATGCCATACGCGACGAATTCTCGCTATCATTCGCTTCAAAACTTCGAGATAAAACTCGTCATTGATCGTTTGGCCAGGCGGAACGAATTCTTTGTGGATAATGCCCTTGGAATCGTAGAAACACATCAGCATTGTCTTTACTTTTGAATTCTCCAAGCGACTTTTTCTCGGATGCCCCTCTTCGGGTGGTCTCCACTCAGCACTCTGGCGCTTTGTTTCGAGCTCATACTCAAACCACGGCGTTTCGTCACCAGTAACGATCGTTTCAAGGAAGTTTGAGTCTTTACGAGGGGTTTTAATGAGGTCCTTGCAGTGTCCAATTCGATACATTTTTTGCTCGTCGGTGAACTTGTGGGGAACAAATCGCGAATTCACTTTACGAAGGCCCAAACGCTCTGTCAGAATGTTGTGCCCAGTTGATTTTGATACCCCAGTTCATCTTCGATCAATCTCACGAACGATTTCGGGTTTTCTTTGATGAAATCACGCACCTTTTCGATGTTACCTTCTCTAAGTCCAGTTTTTGGACGGCCTGGCTTTTCTTCCTCCTCAAGCGTCTCACGACCACTTTGAAATCACTTAAACCCTTCGTAAACTTCAGTACGGGATAAACATTCATCACCGTACGCTTTTTGAAACATTTTTTTGCGTTTCGGTAAAACTTTTACTAAGTTTAGCTCTCTCTGTTTGAAACTCATTTTCCGACCGTTCGTCAAAACACACTGTGACTCCTGTCGGAAACATAAACCGTTGCCACAACACTAATAAAGGTTGCCGCTTTCAACAACAACAAAAAAATGATACGACAGGTGGCGCCACTAGTTCCTTCTATTTTCGAAAAGTTCGATTTCTTTTTGGACAACATAAACAAAAAAAAGGTTAGCCGATATGACTTGATGACTTGAGTTGTTTCTGTCAGAATTGCAATCAACATAACCCAAATCTAATACGTAGCGCCATCTGGGTTTAAAATTGATTGATGCGAGACTCTAGCCATCGCTTTTCTAAGGGGGGGGGGGAACACTCATCAATTTAAATTTAAAAAGTTCCCTCAAAACGTAACTTTATTTTAATTTAATGGTGTTTAAAATCCAACTTCATTTAGCTAACTCATCCCTAATTTATGAGAAGCTGTCCACTCCAATATAAAAATCCTCGTGTTACATTATAGATATCCGCGTTTAAATAAACGAAGCGTCACCATAGCAACCGAAACGATTCAGTTCATACCTTCACCCATTGAAGTAAGTAATTATCACAATCTTTGGGAAAAGTTCATCGTTCATAACTTGGAGACTGTAATCCTGTTTGTAATCATGGACGGTGAATCTCCATGATGCAGAAAAATCCACCTGTCAATCATCAATGAAATAATAATTTTATCGTCTAAATAAGGCTAGAAATTACTGGTTTCGGAAGCAAATTTAATCAGTAAATGTAGAGTATCCCGTCATGCACTGCGAATTGTCAGTAAATTGGATCTACACGTAGTTAATCAGGCTGTGGCAGGTGTGCAGAAAGAACAAGGTAAAAAAAAAAAAGATGGAAAAGTCAAAACGAAAATAGTTGAACTCTAGTGAAAGTTTTGTTCGTTTTACACATTAAAAAAGAAGAAAGAACGAAGAAATAAAGGTAGAAGAATTAATTGTTCGGCAGACCGTAAGCCTAAGATGGCATATGTTTCAATGGTTCGTGTATCCTTGTAGTCTGTTACGATATTTCCAGGAAGGTTTATTTCTTGCATCACTGGTGAATGATTTTAATACTAAGTTGGCTTAATCTTCAATTCGTGAAACGTTTGCTTGGCTGGCTGTTGGTACATCTTTATGGGGCTCTTAATAGATCCAACTTTCTCTCGAAGCATTCGCTGTAAAAAAAAAATAATAATCATAATTACTCGCTTCTATAGGTAAGTGATAAGGGATTAAAATAATGGCTGGTACTTATTCGGGGTAGAAGAAGTGTTATTTAGATGACCAGGAGGAGATGAGTATGCGAAAACTTTTAATACTTTCAAGGTGCTAAAGTATTTCTTGATTCGTTGGAGGGAAAAGTGGGTATTAAGTTAACAGATTGTGATTTTACAGACAAAGTTGATAAACCTTTAAAATTACGCGAGTTCATAAAAGATTAAAAAAAACTAACTTAGTTGGCCATCTAAATAAAAGTCCACGTATATTTCTCAGATTTTTTGATGAGGTTTCCAAGAGCAACGCTCACTATGGCTTTACTCTTAAATACCTCGAGTTTATTTATAAAAAAAAAAAAAAAAAAAAGCTGCTTTTGAGTTAAGTGGAATCTCTCTCTTAAGATCTTTGTTATAGGGACATCCGTACTAACTTACACAGTATTTAATAAGGTGAGATATTTACTTGACTTGTTAGGAAGATGAACAGGATCCAAAATTCTAATATAATATAATATAATATAATATAATATAATATAATATAATAATATATATATATATATATATATATATATATATATATATAACATACAAGAACTTGAACTTGAACTTAATTGGTTGATGGACTGAGTCCTTGACTCTTCATCCCTTCATCTGGATTTTAGATTGTGGGTGATGAGATTATTGTGGGTAATTTACCCGCTCATTGTGAGCATTGAGGCTGTATCAGCAGCTTTCTCTTGCGATGGAGGATTTCGGTTTTTTATGTTTGAAACGATCTGAGGGCTTGTAGTCCGCTGCCTGTCGAACTAACTGATTTGGGTGATTATCCGTGATTGTGAAGAATTTCTCTGCAATGCTTGTCATGTAGGTCTTAATATCTGGAAGATTGGCTTCTTGATGTAACTGGATGTTTCTGATGAACCATGGGGCATTAAATGCCATTCTTAGGCATTTATTCTGTATTATCTGAAGTCTGTTGATGTTGCTTTTAGTCGTGTGACCCCCAGGTTGGAGAGGCATAAGTTAGTTGCGGTCTGATTACCGATTTGAAAAGTAAGATTTTGTTGCTTATGCTTAGGAAGCTGTTCCTGTTCAAAAGTGGATATAGCTGTGCTATAGTCTGACTTGCCTTAGTGGTAACACTATCCATATGTGACTTGAAGTTTAAACGTCTATCAAGATGAATTCCCAGATATTTGGTAGAATTGCGCCAAGGGATGATTTTACCAAACATTTGTATGCTTGTATTCGGTTCTGCCTTACGTCTGGTGAAAAGTACTGCAGAGCTTTTGTTTGGATTAATTGCGATACGCCACTTGGTGTACCAATCCTCCAATTCATTGACTGCTCTCTGCAGCTTGATTGTGGCCAGGTGTGGACGGAGGGATCTGGCTATAATGATTGTATCGTCGGCATACAGAGCGGTGATAGCTGGAGACAGTTTGGGGAGATCTGCCATGTATATGGAGAAGAGTAGGGGAGATAGTAGAGAGCCTTGAGGTACTCCGGCCGTGATTCTCCTCTCCGTGGATCTGATACCGTTGAGTTTTATTTTAAATTTTCTGTTGTGTAGATATGATTTGATAAGTAGCACTAGTGGCAATGGAATACCAACTTCGTGTAGTTTAAAAATTAGTCCATGATGCCATACTCTATCAAATGCCTGAGTGATGTCTAGAAAAACTGAGCCAGTGTGTTGGTGCCATTCATACCCTTGGGTTATATGTTCGATAACTCTGTAAATTTGTAGCGTTGTGGAGTGATATTTCCTAAAGCCGAATTGTTCATCTTGAATTATATGGTTGATATCTGTTGCCTCTTGAACCCGTGTGAGAATAGCACGTTCGGCTATCTTACCTATGCATGAAAGAAGGCTGATTGGTCTGTAATTTACAGGAAACTGTGTATTTTTCCCAGGTTTGGGAATTAGGAAAACATCGGCAATTTTCCATCGTTGTGGGAAATAATTTAGCCGGAAGATGGCATTAATGATGGCTACTAGATGCATAACCCCTTTGCGAGGAAGTAATTTGAGTACCTTATTTGTTATTCCATCTGGACCTGGAGCCTTTTTGTTATTTAGTTTTCTTAAAATCTCATATACTTCTGTTGGTGATACGGATTTGTTATTGGATTGGAATGAGGCATTTTGAGTTATTTTATGCACTTGGGTGTGAATTTTACTTATGAAATTTATATCTGTATTGATATAATTGGGGCTGCATTGTTTTTCTAATCTGTCAGCAAATGCTTCAGCTTTTTCCTCATCGTTGTACACAACATCAGATTCACCTTGGATTGGAGGAAATGTAAAACGCTTTGAACGGAGTGATTTCATCATTTTCCATATTGATTGATCCTCTGTGTTTAATTGGAGAATTTTGTTATTCCAGAGTTGGTTACGGTGGTCCTTTAGGGCATATCGAACCTGGTTTGTTGCTCTATTGACTGCTTGTTTATCCGCTGGGTCCATTGTTCTCTGATATTGTCTTCTTAATCTGTTTTTCTCTTGGATAAGACGTTTTATATCCTGTGGAAGTTTATTTGATGGTGTACATTTGGTTATATTTGTTACCTGCGTTATAGCTGTCAGCAGTTGGTTTTCAAGAGTCTTCACTGCTTTTTCTACATCTTCAGCAGATGTTATATGCGGTATTGGACCAAGGTTTTCCTGGAAGGATGAGGGAAGTTGTTTCCAATTTATAAATGCGGTGGTGTTTTCTGTTATATCTTGTATGGTGCCTAGTTGTAATATGATGGGGTTATGATCAGAACTTAAGTCGTTGATTGCTTGTATCTGATAGCTGTGCGCTATGTTTTTTAATATAGCTATATCTAGTACATCAGGACGACCGGTAGCTCCATAATGTGTGGGTTCAGTGAGTCCTATTACTGTTATATTTCTTGAAGTGGTGTAAGAGTTGAGTATTCTTCCATTAATATTTGAGTTTCTGCTATTCCAGACTGAGTTGGCATTAAGATCTCCGGCTATAATCACTGCTCTGCCTGTATTTAGTATCACCTCTAAGTCAGATTCAAGGAGTTTTTTATTTGGGGGTTGTAGGCTGCATATATCGTAATGCTGCTTGTATTTTCCATATGTATTTCTATTCCTGTAGTTTCCATGTGTTCTGTTTGGGGTTCTGCTATTGAATTATGTTTTATGTTACTTTTCACAAAGATGGCAGTGCCTCCACCTCTAGCAAAGCATCTGTCTGTTCGGTAAGTGCTATAACTATTGATTCTGATTTTGTCACTTGGACGAAGATGTGTTTCATTTATGAGGATGATGTCTGCTTGAGTTTCTGCTGCAAACTCCTGCAGCTCCTGTAATTTGATAGATAAACCATTTGCATTCCATGAAACAATTTGTAATGATTTCGGTTTTCTTTTAGATTTATCCATTAAGAATTTCCATAAAGAGTGATTGTGTATGCCTTAAGATGATATCTTTGGCTTCTTGAGTTGGGTTGGTTTGTTGGAGTTCAGCAAGCATTTCACCTAAATGGCTTGTTATGTTCAGTAGGATAGGTTTGTTGGTTTGCTGTGACTGCTTTGGTTTTGGGTCTTTTTGGAAGGTCGATCTTGTAACTTCAGCATACGATCTTCCATCCGTTGTGGAGACTATGGTTTGATGGGAAGACGCTTGTTCTTGAAGAGGTTTACTGGTTTTGAGTTGTAATTTTTGGTTTTGAGGAAATGCTATACAGCCCCTATAGTTTGCAGGGTGTGGTCCTCCGCAGTTTGCACACTTTGCTGGAAGTGTACGAGCTTTATGGCATTCATTTGATGCATGTTTGCCACCACATTTAACGCAACGAAATTCGGCCTTGCAGCATCGTTGGGCATGCCCAATCTTCTGGCATCTATGGCACTGGGTTGTAGTTGATTTATGTTTCAATGCCTCAACTTTTATGACTAGATCACAGATGGTTTGGAGATTGTATATATGATTTTGGTCTTTGCTTATTTCCACTAGAATTAGGGGATAGGGTGTTTTATCAGCTCTCCGCATTCGGCTGACTTTAATTGGACTAAATCCCTTAAGTTGGAGGTCTGCAGTGAGGTCTTCTATTTGTAATGTTTCAGTTACTCACCTTAACACTACTTTTAAATTTTTTTCACTGTTGAGTGCAAAAGTGTGATATGGCAAGTTGTTGTTGTCTAGAAGTTTGGTCATTCTTCTGTAATCTGATGATGTTTTAGGTTGTATGCGAATCCTTTCTTCTGTGTTTGTCGCTTTAATGAAGGTGATATCTGAAGATTTCAGTGTGGATGCAACGGACGTCCAGTGCTCCTTGGCCCTTAGGACGACTGGGGGTACCCTTTCTTTAATTACATTATGTTGTTCTATCTCCACTGTTTTGGGTGTATCTGCAGTAGAGGAGATTTTCCTTTTCTTTTTGACTGTTTGAAATTCTGTGTTGGTTTCCACAAACTGCGGAGTATTATCCTGAGATGCAGCATTCTCTGTATTCGTGGAGTGACTTGATTCTGGTTCAGTCAACATACTTCCTTCATTAGAATCATCCATCCTATCTTCTGTGACTGCTGTAGGGGGGAATGTATCTAAGAGCTTTACTTTCCCTGGCCAGTTGTCACTCAAAAGTTTTCCTAATCTTAGGAATTCTTTGTAAACTTCTTCAAATATGCCTTCATTGAGAGGTTTTGTCATGATTAACAGAAGGCAACAACTCTATTAAAATAAAGTTTGAGAAGTGGGACCTAGAGCCCAATGTAAATATCCCGTAGATCAAGTCGATCTACCAGCACAGGTAGTAAATGTTTCACAGAATGAAGAACACTTACCTCTATATATAAATATCCCGTAGATCAAATCGATCTACCAGCATCAGTAGCAAATATTTTACAAAATAAACTTTTCTTCAGAAAATCATAACGACTATTTAAATCACTGATCACATATATGAATATGAACACTTGGCAACCGCCATTACGCCACTCTCTAAGATCAAGATAACATACAAGGTTTGTAGCGAACAGAACTTATATCCCTTCTATAAGTATTGCCAAAAGGTGTTCTAATAAATTTTTAATTATATGAAGAGCCAAAGGCTTCAATTCCGCGACATAACTTGTTTATGTTAAGGAATATTATATATCCCATATTATTTCTTAGCCGAATAAGAAACTCAGAGAGTTTCATGCCGAATATAGAAACCATATAATGTTCTGCGATTCCATTATATGAAGCCTTTGGCTCTTCATATAATTAATTATAAATATACATTTTTTTAAACTACTTAAATATTTATCCACCGTATTTACATATGGATTGACACTGATGTGCATACAAATTCACTGTATAATGCAGTAATACAACACATAGTTCAATAGTAATGATAATAATGGATAAAAATTGTATTAATATACATAATTTTGTGTAGCTCAGTGGAAGTGTCGTTTGCGTTTGGTCGCTTGAAGTCAGACTTAAGTTCTAGTCTAGTCGCCGAAGGGAGGAACTTTTTCAAAGCCTTTCTTCGATCGATTCCCGAGTTAGTCGGTCTCTCGCAGAGGCAAGTGGGTTTTTCCTCTCGAAAACTTGGTTTTTTTTTTATCCCGTAAACTCAAGAAAATCGACCGTAGTACCCACATTATTTCAAACAGTAACATATCTTGTTAGGGTTAGGTACCAAGAGATGGCAGCACTTGTTTGCTAGCCTCTTCATCGGTGGCTGCTATAATTAGTGATAGACATGGGCCAGCTATCTCTGATTGGCTACCGGTGGTGACTGAACTGCCCACTCAGTCTCCAAAAAGCTAGATAGGGTATAAAGGCCTCGCCTACTCCATATTATAAAAGGCGTTAGCTGATTTTTGAGAACTTTTCTGCATTTTGTCATTCGTGTTTTTCTTTCAGTAATTTTTTGTAGATTCTGTATTTAATATAGATATTTTACTTCTCTACAAAAAATTCAGTTGACAAGTTACTGAGTACATTTTGATATACTTGTTTGTTGAGTGGCATTTCTGCTTTCTTCCTCCAAGCTTCTGCAGAGCTTATCTGAGGAGCATAATAGATGGTGGTGGTTTCGTGGTTTTGTTTCTGTATCCCTTCGCGAGTCAGGTGTAGATTTAACTGTTTATATGTATGTGCTTGGAAATTTTGTGTGTGTGTGTGTGTGTGTGTGTGTGTGTGTGTGTGTGTGTGTGTGTGTGTGTGTGTGTGTGTGTGTGTGTGTGTGTGTGTGTGTGTGTGTGTGTGTGTGTGTGTGTGTGTGTGTGTGTGTGTGTGTGTGTGTGTGTGTGTGATTACTACTATTATTAACTCGAAGTTGGGATATGTTCATTTTAATATAAACTGACAAAAAATCCGAGAATTATAACAAATTGAGATATTTTTGAAAACGCAACATGTTTCGTCGAGATTCACTTCATCAGGCGTTAAGAACATAGAAAGCTATTAAAAGACACTGAAAAAAACAATGAGACACTCTAAAGCTATAAAAGTATAAAGCTATTAATTCGACTGTAAATTACAGTTATTATGAACTTGAGCTATAGTCCGTGTTAAAGTTCTGTTGTTGTACACTTGTGCGTGTTTGGATCTACGAGATCGCCAGTTAGTAGAGCTGAGGGAGTGAGGCAAATTATAGCTGAGATTATTGTTAATATGAAGAGGGTCCAAGGTGATTTCTTTTGGCTCGATAATGCGGCGTTCAACCTCATCGTGGCAAATGTGTAGGTTTGAAGTTGTTGTCCAATTTACTTCATGTTGGCGGCTTTCGTTGTTTGTGTTTATTGAAAACAGGACATGGCCTGATAGGGCAGTAACTCTGGTTCTCTTGTAAGCAATGTCTCTTTGGTGTTCCTAGAGACGTAGGAGGATACATTTCTCCGTTTGACCATAGTAAGGTTTTCCACACTCACATGTGACTTTGTATACACCTGGGAATCGTAGAAGGTGTGAGATTGTTTATAGTTGCTGAAACTTGAGCTTATTTTTGGAAGAGTCGAGAAGCACGTTTGTATGTCAAATTTCTTTAAGATTATACTCAGTTTTTTGGATAGTGTGCTGATATATGGCAAGGAGATATAACCTTTGGAGTCGTCCTATGTCTCTACGTTGCTACGTTGACGGTGGGATAATTGTTTGTTGATACTTTTTAAAGAATAGCCATTGCTTTTAAAGGTTCATTTAAGATGTTATAGTTTTTTTTAGTTCTTCTTCATATATATATATATATATATATATATATATATATATATATATATATATATATATATATATATATATATATACATAGAGAGAGAGAGAGAGAGAGAGAGAATATCAGTTTTACCATTTTATCTTGCAACCATTGTAGCCTGTTAAGCCTGTAGTCTGCGCAGAATGCATATGATGTGATTGCATATCTTAAAATGTTTTCACATAATGCTTTATAGATTAGTATTTTTATGTGGGTTGGGGCAATGGCTTTTAATCTGTATAGTTTGCTTGCTATTATCCTAAGCTTTGTATGTAGGTAGTTTGTATGGCTATTCCAACTTTGATCAGCATC
Source organism: Typopeltis vanoorti (assembly GCF_054136105.1). NCBI lineage: Eukaryota > Metazoa > Arthropoda > Arachnida > Uropygi > Thelyphonidae > Typopeltis > Typopeltis vanoorti. Next base: position 14,194,742 of record NC_143568.1, on the reverse strand, counting down.
GAAGTGAAGTCCGAGATAGCGTGTTGTTTTCACCTGTTGTGATTTTAGGTTCAGCGCTTTGTGTATAGGAGGATGAAAGTCTGATAGTGAGGTATTTAATTTCTAGGATTTGGGGTTTTTTGAATATCATTAGCTTTGTTTTTCCAGGGTTTATTTATATATGCCATTTTCGGTTAGCCAGTTAGTGATTTGATTGATGTCGTGTTGCATATTTGTGTAAGCGATATTTGCGTTGTTGTGAATGGATACTATGGCTGTGTCATCTGCGTACTGGATGATTTTACTTTTTAGGGGGAGATGGCTAATATCTTTGTGTGTGTGTGTGTGTGTGTGTGTGTGTGTGTGTGTGTGTGTGTGTGTGTGTGTGTGTGTGTGTGTGTGTGTGTGTGTGTGTGTGTGTGTGTGTGTGTGTGTGTGTGTGTGTGTGTGTGTTAAAAAGAATGGGAATAGAACAGCTCCTTGCGGTACTCCACAGCTTACATGTACCTCTTTGCTGTACGCTGATCCTATACGCGTGATGTGCTTTCTGTTTTTCGTGTATGCTTTAAACCACTGGAGCAGACGACCTCCGATTCCGATATGCGTTAGTTTCATTAACAAGGTTTTGTGTGTTAGTGTGTCAAATGCTTTTGCTAGGTCAATGAATACCACTAATGCTATTATGTTTTTATCCAATGCAGCGTTTATTAGGTCCAGGAGTGTTGCTGTTCCTTTATTTTTTTGAAAGCCATATTGTGTTTTGGTATGATTTGAAATTTTTCAACATATGTGGAGAGTTTGCAGTGCACGATGCGCTCCACGATTTGGTTGATTACAGACAACGCGGGGATGGGTCTGTAATTACTTATTATGTTTCTTTTTCCATGTTTGTGTATGGGTGTGATTAATGCAGTCTTCAGTGTTTCAGGTATGTGTCCCGTTTCGAAGATTTTATTTAACAGTTTTAGTATAACTGGACGTAGGTTAGTTGTCTGTTTTCTTGATGTCTTCGACGCCCCGTGGTTTGTTAGGAATGCTCTCCTCCACCAAAACGGAAACATGCCAGACATACCTTCGTATCTCAACCAGACTGCTGCCAAGTACTTCGCCCAGGCATCACTCCATCCCAACCAACTCATTCGTGATTCATCAAATTATGATGAAAACGACAGATGGAGACACAAACGCTCGAAGGCAGCTCTGATCATCGCTTCAAACGATTCTACACAGCCCTAAGTCGGACGAGCCACGCGCTCAAAAATTTCTCATTATCAATAATCACAATCTAGCGATGAAGGGATTGACGTCCATCTCGCCATTTAAGTTAACAGTTAACAATGCAGTCATTCCCTGTGTGGTTGCCGGGATAAGAATAGCACCAATGTAGCTTATGCATGTCGTACGAGGCGACTAAAATTGGTACCCTTGGAGGGTAATGAATGGCAATGCTGTAGCCAATGAAGTTCTGAGGTTCGGCTATTGCTGTTACCCTCTTGCCATGATCAGAGCTTTACTAGCTCAATAACACCTTATCCCTACACAGTCCTCTACAGATAACGGGGAAGATGAAAAGCATTCTTGCTTCGTCCCTTTAAGCCAGTCCTTATAAGGACAATATAATCACTTTTGTAATACAGTCACTCTGCTGTATTTATAGCATTGTGTGCACATTTTTTGAAAACATAAGCTTCTAATAAAACCTTTCTAATTCTAATTACACGAAACTGGAACTAGTCTTTTTATTTTAAAGCACGCACTTTAATATATGCAAATGACTTTTCTACAAACATTCCTGACATCTATGATGTAACTTGATAAAATTATCCAAAGAATTTCCGTTTATAATTATATTTGTTTTAGTTTTTAGATCGTCAACGTGTTAGTTTTGCTTTTGTTTATAACAAATATCACGGCATTTCTAAAAGTCCTTTTTTAAATAAAAATTCTCTGTTTTTCTAAAAGAGTAAATTATTCAAAGCCTCCTCAATCAAGACATTTTAATGTATTTTATGAAGCGAATTATCTTTGTTGGGGAAAAATAAATTTAAAATACTAATTACGAGTCTCAACATGCTTTCTAACTCAGCGCTAACAATTTTTCCTTGCTCGACTCATATTTAAATTGAAAAAAGTATTCATTAAGGTTATTAAAATTAGTGTATGAAATCTTTATAGATGCTACTGCCAAAGTGATGTAACAGAAGTTCTTACGTTTAAACTGTAAGACAAATGTCTTACAGTTTAAACGTATTATGATGTGTGTAGCCTTTTTGCTGCTGTTGTTGTTCCATTTGCGATACCGCAAGATTCAAAACTGTAAACTGTCTTTCAATGCAGTGTTAAAAAACCTTTTCTTCTTCTTCTTCACGCATTAGATGTAATATCTGTTGAGACCAAGAATTCATCTACTTTAATGGTATCTTTTAAATTTTTTCTACACCCTCTGTCCAAAACGAAACCGAACTTTTCGAAAATAGAAGAAACTAGTGGCGACACCTGTTGTATTTTTTTGTTGTCGAAAGCGGCAACCTTCATTAGTGTTGTGTCAACTGCTTATGACATTTGTTTCATTAGAAGCCGAGTTATAGTGCCAAGAGTGACGGTGGGTTTTGACGAACTGTCGGAAAATGAGTTTCAAACAAAGAGCTGCGATTGCCTTTTGTGTTAAACTTGGTAAAAGTTTTACCGAAACGCATCAACTGCTTCAAAAAGAATACGGTGATGAACTCTTATCCAGTACTCAAGTTTACGAGTGGTTTAAGCGATTTCAAAGTGGTCGTGAGACGCTTGAGAACTGCAAAAATCCGGGCTGTCCAAAAACTGGACTGCACAAAGTCAACATCCAAAAAAAAGTGCATGATTTCATCAAATAAAACCAACCCGAAATCGTCCTTAAGATTGATTGAAGATGAATTGGGGATTCCAAAATCAACTGAGCACAACATTTTGACCGAGAGGTTTGGCCTTCGTAAATTGAATTAGCAATTTTTGTTCCTCACAAGTTGACCGACGACCAAAAAATGTATCGAATTGGACACTGCAAAGACCTCATTAAAACCGCTCGCAAGGACTCAAACGTCCTTGAAACGATCATTACTGGTGACGAAACATGATGTTTTGAGTATGAGCCCGAAACAAAGCGCCAGAGTGCTGAGTGGAGACCACCAGAAGAGGGCATCCGAAAAAAAGTCGCTTGTAGAAGTCAAAAGTAAAGACAATGCTGATTTGTTTCTACAATTCCAAGAGCATTATCCACAAAGAATTCGTTCCGCCTGTCTAAAGGTCAATGGTGAGTTTATCTCGAAGTTTTGAAGCGATTCATAGCGAGAATTCGTCGCTAGTAGCATGAATATCGTGATGACCAACCGTTCGTCAAAACACACTGTCACTCTTGGCTTCTAATGAAACAAATGTTATAAACAGTTGACGCAACACTAAGGAAGGTTGCCTCTTTCGACAACATAAAGGTGCAACATTTGGGGCCACTAGTTTTTTTTATTTTTTATTTGCGAAAAGTTCGGTTTCTTTTTGGACAGAGGGATGTATAACTTCTGGTTTTTGTCTCTAGTCTAAGATGTTTATTTTTCCATATTGTTTCGTTCAAGAATCCTGATATTCTTGCAGCTTTTGCAACTTGTTCTCTGAGGTATAAATGTGGCCTTCCTTCCCAGTTCAGTTTTATACCTAAATAGTTGCAATTCGATATTTGTTCAATAACAGTACCTTACAATTCTAATTTGCATCTTTGTGGTTCTTGTGATATTGTAACATATTTTGTGTGACAATATCACACATTTGATATCTTCATATTATACAATTTTGCTTCTTTATTAAATGTATGTAGTAATATTTGTAACTGAGTTTGATTTTCTGCAATTAATAATCCATCATCTGCATAAGATATAGTTCTTATTATTCTATTCTTTATTTTCACTCCTGTATTTTGTATTTTGTTACTTTTCGTATTTATATTGAATATTGTTGGACTTAAAAAGTCTCCTTGTCAAATGCCATTACTAATTTGCATCTCTTTACTTATTTTTCTTTGTGTTTTTATTATACAGCTATTATTATCATATATTTCTTTAATTATTACGTTTTCTGTTACTTTTCGCCTCTGTATTACCTTTGATAGCCACATTCGCATTAAAAACAAATAAATAAATAATACTATAAATCCAGTGTGTTTTGTCTATCAATTGTCTGTATTCTATGCCGTTTGTCTGTTTTTGCGTGGATTAACCTCAATTCTTTAGAAATGAACCCTTCCATATCTATATGAAACCAACAAAGCTTTATTTTAAACGTTCCTGGCGTCTTTTACTAGATTCGAACCAGTGGATTGTTCTTCAAATTGTGCTACGCAGTGGAAACTAGAAAATAAACAGAAACAATATATTTTGTAGATGGAATTCATAATAAAAAATAATTAAATATTATTAATTTATAATTATTAATAATAGCGAAATAGGGTTTGATTTACAAAAGATAAAAATAGTACAAAAATTCTGTCAACAGCGGACAGTTGGCGCTAGAATCGTGTGATATTTGCATAATCTCACTGTTTCTATTGAGTTGGTGGATATAAGAAAGACTGAAAGGGATTCGGGTCATTCTGATAGGATACGTGCCATGGATCTTAACTTAACGGAATGAGAGTTGTAAGTCAAGCTTTACTATTAATAACGTGGTAATAGTAAAGATGCGCTTCGAGAATTCCAGCGTTTGAAGGATAGGAGAAAAGGGCCATTTACAAATCACAAGGGTCTAGCAGTGATCGGGCAATATCAAGGCAATGGGCATTCCACACTCAATTGGGCGGAAAACCTGCGTAAATGCTGAGGTTTTTACCCTACAAGATCTCCCATACTCAAACTTGGCTTCATAGTGATGCGGAATCGAGTGCAGTTTGCCCTGACGTGCTTAGCTCGAATGGAGGTGGATGATGCATGGCCGTGGAAGATGTTGTGGAGTGATGAAGCACATTTTTTATCTGAACGATAGTGTTAATTCACACAACTGCCGCATTTGCGCTGCGAATAACCCTCATGTGTATCATCAAACTCCTTTACAATCACCAAAAGTCACAGTGTGGTGTGGTTTCAGTGCAACGTTTATTATCGGTTCGTACTTTTTCGAACTTCGCCCAACACGACCAGCGACTTGTACCGTCTCTGCTGTCTGGTATCGAGAGACACTCGCAAGTTTGTTGTTCCGCAACTGCAGCAGCGAAGATGCCTTGACTCTACCATATTCATGCAGGATGGAGCACCACCTCACATTAGGTTGCCGGTGCAGGGAATGTTGCAAGGAAAACACTTCACAGAACACAGAGTGATTAGTCGTGAACATCCACAGCATGGTCACTCGTTTGTCTGATCTCAACCCCTGTGACTTTCGATCGAGGGACCAATCTAAATGCGTGGTGTATGAAGAACTTGTTCCTGATTTAGTAACCTTGAGAGACAGAATAACGCAGCATGTGTAGCAAATCTGTTACGTTCCGCTGTAGAAAATATCATTCACAGAATGCAGTTCTTTGAACATCTGAAAGGAAGACATTGAACCACATCTGTAAGGGATACGAACACGAAAATGGATATTTTGTCTGTTCTAGCCATTACTGTTTAATTAATCCCAAACCACGCGCTTATAGCGCCAAATGTCCCTGGTGGCAAAATTTTGTATTTTTTTTTTTTAATCTTCTGTAAATAAAAACCCAATGCTCCAGAGTGTACTTCCACCACGTTTGGTTGAATTTCATCCAATAATTTATCCCCTACAGGGCTCTAAACACCTCTTTAATTATGATTGAAGATGGGTAGAGTGTCCAAATGAGGCGTTCACGACGAAATTAATGCAGCCGGTTCGTCACTCCTTGCTACATCCCTTAAGTGTAGTGTTCATGAGTGTAATCCGTGTGTGTTCGCCGGACCGGTTTGCAAGATGGAAAACCCCAGATAAACTAGCGGAAAAAACCCTGCTGTCCACGCCCAAGACTGGCTAACTTGGCTATGGCTGAGGAAGATCCTTCAGCTCCCCACGTCGTCGACGGGAATCGAACCTAGGACACTCCTTCCCGAGGCATAGGGTTGAGAAGCGCACATCCACTAGGCTAACCGCGCGGACTCTTTAATTATGGCCACCCTGTATATAGCAAATGTGTAAGATCAATGGCATTCTTATATAATATAATATTGTCATTCATTGTCACAACTAATGAAGGTAGACCCGATTTGATGGAGTTTCCATAGAACTTCCACAACACAGAAGAGATACATCTTCAAGTAAATACTGTTCTCCTGTCACCATCCAAACTCGTAATTCTGATTTGAAAATTGGGAATCATATTTTCCACTACTCAACAATGCCTCTCCACTACAAAGTGTCCAATTACAAAGAGTTCTTTGGTATATTTCAATTTTGTACACAACAATAGTCATTTAGCGTGTATCCCTTGCCTTTATCCTTACAGTGTCATGTCATGTACCTATTTCTCTTCCGTATCTTTTTGTCGATCGATGTACGTTGGAAAGATATTCGCGAGATTATCTTTCTATCTTGTTTGTCATTCCATAAGTAACCCTTCTTTGCAAAAGGGGAAAGTTTAAAGCCTTTGAAATAAAGTAATCTTACAGCAAACTGTCGAGAAATATTATCCGTTAAATCTACTTATCTTCATCTTTAGCAGCTTGTTCAGAAATACCCCCGTTACAAACTTTAATTCCAAAGCTGATGAGCTCACTTTATTTACAGAGATTTTATAACTTCCGTATGGTGGCGCTGCAGTTCTAGTAACGTATCCATTCCACAGTTCCGACCTTCGATTTTCGATATATTTCAATGCATAATGTATTAAGTATACATTTACAGATGCAAAAGTTTAAAAGGACTTTTCAAATGAAGGTGGAGTTATATTTTCTAGATGAAGGTTGCAGGTTTTCCAGGAAAGCCAGCTGAAGAACACACACACACACACACACACACACACACACACACACACACACACACACACACACACACACACACACATCACACACACACACACACACACACACACACACACACACACACACACACACACACACACACACACAATAACATCAGCGTAGAGTAGAGCCTCAGTGGAAATTAAAGTAGAACCTTAGTTGCCTCAACTTTAATGTCCACCAATACAACCATCATTCTTCAGATCTTCAAAATGTCTCTTTTGTCCTTCAATAATACTTAGACTGTCACACAAAGATAGATGCGAGACCTTTCGACACTTCTGCGCATGTCAGAAGAAGGAGAATCCATTTCCATATTAGAGTAATGAATGCGTTTCGTAGAATGAGCGTTTATTATTATACCTCGGAAAATTAGCTTTTCTATTATGAAAATTCTAGTTCTTAAAGTGGTAACTATTTTGCTTGTACAACAGTTGGAAAATTTACGTATAAAGCAAGTGATTTCGCGTGTTGGTGACCAATTCGTGCATCGTTCATTTCTTTTTCCCCATCAGTATGAATTGATTATTCTTGGTACATTGCCAAGGTCGGTTCTATGAAGTTTTGTTGTACAATACACTTCTTGATTTCTTCATGCCACCGATGTTGACTTAAATTACCTTGAAATATGACATTCCATGTTGAATAACGTAGACTTGTCTGGTAGTGAATCCCACGTGCCACTAAAGCAGACATTTGGCAATAATGCTTTTACAAAGCGAAGCATTCTGGGTAATTCATATTTTTATTTAAGCTTAAAAAAAAAAAGAAAGAAATCGCATACGTGAAAGATAAAGCGTGGAAATCTTAGTTGTTGAAAATGCATCTAAAAAACAGCAACCGACAGTCTTCAATTACTTTTTTGTCGCATTTGATTCTCCTTGGGGTTCGTTGGTTATTTCTCTATTCTCCGAGTTAGAAGAGCGTGCGCGTCGAAGGTCGAGATACAATTAAGTAGTGCACCTAAGAAGCAGGTTTGTAGCACAGTAGGTTAGAGATGGATCAATGAAAACGTGAGATGGAACAGTGCGTGCCAAAATCCTAAGAGATCTTTGATACACAGACTGCTGTGTGCGTCTGTGATCTCTTTATTTATTTGCCAGGTAGCTCTTCCACTATCTAAATACAAACCAGGAATGCTTAAAATATTGCTTCGCTGATGGAGCTCCCTCTTACGATATTTCTTTTAAGTGATCAATTATTTCACATGATTTTAAAGGATTTTTCGATGATTAATAAAGCATCTAAAATTCATTTTAGATAATGATGATGGATAAAACTATAAAAAAATAAAATATAAGACATTTTATAATTCAGTCTCATCTTCCTTCGTGTATTAGGCTTAATGACCTGTCAGCGCCCAAGCAAAGGCGATTAATCCAGTCTGCATTGCACACAATGGTGGTAAATTATATATGGTCTTATGGCCAGTTTGACAATTTTGTGGGATGGAAAACCTTCTCACCTCTGAATGATGGCTAACTCATCTTCAACAGAAAAAAGTTCGCTTCCTAAACGGGACACGAACCCACGTCTTTCCAACCTTAACTTCAATTCAAATCTACTCTCTCTATATATAAAATGATAAGCCTTTTATGTAACGTGTGTATGTCACGTATTTTGAAACGTTATGAAACTCAGGGGCTACCCCGAGTGTCGAGTCATCAAAATTCAAGGAGAACCGGCCTACTAGTTCGGTACTCGGGGGGTTGGGCGCCGTAGATGCCGGGGGTTATTCCCCTAGTTTTAAATATAAATATAAACTATATTATTTCCACGATATATGAAATATTCTATGACAGTAGGTCGTTTAAACTTTCCACAGTATACCATGAATGACGCCTTCCTCAAGATGAGGCAGAACTTTGAGTTTTTCATCAGGTTTGATATCGCAGACCAAAGGTTATCAGACCTAGAATCTTCTTAAGTTCAATATTTCATTGTTTCATTCTGACGCCACTTCAATTGCTGCCTTTACCCTTCTCCTGACCGATGACTACACCGACATTTTGAGTTGTTGATCTTTCACAGATCATCACATACAACTCCGACAGTAAGATAATTTCCCAAGGAGATTCCAATGCCCACAGAACAAAAGATAAACTCAATTGTTTTCTGTCAGTAACGCGAACTTGTTAACCCATTTAATAGAGTCCGAAATCGCAGCCTTCATTCAAAGCTACCATCTTATGATCTTCTTCCACCTGCGTGAATGGCTAGCCTGCTGTCTCATTCACTACATTTCATTTGTGGATGGTTCCTCTTATATGTTTTTTTTTATCAGTGCAGAATTACTCCACGTGTTTTTTCATGTAAACTCTTTTTTCTATAATTCTCAAGTGAGTTGAAGATAATTTAGTAAATTTTATTATTACCAAAATGAATCCCAACCTCAAAATATTATTATTATTATTATAATCCTCCAGGGCGTCCAAGAACTCATCGTGAGAGGGCACTCTACTCTACTTCGATAAATACTTCTCATCACCTCCACTACTACTTAATTATCCAACTATAACACCACTACAATCAACACCATCTATCGCCCATCATCACCAACAAAAGTATTTTTTGTCTGTAAATTGCGCTGAAGGCCGATTTGTCTGTACATGGGATGAAAATCGCGCGTTTCCAGGAGAAAAAACCCTGCTACCACCGTATGAGATCGACTAACTCACCTTCATCTGGAAAAGCCCATAGCACAAAAAAACCTCCCTCCGAGAGCTAGCTTGTATACAGACGAGAAGGAGAGAGAGAGATTGGCTTAATAGATATCCCAATATATATATGTGTGTGTGTGTGTGTGTGTGTGTGTGTGTGTGTGTGTGTGTGTGTGTGTGTGTGTGTGTGTGTGTGTGTGTGTGTGTGTGTGTGAAAAGTTTTTTTACCTTGGGTATAATATAAGTTAAAGATACCAAGCTATTTTAAACCTGGTTTTACTCCATTTCCCAAGTAAGCAAACAGACAAATAAGTCAAGTTTGCTCCTGCACGTAATGCAAGTCTGACTTATTTATCTGTTTGCTTACTTGGGAAATGGAGTAAAACCAGGTTTAAAATAGCTTGGCATCTTTAACTTATATTATACCCAAGGTAAAAAACTTTCTACATCTATCTCTTATCCTGAGGTTTTAATTTCATAAGGTCAAAGCACCTTTTGGTAACTTGTTTTGGTAAAATACTTATAATCTCTGTATTACTTAACCTTGATATTTCTAGCCTGGCTCCCACTGATGAAACCTCAATAAAGGTCGAAACCGGTGGGGGCTATTATGAGTTCGCTCGCTTAAGGTTTTTCCCTTAAGGGAGCAATTTGAGTCTCCGGGGAAAGTGTTTTCCGGCACGGCCCGGTGAGGGGCTTTGTCGGTGAATGCTTTTCTTCGGAATATGAACGGTTCTGCTCGGTGGTGGTGGTGTGTGGGTGGAAGGCCATCACTGAGTAGAGCCAATGCTGAGATGAACGGTCTTTCGCCCACAATTGAGTGGCCTAGGGATCATTCGAATTTTTAGAGACGGCTTTACTAATTCATAAGGTCGAAACCGGTCTGGGAAATGGCCCTTTCCTTTAATGCATAGCATCATTCATCTACTCAAGGAGATGGGCTTTGCATTAAGGGTAAATATTAAGAATAATGATCAGAGCTTATTCCACCCTTTACCACGAGTTGCTTACACTTGTACTGCTTTACGGGTCACTTAGACTTGCACTACGTGCAGGCGCAAACTTAACTTATTTGTCTGTTTGCTTACTTGGGATATGGAATAAAAACCAGATTTAAATGATAAGGCTTTTTTTGTAATGTTTTTGTGTCACGTTTTTTGTCGAGTTATTTGAAATATTTTGAAACTCAGGGCTACCTTGCGTGTCGAGTCTTCAAAATTCGAGTCATCAGAATTCAAGGAGAACAGGCCTACCAGTTCGGAACTCGGGGGGGGACGTCGTAGGCATCAGGGAGCGGAGCCCCCTAGTATATATATATATATAGAATTAACAAATCGCATATAAAATTCATATTCTAGATAACAATAGTCCTATTCATTTAATTTATTAAGGTCATACGAGCACCATCTTAACGCCAATCATTCTCTGTTTTTTTTTATCTTCAAAGAAACAGGAAAGAAAATTCTCTTGTGATCACTGATGTATTTTTTATTTATGCATCGATTCACAAATGCTGAATATTTTTTCGACACCAGATGGAGCGTCCGTAGCATGTTCCACAGTTACTTTAGACATTTATGAATTTTTACGGTTAACTACACTTATTTTTATAGCGCGTGCTAGAGGGCGCTTCCGAAGCATTAAAACGGATTATCTTGTTTATCTTGAGCGAGAAGAAAACTGTAATTTGTCTGCGTCAGGGTTAATGGAGGAGATGCAAGGCAATCACTATGGGAACGAACAATTCCATGTGTTCGTTTAAAATAAATATTCCTTTTCAGCGCACTGTAAACCTTTTAGACAAAGTTTCAAACCAACGAAGAAGCAATATTTATTTTGCCGGCTTTCTATACAGTTGAGTAGAGATGAAAGTGTATATCATTGTCTAGAACTCCTACGTAGACTGGAAACCTGTATGGACTTTGATGAATCAATAAAACATCTCAGAGATTATAATAAGGCGGCGAGAATCCTTCGTGTTATTTTTTTAAAAAATAAAATAATATAATATAGTCCCTTTGTTCGATATCTATCACCGAACACAAATATTCTACAAAGTTCACTATGCATAAAAAATAAATGAAAAAATAACTGAACTGCAAAAATTTTAAATGAACACCAAACTTCGTTTCATTCTGCTCCCAATTCTGTAAGCACTTTTGTTTTAGTTCAGTTTTAATGTCTTTCGCTCAAAATCGCCTCTCACACACACGAAATTTCGATTCGCGAGACGTCCTATTTCAAGTGAAATGCTCGTGATAGCAATAAATTAATTTTATCGTGAGTTTCATGCAAGCGCGCGCGTTTACGTAATTCAAAGTTAGCTACCATGGTTACGAACGTGCACACGCAACAATGAATTATTAAACTGCTAATTTCCAACGCTAGGCTCTTTCAGCGTGAGAATTTATTACGATGTTGAAAATTACTTAACTGGAACTACGATCGCATTATTAGGTGGAAGAATCTTGCCATATCAGGATAAAGGTTACAATAAAAGGGCTGTTTTGGAAGAAAGATATCCCGTTGTCTTTAGTTATTCGCTCTCGTAATATCCGATTGGTAGGAAGTGTTGTTGATAAACTTAAATCATAAAAATGTGACTGATTTCACAAAGATTTATAGTTCATAAAATTAATGTTTGGAACAATGTGAGGTACTAAAATTTGTTACTTCAGTTCATTGGCAAGACGATAATATTCGGCAGTTAGAGGGCGCTACTCAACTTAGTCAAGCAACAACCAAGAAGCGAAGATTTACATTATTACCTGTTTCCAAGAAGTAAATAAATGAACTATACAACAAGTATGAAATGTGCAATAAAATGAACTATAGAAGTATCTTGTACAATAAATGAAATACAATAAATATGAACTACAAAAGAAGCATCAAATATGCAATAAAAATGAATTATACAAGAAGCATAAAGTATACAACAAAATGAACTATACAAGAAACACGAAATATACAACAAAATGAACTATACCAGAAGCATGAAATATACAATAAAATGAACTATACAAGAAGCATCAAATATACAATAAAAATGAATATACAAAAAATATGAAATATACAACAAAATGGTTCATTTTGAAATGTAAAATAAAAATAAACTATGCAAGAAATATGAAATATACAACAACATGAATATACAAGAAGCATAAAATATACAATGGAAATGAACTATACAAGAAGCATGAATTATACAACAAAATGAACTATACAAGAAACACGAAATATACAATAGAAATGAACTCTACAAGAAGCATGACATATACTATACAAATGAACTCTACAAGAAATATACAATAAAAATGTACTATACAAGAAGCATGAAATATACAATAAAAATGTACTATACAAGAAGCATGAAATATACAATGAAAATGAATTATACAAGAAGCACGAAATATACAATGAAAATGAATTCTACAAGAAGCACGAAATATACAATAAAAATGAACTATACAAGAAGCATGAAATATACAATGAAAATGAATTATACAAGAAGCACGAAATATACAACAAAATGAACTATACAAGAAGTATCAAATATACAATAAAAATGAATATATAAGAAATATACAATAAAAATGAACTATACGAGAAAAATACAATAAAAATGAACTATACAAGAAATATACAATAAAAATGAACTATACTCTACAAGAAGAATGAAATATACAATAAAAATGAACTCTACAAGAAATATACAATGAAAATGAACTATACAAGAAACACTAAATATACAGTGAAAATGAACTATACAAGAAACACTAAATATACAATGAAAATGAATTATACAAGAAGCACAAAATATACAACAAAATGAACTATACATTAAATATACAATAAAAATGAACTATACAAGAAACACTAAATATAGAATGAAAATGAATTCTACAAGAAGCACGAAATATACAACAAAATGAACTATACAAGAAGTATCAAATATACAATAAAAATGAATATACAAGAAATATACAATAAAAATTAACTATACGAGAAAAATACAATAAAAATGAACTATACAAGAAATATACAATAAAAATGAACTATACTCTACAAGAAGAATGAAATATACAATAAAAATGAACTCTACAAGAAATATACAATAAAAATGAACTCTACAAGAAATATACAATGAAAATGAACTATACAAGAAACACTAAATATACAGTGAAAATGAACTATACAAGAAACACTAAATATACAATGAAAATGAATTATACAAGAAGCACAAAATATACAACAAAATGAACTATACATTAAATATACAATAAAAATGAACTATACAAGAAACACTAAATATAGAATAAAAATGAATTCTACAAGAAGCACGAAATATACAATAAAAATGTACTATAGAAGAAGCACGAAATATACAATGAAAATGAATTATACAAGAAGCACGAAATATACAAGAAAATGAACTATACAAGAAGTGTCAAATATACAATAAAAATGAATATACAAGAAATATACAATAAAAATGAACTATACAAGAAAATACAATAATAATGAACTATACTATACAAGAAGCATGAAATATACAATACAAATGAACTCTACAAGAAATATACAATAAAAATGAACTATACAAGAATCATGAAATATACAACAAAATGAAGTATACAAGAAGCATCAAATATACAATAAAAATGAATATACAAGAAATATGAAATATACAACAAAATGAATATACAAGAAGCATGAAATATACAATAAAATTAACTATACAAGAAGCATTAAATATACAACAAAATGAACTATACAAGAAACACTAAATATAGAATGAAAATGAACTATACAAGAAATATACAACAAAATGAACTATACAAGAAGTATCAAATATACAATAAAAATGAATATACAACAAATATACAATAAAAATGAACTATACGAGAAAAATACAATAAAAATGAACTATACGAGAAAAATACAATAAAAATGAACTATACAAGAAACACTAAATATACAGTGAAAATGAACTATACAAGAAACACTAAATATACAGTGAAAATGAACTATACAAGAAACACTAAATATACAATGAAAATGAACTATACAAGAAATATGCAACAAAATGAACTATACAAGAAATATGCAACAAAATGAACTATACAAGAAGCATGAAATATACAATGAAAATGAATTATACAAGAAGCACAAAATATACAACAAAATGAACTAAACATTAAAAATACAATAAAAATGAACTATACAAGAAACACTAAATATAGAATGAAAATGAATTCTACAAGAAGCACGAAATATACAATAAAAATGTACTATACAAGAAACACGAAATATACAATGAAAATGAATTATACAAGAAGCACGAAATATACAAGAAAATGAACTATACAAGAAGTGTCAAATATACAATAAAAATGAATATACAAGAAATATACAATAAAAATGAACTATACAAGAAAATACAATAATAATGAACTATACTATACAAGAAGCATGAAATATACAATACAAATGAACTCTACAAGAAATATACAATAAAAATGAACTATACAAGAATCATGAAATATACAACAAAATGAAGTATACAAGAAGCATCAAATATACAATAAAAATGAATATACAAGAAATATGAAATATACAACAAAATGAATATACAAGAAGCATGAAATATACAATAAAATTAACTATACAAGAAGCATTAAATATACAACAAAATGAACTATACAAGAAACACTAAATATACAATGAAAATGAACTATACAAGAAATATACAACAAAATGAACTATACAAGAAGTATCAAATATACAATAAAAATGAATATACAAGAAATATACAACAAAATGAACTATACAAGAAGCATGAAATATACAGTAGAAATGAACTCTACAAGAAGCATGACATATACTATACAAATGAACTCTACAAGAAATATACAATAAAAATGATCTATTTTTATTGTATATTTCTTAGCACGAAATTTACAATAAAAATGATCTATACAAGAAATATACAACAAAATGAACTATACAAAAAAATATACAATAAAAACGAATTATACAAGATGCATAAAATATAATAAAAAATAATGTACAAGAAGCATAAAATACACAGTAATTGAATTATATAATAACCATGCAATATACAAGTGAAATACTTTATCAATAACAAAATATGCGAATAACATTTTTATAACAGTCTGCTTTTTTGCCCTTGACGACTCAACTTCCTCTCAGGGTGCTGTTGGTTCCGTAAGGTCTGGTATTGTTTAATTATTTATTTATTAATAGCATCTAATCTAATCTAATATTTATTTGATTTTGCAGCACAGTTTTAAAACTGTGCTGCAAAATCAAATAAATAAAATAACTGCATTAAACTTATAAATTTGTGGTAAGTATATTTTATTCATAACGTAAAATATATTAAGGAGAATTTTTTATGTGATCAATGAAGAATTATTTATAGCCTTGCCGGAAACACCGTTTTTAACCATCGAGGTGCACCTTACAGTTTGACAAATGCTGTAATTGAATGGAGTTATGTCAATATTTAGTTCCTGCAAGCAAATTATTGTTAGCTAGGCAAATCTAGAAATGTTTGTTATGCGTTCCTAGCTCGTTAACAATGGTAAACTACAATCTCATTGTCACGTATTCAAAGCGCGCGCTTTATTGTTAGTAATTGTTGTTTAGCAATATTTGATGCCTTGTATGTTGCACATGTTCCTTTCTTTTTCTTTTTGTTGCCAGAAATTAACTTAGTGGAAACGATAAGTGCTATTTTCACAGCTGTTGTTCCTTTGTTTTTTGAACTTTTTCGATTGCTTTAAGGGTTTCCATCTGGTAGTTTAAAAACACTTTTTTTTTCAGTTCATCCTTGCTTAGTCAGCATTATCGATTTAGTGAAGCTGTCTACCATGAAGAAATTTGCTCTGAGGGCTCTGTTTGTTTTTTTTTCCCTTCTTTTGTTTGTTACAGCTTCCCTTTAGAACTCTGTAAATGACTTGGTGTTAAAGTACGTGTATATATCATTAGTTAAAGAACGGACCATAAAGTTTCAGAGCTCCTTACATCTACGATATCTAACACCATAGCAACTGGTCGCATTAAATTAAAAAAAAAAAAACATTTAACATAAGCAGCCATTATTTTTACATTATATTTATCACTCTAAATTGGATCACCTTTTTTCCACCTTTAAAATCCTTAAACCTAGTCTGAAATAAGGCACACGTTATCAGAATTAGTTCTAAGCTATATCTGACTGTTATTATCTGTAGATTCAATCATATAAACTGGATTGTATTGGGATACACTTCCACCATGCCACACCAACCTTTTATACGTTCTTTGATTTCTCATTGGGGTTAGAACTTTCTCCCTCTGCCAAAGAAAAGTAATTAGACTAGCAGACTTTATCTGCGTTGTGTTGGACATGCTCTCTGGACTTAGTAATCAATTTGGCTCATGTAAAGAGTCCCTTCGCATGTGTAATCAAAGTTAAGTAACTGTGGTTCCCACGAGATCAACTAAATTTCCTGGTTTCATCTCACAGTGCAGTTGGTGTGCGTAACGCAAGCGTTCCGATCTCCCATACAAGGATTTTAATTCCCTTAAGTGAGGGTAGAACTTCAAATAACTGACACGACCAATGAAGAACATTGCAAACAGGAAGTGTGAAAGGGGTGCACCGAACACTTTTTGAGATAATTAACTATCCCAGTGAAAGATTTAAAAGCCCATAGCGTTTTAATTATTTATAAATCTATTTTGCATTCAAATAATTTAGGTATTGATTTAGAATTTAAATAATTAATTATACCTTCTCCCTTCTGCTCCTCACGTGTGATTTTCCCATTTATTCCCCTCCCTAATTAGTCCCCTAAGTTGTAATTAACCTATTTGTTTACATTTCTATCTTAATCGACATGGAATGCTCTTCAATGAACTGTTTGTTGTGTACACCTCTTCTGACCCAAATCCCAATGTTATGATCACAACAGTGTAGTTTGTTGCCGTGGCAACTAGAAGCGTCTCTTCCAAACTAAAAGCTACCCTCGAATTGGGGACTATACGTTCAAAAGGTGAATTTATGACACGTCAACTATTTAAACATTAATGTGACTGTCCAACTTTGGTAAATATTGTTAATTATTAATTACTAAACTTGATACTTGTTTTAGTTTTAGAAATTCATGTCGATTTAAGTTAATCCATGAAAATTGCAAATCTATCGCCGTACTCGATTGTTGTCGTTTGTTAGATGGTAATTATTGCCTACATCGGTTGCCATAGAAACGAATAAGACAAAAATGCATCTGTTTAGATGAATTGTTTGTTATTTTCTGCCCAAAATTGGTTAAAATTTTTAATAATTTGTTTTTGGTTTATGCTTACGTATCGAGTATTATTGCAATCTTCGGTATCCGTGGTGAGGATGGTGAGATGAATTCTCTTGGTTTGAACGACCAAGATTCGTGTTCTATCGATGGGACATTTAGGTCGATGTCGACGATTCCGGATAGAAGCGACTTTCTCTACAATACGTCCATTTAGCCCCTGAAAACATAATTTTTTTTTTTAACTAATGATGATATGGTAGGACGGGCTTAATAGATAGACGCTGACCCTTACTGCCACTAACGTCAATACGACTAACTGCAATAGTATTATTAAGCCTATGAGTTCTTATCATTTGAAATCACCCAATTTAAATTTAAAAAATAATCACAGTATATATTCCTCTGGATTTATAAAATATATACATCCCATCAATAATCCGTGCTTATTGGATTTATATAATTTATAAAACTTCCGGTTCATGAAAGAAAGAAATCCACAGCCACCGTACGAGACCAGGTAACCCATCCTCCTTTGAATTATACATTCTTATAAAGGTTGTATACAGGATTCGAACGTAAATTTTTCAACCACATCGTTACTGACTGAATTTATGAGGTTCTAAACGTAAATAAAAGTAAGAAAAGCATCCAGAAACAGGTAGACTGATGTGGACATATCTGGGGGATGTGTTCTTGAGCGGAGGAAGGCGAAATTCCGAGTGGTTTCCCTGATTAACACGTCCGTGCAGTGTAGAAGCATTGCTTTAACAACAGTAAGGTTTTCGTGGTTGCTTTAATGGCAACAATCTAATTGATCGAAAGTGCTAACACACGTGTTTTGCATCGTCTCGTTCCTGCCGTATCCATGGTAACCGAAGGGGGGTAACAGTCGAAGGCTGCATCCATCCAGCGGTAGGCTCTAGACCTTGAACTAATTAGTGGGCTACGTGATCATCTCCGAAAACGGAGTTCCATGCGTCTATCTAACGATCACTGTTTGCGCAGACACAGATGGAGAATTATGATGGAGCACCCCCCCCCCACTGCAATGGTTCGCCCCCCTTCTTTAGCGGCCTAATTGCATCTCTTGCCATCTGATTATTGGGATTTTGGTCCTTCGCACTAACAAATTCTTATCTGTCTAACTATCAGGTTTTCTCCTTACTAGCAGCTTATTTTTTTTTATGAGTTCTCTTTGCTTCTTTCTCTATAAGGAAACTACGAAACAGATTTGATTGCATCAAGAATGCGTTAGCTGCCCCAGTAACGTTGCTGGAAGATTAGCTCATCTTTCGATTCAGATATAAGCAACAGGAAACATGCAGGCGAAAAACGAGAAATTTTTTTTTTATTGACGTAGCGATGTCTAAAGCATCAGTGGGACTTAGGAAGAATAGGGGAGTAGGTTTTCTCCCTGTAGAAAATATTACGGGATGAAAGAAAGATAGTAGCCACGTCTTATTACACTATATTAAAAAGAAAACAAAGAAAAAACCTGTCCACATTACCATGGTGACGAGAGTTAACATTTGTAGTTCTCCGGATCGTAATACATCAAATAGTTTATCATTTTTTTATTCTTTTACCATGCATAATATTGGAGTGTTCAGTTGTATAATTGTATTCTGTTTACATCAATAGAAGGACAAAAGTAATGAAAGTGGAAGGCAGTAGCGGCTTGTACATATGCATTGCGACACTGCAGCACCCCCAAGGTAAAAACGAAAAAAAAAAATTTTTTTTTTCATCTCATCTTCCTTTTACTCTCTTTTACCTTGTGGTGTCGAGGGTTTATTAATCATCGGACCTCAAACCGTTCACAGGATAAGGTGGTCACCCCTACAGGGCGTAGGTGTATCCTATGTCCGTAGTGTTGAGTTCAAGACCTGCTTTGCGGGATGAATAACCTCAGGATAAACTGGGTTAAAAACCTTACTGTTCACGCCTAAGACCGGCTATCTTGACTATGGCTGAGGAAGATCCTGAAGCTCCTCAACGTCACCGATGGGAATCGAACCCAGGACACTCCTTCCCCAGGCATAGGGTTGCACAGCCACTAAGCTAACCGCGCGGACTTAAATTTTGTTTGCGTTTATAAATAATAACAATGCTGACAACATTATATAAATGCAATACAACATGTTAAAGGTTACAGCTTATGTTTTGACATTGATTGAATAGTTAATAATTGGAATTGTTCGATTAACGCTTTAGATTACGAAACCAATGCACTGCGATCTAACGCGGGTGTCAGAATTATCACGTTCGGTCAGTTGCGGCTAGACTCGCCAATATTCGTTTGCACTTTTCACTGCACGTAACAAGTGAATCCGACTTTGCTCAACGAGCAGTGTCGCTACAGATAAAGTGTGTGCTTGAGCGCAAAAATATTATTAAAAAAGTTTATTAATATTAAAAATATTACTTTAAAATAGTATTTTTAATACGTAAATTTACTTATTAATAAATTGGTTACCAATTAGGAAAAAAATATTTTTCTTATTTTGTATGTTCAGCACCCCCACTTAAAATTTGAGCCGAGACAATTGTAGGATTGTAGTTAAGTGTATTTTTTTTTCTTTATTGCAGAGTGCTGCTGTGTTCTTCTTCGAGAAAAGAGTTGCCGAAAAACTCCATAAACCCAAAAGAAAAGAAACCATAACAGAAATCTTGAGGTTTAGTGTTCGTCAATTGGATCGATTGAAACATCCGAAACTGCTCACTCTATATCATCCTATAGAAGAATCCAAGTAAGTGACCTCAATCCCCGTACAGTCAACCCCCCCCCCTCTAATCTCGTCACACTTGCTCTAGATGAGATTTGAAAACGTCCTCTAAATGGACAACACTTACTGTTTGAATTTACATGCAATTAATTCTGCTTGTTTTATTTATTATTTATTTATTTATTTTTGTTTATTAACTCTTTTTCTGTGTTGTGTTTTAGTGACACATTAGCATTTGCGACGGAACCTGTCCTAGGGAGCCTGGCCAATGTTCTTGGATGCTTGGAAGAAAGATTACCACAAAATCTACCCAATAGTATTCGGGATTACACCTTCCTGGATATTGAGGTCAAGTACGGACTCTTACAGGTAAGAATTGTGTAAGATTTACAAAGTTTTCTAACTTCCTAAGCGTCATAAGATTTTAATGCGTCCACTAAACTGTCCAATGAAGAATTCATTTAATGTTCAGACATCTAACTCTCCATGTCTGAACATTTAATGTTCAGACATGGAGAGTTAGATGTCTGAACATTTAATCAAATGACAAAATCAGACAATTAAAGCTGTCTGATAGCTTTAATTGTCTGATTCAGAACGCTTGAGGATCTGTATTGAGTAATTCTAAAAGCTCTTTGGGGATCTCTATTAATCGAATTCTGAAAGGTGTATGCTAAACTTCAGTTGTATAATTCTGAACCTTTCTACCGTTTCCTAATATTCTACGTTCTCTAATAATCTCTTCACTAATCTAAATTTGTCTCTCCAAGATATCTAATGATGCTTAGTTGTCTATGAAAGCTTTCTCCGAAAATGTTTGGTTTCCTTGGGAGCATTAGGGAAAAAATTCCTTTTAAAACACTTTTCAAATACTACAAGTTATCCGAAGATTTAAAGTAGTCTAATACTCTAAGATGTCTAATAATAAGATATAAAAATCCAAACATCTGATCCGTCAGACCATTAGGCGTAATAGAAAAGATTTCTAATGTTTCATGTAACCCATACCGAAAACCAATTCCAACTATAAATAGCGATACGAGGTTGGTCTGAAAAGTTCTCGGCGACCATAGATGGCAACACTATCGGCAAGATTGTTTTTCTTTCTAAATTGGTACATCTGTCGTAAGCATCCATGTGAAATTGCAAGTCATTCTATCAAGTAGTTTGTTATATACAGCTGTCTGAAGCAAAAGTGTTGTCTGTATCCCTTGAAATGGATAAAATTGAGTGTCGTGCGGTTATAAAATTCTTTGTAAAAGAAGGTTTAACGCCAAAAGAAATTCATTCGAAGTTCATAAAAGTTTATGCGCACTCTTCTCCTTCGTTTTCGACAATTAAGAAATAGGCTGCTGAGTTTAAACGCCGCCGTCCCAGCCTTGAAGATGATCCACGTGAAGGACGTCCAAAAAGTGTAACAACACCAGAAATCATTGATCAAGTGCAAGGTTATGGTACTGGATGACTGGCGAGTCAAAGTGCGTGAAATTGCTGAGACTATAGGCATTTCAAAAGAACGTGTAGGATATCTTGTGCATGAAGAATTGCAAATGAAAAAGCTTCGCGAGAGATGGGGGCCGCGCTTGCTCACAGCAGATCAAAAACGCACTCGCATGAAAATCTATGAACAGTTCTTGGGGCGTTTTAGCAAGAATAAAACTGATTTTGTGCGTCGATTTATTACTATGGATGAGACTTGGATTCACCATTACACACCAGAATCCAAACAGCAGTTAAAACAGTGGACAGAAGCCAGTTGTTCAGCCCCAAAGAAGACAAAGTCGGTTCCATCAGCAGAAAAGGTCGTGGCATCTGTGTTTTGGGAAGCTAAAGGCATTTCGTTTATTAATTATCTTGAAAAGGGTAAAACAATAACCGGGGAATATTATTCCGATCTTTTAACCAGACTGGACGAAAAAATTCGTGAGAAAAGAGCCAGTTTGCAGAAGAAAAAAATCATCTTTCATCAGGACAATGCACCTGCCCAAAGGTGTTTTGGCAATGGAAAAATTAAGGGATCTGCACTATGAATTGTCGGAACATCCACCCTATTCCCCAGATTTGGCTCCCTCTGACTTCTGTCTCTTCCCAAAACTAAAACTCTTCCTCACTGGTCAGTGTTTTTCTTCGAATCAAGAGGTGATCGCAGCTGGAGAGGGGTATTTTGCAGATCTTACTGATAACCACTGTAGGGATGGGATAATGGCGCTGGAGCATCGCTGGAATAAATGTATTAGTCTTAAGAGATATTATGTTGAAAAATAAAAATAATTTTGAAATTATAAATTCGTTTTTTCATTGTTAGGCCGAGAACTTTTCAGACCACCCTCGAATTTGAATAAAACAAAAATTCCAGTTGGATAACCCGAAAATATTTGAATGACTCAACCGGTTTAGATAAGCTTCAAAAACACTCTGATAATCTGAACGATACTTCATTTGCCAGTTGGATAACAAAGACAGTAAAACACATTTAAGTAAAACACATTCGTTTTTATGATATTTGAATTCATTGATTTCAATATGTTAAATATTTCCACACGATATTAAGCAAACAGAGATTCCCAAAGCATTGGCGATATTACAAGTCACGAGATCTTCTTTCAGATGGTTACTTTTGCTATTCCAAGTCTCCATTTCTTTGAGCATCGTTTCCACAGTTTATTTATGTTCTTACAGCCGTGATTACACATGCTCAGCCTGATTTTATGACGTGCTGTTCGCTGAGAATATCGAACTTCTGTAGAAGTCAATAGCTGCCTATCTGAGACAGCCCCATTACCATTTGATGACAGAAATAGAAGCTTTTATCTGGCGACTCGATCACCACTGATGCGAACTAAATGTTAATACTTAATTATAGAAACTACTGCAGAATATAACCATCAGAGAACAACAATGTGGGGGGGGGGGGTTTCCGGTGAGAAATAGAAGGACGCGATTGATGTTATATATCTAGACGACACTTTATCTTCTCCAGAGGATTGCTTCGAAACGGTAATCAATTGTGATCCATTAAACACAAAATCAAGAGATAATTAAGGTAATATGTAATCACTCGATACTCTCCATCCTCCGATGTAGCCCTTAATGAACTTTGTGAATGTTCAAGTTACGATGCGCAAGATTCCCATCTTTTAGCAGATACTTAATGCTTGCTTACAAAGCAGCATTCAGAATGCATTTCTCTCTAGTAAATTGTCTGATTGTCTGATATAAGAATTCATTAGCTGTCTTACTTTCTTTCTTTTACTTGAATTAGGCTTAATAACAGTTGAACCACAGGGGCGAATGCTGGTCTTGAAATTCACGCTTGCTCTTGTTATCATTGAGGGAGTGAGAGGTGCGATTGAAGTCTGATTAGCGGAATAATGAATTGCTGGCCATTTAAAACGATATATTTAGAAATTTATGTACATTTAATCATACAAATACAACATTTATTTTACAAATGATATTCTATGTTTTTCAATTTAGCTACTTGAATACAAATCTACCCAACGGTTCTTCTTTATGAAGTTGGTTGTAACTTGATTTTCCCAAGCAACACGCACGCTTGTAAAGGCTGGTTGAAGCTCACTGGCTAGAGCTACTTTGACTGCGTATGGCCTGTGTTTAAGACGACGTGAAGGGAGCGGAAATGGCTTTGTGCGCGCATGAAATCACAGTGCTGCTGCGAGGAACTGGAAGCTCCTACAACCGAGCAAGCTAAGGTAGTTTTGACTAGACGAGCAAGCATCGGTCTTCGATACACAACGCAGAGCTCATTTATTGCCACGCAAGCTTAAGACGTCTTCTGTCTACAAAAATTAAAGCCTAAATGGAATGTTTATAAATGCGTGCATTTATTAACAAATAAATATTATTTCTTTCTCTATTAATGAGCTTGCGCAGCAAGCATGGAGAATTCGCCACTGTTGAACCACGAAATGTATGTTTATGCACTATTAGACCAAAGGAAATCATTTATTTGTTTATTTGCATTTTTTTTATTTGCTTCTTCTTCGTTTTTTACGTATTAGGCCTAGTGGCTTGTTAGGGAGTATAGTCGCATATGTCCTTAGCCCTTCCAAACCATACCCGTCTCGAGGTTAAGGCGTTTGGCCCTATACTTCCCGGTGTGTCTTATGTCTGTAGAAGTGTATTCACGGGACCAGTTTATCTCTTCTGGGGTAAAAACCCCCCGCCTTCGTATGAGACCGATTAACTTACCCTTTAGTCGAAAGAAACCAGATGAAGATTCCTCGCGTCACTGACGGAAATCGAACCCAGGTCTTTCTCACCAAAGGGCTTCATCTATACCGACTAAGATACGAGGCTCTTTTTTTATTTACTTATATTTAATTATGTGTCCTCAGGGGCTCACTTTAGTGAGTACGGGTGTGGCAAACCCGAGGTACCTGATGCTGGACCATGCCTTACTTCATGTAATATACATCTGTTATATTATCTGTAGACTGGTCCTCCTCTTCCTCTCTTGCTTCTTTCTTTCTTCTCTTCTTGCTCCTTCTCCCGAATACAATTAGAGTATTCGAGGGGAATCTTTCATATTTTGCTGTGTCATTTCGTCTTGTGCTAACAGGACATTATCAAACACTGGAACATGATCAAGCCATCAAAAAATGTTCATACCGCATGGTCCGTCGCGCGGGTTACCAAGGGACGCGTTCGGGTTTTAGGCAGAGGGACCCGTTCGAAAAATATGTTACAGTCTCCCTTAGACACCACTCCTCAGCACTCTGCTGGAGGAAACTTCATCAATGGGCCCGCTATCCGTTTGGGGAGGTGTTTAGGGGCAGTGCAAAGAAATGGTTCTGCAAAAGGACGGAAATGGCAAACGGCACCAGACTATGGCTTTAGGCAACTGGAACATCTTCTCTCTGACAGGAAAGGAGTTGGAACTGGTCGAGGAAGCCAAGCGCTACCGGCTAGACTTAGTCGGGCTTTCTTCAACCAAGAGGAGAGGCTCTGGAACTGTCGACCTGGATAAGGGGTGGAAGCTCTACTACTCTGGTGTGAGCCCGACAATGCTCAGGCGGGTGTGGGGATACTCACAAGCCCCAAGCTGTCAGACTGTGTTGCTGAGTGGATCCCACTGGGGGGACGGGTGTGTGTGTTAAGGCTTCAGATGAAAAACCACGATTTGGCTGTGGTGCAAGCCTATGCACCTAATCTGGAGTCAGAATACTCTGCCTTCCTAGAGGAAGTGGATGCTGCTTTTGACAGGGTGGCAGACATGGAATCAGTCCTGCTAATGAGTGACTTCAATGCACATGTTGGAACCGATGACCAGACATGGAGGGGTGTGGTTGGGAGGAACGGTGCCCCTGACCTTAACACGAATGGGTCGAGATTATTGGACTTCTGCTGTACTAACAGCTTGTCCATAATGAATACCTTCTACCAGCACCGAGAAGTCCATAAGTATACCTGGTACAGGGATACACTAGAACAAAGGTCTCTGATTGACTTCTTTATAGTCTCAGCAGACCTATTTTCCTCGGTGTTGGACGTTCGTGTGAGAAGAAGGGCAGAATTGTCAACTGACCACCACCTTGTTATCTGCACTCTACATCTGGCTTCAGAAACCAGATGCTACCATCAACGCTGGTAGGCCTAAGCAGCTAAACCGCGTGAAATGGGAGACATTGGAAAATGAAGCTGTGAGGAAGAATTTTGCAGATGACATTTCTTCCAGGTTCAAAGAGATTCCCAAGCATACTGCAGATGTTGAGGAGGAATGGAAGCTGTTCAGAACAGCTGTCACTGCCTCTGCACTCTCATGGTGTGGCAGAAAGCTGCTCGGCGTGGCAACGGGCAGTGAGAAAAGGACACCTTAGTGGAATCAAGAAGTCCGAAAAACTGTTCGGGCAAAAAAGGAGTCCTACCTAACATGGCTTACGGTAAGGTCACCTGAGATGCGTTTGCGGTATGCTGAGGCACGAAAAACTGCTGCTAATGCAGTGAAGACAGCAAAGCAGAAGGCTTGGGAATCCTTTGGAGAAAGATTAGACTCATCCTATGCAAATGCAAACAAAGTATTCTGGCAGACCATCCGCCGCCTTCGAGGGAGGAAATCGTGCACAGCAAGGGCAATTAAGCCTCTGATGGTGCACTTTCAACAACTGAGAAGGATATCCTCCACAGATGGAGGGAATACTTTGAGAGCCTTCTTAACCCGGGTGGCCCAGCAGTTGTGGACATCCAAGAGGTGCAGATCGGGGCAATGACTAGTCTCACAGAAGAAGAGGTCCATTTAGCAATAAAATCGCTAAAATCGGGCAAGGCTGCTGGCGATGATGAAATTCGGCCCGAAATGCTAAAAGCCTTAAATCGAGACGGTGTTCTCTGGCTGACTCGAGTGTGTCAGGCTGCTTGGATAACTGGGCGAGCACCAAAGCAATGGCAAACAGGCATAATAATACCAGTCATTAAGAAGGGAGACCAGAAGGATTGCAGTAACTATCGTGGCATCTCTCTGCTTAGCCTGCCTGGGATAGTGTATGCTAAGTGCTTGAAAAGACGGTGCAGGAGCATAGTTGAGTCAAAGTTCCAGGAAGAACAATGTGGCTTTCGTCCTGGTAGAAGCACAACTGACCAAATCTTCACTTTAAGGCAAGTCTTTGAGAAATCTTGGGAATATGCCAAGAATGTCTACACATGTTTTGTGGACTTGGAGAAGGCATATGACCGGGTTCCTCGGGATAAGCTTTGGCAAGTAGTACAGGAGTATGGGGTGGATGGTCAACTATTAGCTGCCATCAAGTCCCTGTATGAATTCCCAGAGTTTTGTGTCGGGGTAAACAGCACAAAGTCTGAACCTTTCACAGTCTCCGTTGGCCTCCGCCAAGGGTGTGTTCTGTCACCCTTCCTTTTCATAATATTTATGGACTGGATTGATAGGCACAGCCGAGGCAGTGAGTGTGTCAGAATTGGAAAATGTAGCATTGGACGTCTGCTTTTTGCAGATGACCTAGTTCTGCTTAGCTCTTCCACAGATGACCTCCAGCGTACCCTGGATAGGTTTGTAGCTGTTTGTGCATGAAGATCACTGTGGAATGAAGATCACTGTGGCCAAAACTGAAACATTTGTGGTCTCAAGACAACCATCCCAGTGCACTCTAAATGTAAGTGGAGTCCCAATGAGGCAGGTGGAGAAGTTTAAATACCTTGGGTGCATATTCACGAATGATGGAAAATGGGACGTAGAGCTAGTACTCGAATTGGCTTAGCAAGCTCAATATTGCGGGAGCTTGTCCGTTCGGTAGTATTGAAGCGGGAGTTAAGCCAGAAGGCAAAGTTGGCTGTCTTCAATACAGTCTATGTCCCCATCCTCACCTATGGTCATAAGAGTTGGGTAATGACTGAAAGAATGCGGACACGAATCCAAGCGGCTGAAATGAGGTTCCTTCGAGGGGTTGTGGGGCTGACAAAACTCGACAGACTCAGAAGCTCTGCAATTCGGGAAACCCTCAATACTCAACCGCTGCTTCTCCGTGTTGAGAGATCACAGTTAAGCTGGTACGAGCACCTGGTCAGAATTCCACAAGAGAGGCTCCCTCAGCAGGCCCTCTTTGCCAAGCCAGAGAGTGGGAGGCCAGGTAGAAGGCCAAGGACTCGTTGGATAGATTATATCCAAAACCTTGGGTGGACTCGTTTGGGAATCCCACCAGAACATCTCAGCTTGGTGGCAGAGGATCGCGACCATTGGAAGTTCCTCTTGCAGCTGTTGCTCCCACAACCCAATTAGGAAAGGTGGGCCTTGAAGATGTATGTATGTAGGTATATAATTATGTTGATGTTTTTATTTACGTGTTTATTTATATTCCAGTCTGCTTATTTGTTTATTTATATTTAATGATGCTTTTTTTATGTGGCTCCAACTTATGAAAGGATTCTAATAATTGATTCGAGTGGGTTCTACAAGGATTTTTTTTTTATTAATTTTATATATTTTTGTATTTTGGCTAAAAATTTGTTTTCTTTTATTATTTTCTTTTATAATTTTCGTTTATATTTATTTGCTTAATTATATTTTTGTATCGATATAAATTTTATACGTGTTTTATATTTAACCGTTTATTTATGCTTATTCTTATTTATTTCTATTTGTTTCACTTGCGATAAGGCTTAGAGGCTTAATAATCGAAAACTTTTTGATACACAGATGTCAAATTCCAATTTTCATTTAAATCTGTCCAGCTAGAGTGGAAATGTTCTGTACTTACGAAATACAATAAAAAATAATATCATAAAAATGAAAAAAAAAAAAAAAAAGAAATGACTCTGTCTTTAAATTGCGACTATACTTGAAAGAGTCATTGATTATAATCAATCTAATAATACTGATAATTATCGGTATCAATTATGTTGAGTAAGAAGTCCAAGTAACCTATTTCCGAATAATCTTTATAATCAGCTCGGAAATACTGAATAATCCTATTTATCTATTAGGCAGACTTGATGAGATTTTTGCTGTAGCTGAGCTTAATCTTAGAAGTTTTTTTTTTCTTGTCTAAGATCGATTGTTACTGACAATACAACAAACACTAATGGACAGTAAGAGGACTCCTTGGCTTCTTGCTCACAGTAAAGTCCATCCGATAAATGGCATTCACCTGAATTGCTTGTACAATGCTCATTTTGTGTCTTGCATTTCTTTTCAACAATGCATGTACATTGCGTTTCCGTTCTTCTAACAATGGAAATCTCATGTTTATCAAGAGCATTACGGTCATATTTCGAACAATAAACTTACAACAATGACGCGCGTGGCTAACTTGTTGATTTCATAACAATACTCCTTAAAATGATTACATTTATTTCATGTAACTTGCTCTTCTATGATTGGATACTTTTTTTAAAATCATTTCTCTTTACAATACCATCGTTTTTTTGTGATTTTTTAAAACTTTTTTTTCCCAAAAAAAACTAACAATCAAGCCTACACACTAGATTGATTCTGGAAACGCAACGCTATCAAATAATCGCTTGGTGACAAATTCCATCGACTTCTCTTGTTATCCACCAGGCTTTAGAGTGCAACTTCTTTTATTTGTCTCCCTGTCTGGACGAGTGCCAAAAAAAGTCGCTTAGGACAATTTTGGGAGCAAGTGGTGTGGCGTTTCTGATAGCCCTCACTAAGGTTTAATACTCCAAGATGTGAGCTTTTTTTTTCCCCTTCTCTCTTTTATTGATTTTAATATTAAAATTCCCTGTAGAATGTACTTTTTCTCGGCTTCACATCCTCTCTCTCTCTTTCTTTCTCTCTCCTATCATTTCAAGCAGGGGCGGCTCGTGCATAGGCACTGCAGCATCCCCAATTTTTCCCGATATATAAATATAATTATTAATTTATTTATATTTGCTTGTAATATTTAGTTTTATCATCAACAATCCTATACAATTCTCTTATTTTGTATAAAAAATAATAAAAATCCATCTTGTAGCACTTAGGAGGGCGCTAGCAGCATTGTGTTTACTACAGTGTCCTATTGCTACGCGCGCAAGCATATGCACGTCATAGTGAGATGCGAGCTATTAGCGTAATGCAGCACTGTCCGTCGCGCAGTTCCACTGTTGTTTATATGCAGTTGGCGCCAGTAGTAGAGTGTTCGTAGTGCTCATCGTGTTTACTCCGTCTCTTTAAATATTTGGACATTATAATTAAAGACGTAACATTTGTTATAGTTTTTATTTTAGAACATTATTGGGGTTATGATAATGGATTTTATTTTTAAGTAATTTTGAATTATACCAAACTGTATAATTTTATCGATAATAAACAATATTTTTTAGGTTTAATTTTTTTTTAAATTTTTTACCACAATTTTGATATTTTATCCAAACACGTCTACACTGTACTTACAGTGTGTATGTACATTTCAAAAGTTACAGCACCCTCACGAGTTCAAGCCACGAGTCGCCACTGCTTCCAAGTCAAATTTTGCTTGCAGGTTCTTGTTTTGTAGTCTGGTTTTGAAGGCACCCCTCCATAATAATATCTCATTCTCATTATTTTCTTGTTTTTTTTAGCTAACCGAAGCCCTTTGTTTTCTGCATTATACTTGTAAGCTGATCCACCGAAACTTGTCTCCCCAGTCCATCATCATCAACAACAGAGGGACCTGGAAACTGGCAGGATTGGAGTTTGCAGAGAAGTGCAATGAAGCCGATATGATGGTAAGTAAACAACCAAATGGAAGTGCATTAATATGTTGCTATGACACTTACCATAACAAACTTTGCTTCAACTCGGAAAGATATTGCAATATAAATCTATCTATCTATCTTTCCGTTTTAATGTTGCTCATCACACAGTTTTCCATTTTAACACATAAATCTGGTATTTTTACCTTTACTCGTTTTACATTTTCCCTCTCATGTTTCCTTCCATCTCTCTGTCTTTCTTTCTCTCTCTCCCTTCTTTAATAGCCCATCAGCTCCTCTTCTCAGTCTCTCTATTGTTTGCTTTCCGCCCCCCCCCCCCCGAACCTTGAGAGTGCTTGCATGTATTTTTTCTCTTTTCTATTTTTCCATCATCACTCGTATTCCTGAGAGATAAATTACTGAAACTGTACCAGCTTTTTACCAACTATTTTCCAGTATCGCTACGGTAAGGTAACCTCTAAGTGCTCCTATTTTTAACTCACTCGACTTAAAGTTTTCTTCATTACTAAGCCATTGTGCTTCTGAGAAATGGGAAGATTTTTTTTTGTGTCTTTTTTTGTCTTTGTCGAGAGAACCGATATTGACCTGCGGGCAAAAACTGCAGCCCTGGAATAGTATTAATACCCAAATGACTCCTACTTCTAATGGCCTGTTTTTGAGGGGGCGATTATTTTGCAATTTCTACTCTCGCTCTCTCTCTATCTCTCTCTTTCTGTGGCGCGCGCGCGCGCCTATCGATCCCTTGTCAAAGCTTCTTTTGTGTGACTTTTTTTTTTCGAGTCTAAAGGCAGCTTTCATTTGTTCCCTAGAAAGATTGATTTTTCAATTCCGTCCCCCTCCCTGACCTCCGCTTTCCCCCCCCATCATTGCTGCAAGCTCAATAGAGCCCCGGATGGAGGAGTGACGTTTGATCTAAGGACAATATTTCTCTCTTATCCACCCGCAAAACATGTAGAACGGAAGAAAACATCACCACACTGATAATGGATCTATTATTAGTATCCATCGGAGCTTCCTTGGTTTATCCTTTCTTGTTTATCTATTGATTACGTAATCGATTTCTATCCATCAAATGCAACAGTCCCTTTACGCCGTTATACAATAAGTTTCATTAATGTGCGATAGATGTCGCTACTATCTCTTTGTGAGATTCAGCAAGTGGAATAATTCCGTTCTTATCTCTCCAGTCCACTGTCCTCTGAACGTTTGAACTAAGTGACTTTATCTTCGTTTCTTTATTTTCACATCCTGAACCACTAACAATAGGATTAGCATCGAGTCTTGGAGCTCATTATACGTCTTCCCACTCAAAGAGCTTAATTTTCTCGTGAAAACCAGGAATAAATTTGCCTGCATGTATTCTGATTACCTCCAAGGTCTCCTTTACATCTTTGTGCATGCAGCATTCGAATAGAATAATTTAAGCTATTTTATACAATAAATTTCATGGACTCTTAATATACACCCTCTGTCCAAAAAGAAACCGAACTTTTCGAAAATATAAAAAACTAGTGGCGCCACCTGTTGTATCTTTTTGTTGTCGAAAGCGTCAACCTTAATTAGTGTTGTGTCAACTGTTTATGACATTTGTTTCATTAGAAGCCGAGTTATAGCAAGAAGGACAGCGTGTTTTGACGAACGGTCGGAAAATGAGTTTCAAACAGAAAGCTGCGATTGACTTTTGTGTTAAACTTGGTAAAAGGTTTACCGAAACACATCAAATGCTTCAAAAAGCATACGGTGATGAATGCTTATCCCGTACTCAAGTTTACGAGTGTTTAAGCGATTTCAAAGTGGTCGTGAGACGCTTGAGGACGACGAAAATCTGGGCCATCTAAAAACTGGACTACGCGAAGTTAACATCCAAAAAGTTTCGGATTTCATCAGAGAAATCCGAAATCGCCCGTGAGATTGATTGAAGATGAATTGGGGATTCCAAAATCAACTGAGCACAACATTTTGACCGAGAGTTTGGACCTTCGTAAATTGAATTCGCGATTTGTTTCCCACAAGTTGACCGATGACCAAAAAATGTATCGAATTGAACACCGCAAGACCTCATCAAAACCGTTCGTAAGGACTCAAACTTCCTTGAAAGGATCGCTACTGGTGACGAAACGCGGTGTTTTGAGTATGAGCCCGAAACAAAGCGCCAGAATGCTGAGTGGAGACCACCAGAAGAGGGGCATCCGAAAAAAAAGTCAAAAGTAAAGCCAATGCTGATTTGTTTCGACGATTCCAAGGGCATTATCCACAAAGAATTCGTTCCACCTGGCCATACGGTCAATGATGAGTTTTATCTCGAAGTTTTGAAGCGATTGGTAGCGAGAATTCGTCGCGTACGGCATGAATATTGTGAGGACCGACCGTTCGTCAAAACACACACTGTCACTCTTGGGACTATAACTCGGCTTCTAATGAACCAAATGTGATAAACAGTTGACACAACGCTAATGAGGGTCGCCGCATTCGACAACAAAAAGATACAACAGGTGGCGCCAGTAGTTTCTTATATTTTCGAAAAGTTGGGTTTCTTTTTGGACAGAGGGTGTATGTTATTTATTTTACGTTCCTTTGATGAGTCTGCAGCGTATTTATTTTATTTTCATTCTTTCAAGGAGTTAATATGCATTATCACGTGACACCTCCAGGGAGTCCAACTGATCGAGGGAGGGCCCCACTCTACAACTTTCCGTCTCCACCAACGGCATCTACCTTCATCATCTACACCAACGCCATCTACCGCCGATCACCAGTACTATTATTTTCACACACAATCGCAATCACAAACATCCATGCCCAGGGTGGGATACGATTGGCCAAACAGGCCCCCAAATAATCCCAATTTCTTCCAAACTGGCTCACCGAGACCGGTACATATTTTCTGGAACATGCCTTAATATCACTCTATATAATAAAATAGTTTTATTTGTTCACCAATCCGTTCTCCAGCCAAAAGGCTGCGGGTTCGAATCCCGCCTTGGGCATGGATGTTTGTGATTGTCTGTGGATATTAGTGCTGGTGGTCGGCAGTAGATGGCGTTGGTGTAGATGATGAAGGTAGTTGTGGAGTTCGTGGAGACAGTGAGTTGTAGAATGGGTGCGCTCCCTCGATGAGTCTTTTACCGCCTAATGTGTTACCTAATAATAATAATAATAATTTCGGCCCCTGTTAAATTATTAGGTTAACCCCTTGTTTTTTGAAAGGAGAAAATATCTCTTTGTCTGTCGTTCAGCAGTCCTATGGAAATGAAACTTTGCTGGCAACAAAACAGGACTGTGACCTCTTGCCGTTATCACCGCAATATCAGATCATCCTAGAGGAAGTGTTTAGTATCTCCTCCCACAACCGCGCAGACCCTGTCTATGTTACAAACTTTGTTTCCAACACCAAATAACGTTTTTTTTTTAATTAAAACCCCTGTATGTGTGTGTGTACGCTTTTTTGTATAAGAGAAATACTATGGAAGGATTTATTTCTTCTTTCTTTTGCAGTGTCCCGTGCCTTGCCAGCCATTCACCTCAAAACTACCCAAAATGGGTCAACCCGATCTTGATTTCACTGCTCCCGAAATCCAAGCAAACTCCCACTGCACCCCTCTCAGCGACATGTTTTCCCTCGGATTGGTGGTGTGCGCCATCTACAACAGTGGTCATTCCTTGTTGGAATCCAACCTTAGCAATGGCATCTACTGCAAGCAGCTGGAAATGGTACGTACTCTTGTTGCTTTACATCCGAACAGTGTCTACTACGATACCATTCATGTAAATATATTGTATACTTAAAAACATAAACTAAAGCCATCAGAAACACGTTCTACCCTCAAGTCCAGTACAAATCACTTTATAGTGTTAAACCTGATCATCAAATTCGCAATTATAATTAAATTCAAATTTATAATTAAAAAAAGGGGAAAAAAAAAATTTATAATTTTTTGTAAAAATTATAAAGCGCTCTCTATACACCATAACATCAAATATATTATTCATTGTGATTAATTGACCTTAAAGTACTTTAATGTACTGAATGAAGTTATTATCTACGATATCGCTGTAGCATTTTTTTAAAAGTGATTTATTAAGTTAGTTTTCATCTTCTAAGAAAATTTATTATAATTAATTTTTTTTTTTCTGTATCGTATTCTCTATTTTTGTAAAGTCTATTATGTGAAGGTGTTGTCAATATAAATATGAAAATTGGTTTTCTGTTTTTTTTTGTTATTATTAAAACTTATGTAAAAGCTGCATTATGAGTTTAATAACAATGACGAAATTAACCTTGCATTTTTAAATGGAACATTTACAAAGTTAGTCAATTTCATGGCTGCGCGTGAAATGACTTTAATGCGTCAGCTCGTGTATACCATGTCAATTTCGCTTACACGAGCTTTCATTGTTGAATAATAATCAAAGCTTGTTCATTTCACATTTAATGTTGTGCCTTTCAAATCACGCTCATTTTTTTTAATCTTTTATGCGTAATTTTATACATTCTTGTATATCAACAGAAGCGCTTATACAAAGATGACTGTAAACGTAAAGAAAACACGCTCTTTAAGCTATCTTGTAATATCCAGATTTCTCCTTAGACAGTGTATGACCATGTCATACATTACATTTTTTTTTTCGTCTTCCATTTCGCACGTCGAACTGCCTCTTACGATCCGCATGGCTAAAGGGCATAGTCATTATTACAAAACTTTCTGCTTCTCCCATTTCCCCACACACATCCCATACTTGACTACGAGGTGTAAGAGATAAGCTCTAACTCGGATTGCTCTTCCCTAGCTAGAGAACAACCTGAATGATCTGCTTGAAAGGGTGCCACACCATCTTCAGGAGCCACTACAGAGTCTACTGCAAACCGACCCCCGGAGGCGACCTAACGCACAGAACTTTTCCATGGTAAGTAGCTCTTCTTTGGCCATTTGATAATATTACCGGTTAGAGAGGAAAAATGAAAAGAAATTTAGTGTAGGGGAGCCCCGCTAGAAATAAAACAGCTTCAGGGCGCTGTAGGGGCGTTTATGAGTCGGAATGTTAACGCCACACATGTCAGCTTCTGAGAAATAAATTGTCCTTCAGTGCAAACTACTTTACCGTCTGTGGATCTACAGAAAGAGAGTTAAGGATAAAGTTTTTTTTTTCTTACACTTTTATCTAAGAGGCTTTGGGTTTTTAGTGTATTTATCTCATGGGTAATCGTGTTTTTTTTTTTTTTTTTTACAACGGTCTATCCGTATAAGTACATCGATGCTTATCTCTCTCTGTATAATAAAAATTGTTTAGTGGCAACCTTTATTGTCGAAATTGTCATCTATTGTGTGATTTCGAAATAAGCAATAGATGGCAATAATTTTCAAACATTTTAGCAATATTTCTCAGATAAATTACATACATTATATGAACACAATTGTGAATAACAGATACATGCACGTTCATAATGTTTTTTTTTTTAATAATAATAATAACTGTTTACAACGTACATTATTATAATATTAACAATGATGATTATCACAGATGTTTTTTTTTGGCATTTTTACACTCTTTATATACAATAGAAATGGATATAATTAATCTATATAATAATATATATTTTTTGATAATAATTTTTTTCTATTATCATCATACAGTGTATTTACATATGTACAGTTAAGACATTACATTTTCTGCTCTGTACAAAATTCTGTACGCAGTTTAAGAACCTTATTTTTTTAATATTTTTTCTTTGAATATAAATACACATTTTTTTTTTCAATATCAGTATCATCATTTATTATTATACACCGTACAGACATATACATTACAATAATTTGCAGTCTATGATTACGAGGATTAGTTGAATGAGGTGGGCTAATCCCTCCCCCCTAGTTCGAAGCTAGGGTTAGCTTTTATGAAGAGAGTGGGATTAGCCTTCACTATTTATGTCGTTTGGTACGGTTTATGGATGGAATGTTGACGTTGGATGCTGGTGATTTGTGATGTGTATATTAGTGTTAATGGTATTTTAACTTTGTTGGTATATTATCCAGAGTTCGTGTTTTAATGTTCTGTAGTTATCTATGTGTTTTAGATTTCTTGGTAGGTTGTTGAGTTCTGAGTATCTGAGTAGGGATTCGCACATACCGTAATATAGGAATTTTTTTATGTTGGATAGAATAATGTCTTTAACTTGGAAGAGTTTTGCTGCGATGATCCGGAGTTTTGTTTGTAGGTATTCTATATGTTTTGTCCATTTAAGGTGGCAATCTATGTAGAGACCGAGGTATTTTGCATGTGTTACAGGTTTGATTTCGGAACATTGGCAGGTATTTTTGTTGTTAATGCAGCGGTATGTGTGACAGTGTATCGATTTTTTATTTTATTTTATTTTTATTTTTTTATTGATCTGTTAAAATATTTACACATACAATAGACATCTTGAGTGACATTGCAACTTATAATTTTAGAGAATTCAGCACAAAGTGCTACATTTTCTACATTGGATTTCAACTAAAATTTTTTAATAATTATTTTTTGCCTTTATATTATGTATTTACAACACGTGTTCTTCTAATATTTACAATAAAGATTATACAGAATTTTTGAATATAGAATATACATATAATAATAATAATTATTTATTTATTTATTTATTATGCCTCAGATAAATTGCATACATAGATGCTGTAATAATTATATAATATTTATAACACATTACAATGGTGAATAACAGATACTTGCAAGTTAATAATTTTCTTCCTCGAAGCTTTGCAGAGCTTATCTGAGGAAGATAATACATGATAGATGATGGTAGTTTCTTGGTTATGTTCCTATACTGGTCACAAGCCAGGTGTTGATTTTACTCTTAGTTGGTATGTGCTTGGAAGACTTCGACTGCTATTACGGTTTAACTTTTTTTTTTGTGTGTGCAAATAGGGTTGGATTTAGACATGGTGTGTTTGTTTCTTTGTGTTCTTGTAGTGATGGTTTTTGAGAGGGGGTTTGTCATAGGTAATAATAATAATAATAAACACTGTTTTCCGTTGATGTCCTTGACTGATAGATGTCGCTACTTTAGAGGACAATTCGAATTTTATTAGGTGATTATTGGTCCCTTTTGTAACGCCGATAACTGGATACCACGTAGTTGTTTATCAAGATCATTTCTTAGTGTCTACCCTCAAGAAATGTTCACGATATGCGTGTTTAAGATTTCATAGCTTTCACCATTTTCTACTGTCTGATTTATTATTTGTTAAGCCTCAAATCCAATCATCTTTACTTTCAATTTTCAAGTCAGTCCAAACTTTATGAATTCATTTGTCTTATCTTCATGTGAGCCTCTTCTCCACCTGCTTTGTTAATCCTTCCTATCGCGTCTACTAGAACCGAATTCGGATTACATATTGAGGCCAAATTCTTGAATATTTAAGTAAAAGTTTTTAGTCTTGTCTTCATTTTAATGTGGTTCTTCCAACAAGATCATCTGCTAGTTCGTATAAACTCACTTAAGAGGTTTATGCAGATTTTAATAATTATGTTAATTATTTTAATTTGATATTAATGATTAAAAACAATACAAATTGTAAAAAAGTATATATTACTATATATTTGTTATTATTAAAATATATTTTTATCTGTAATTCATATGTGAAACAATTTTTATTGTTTATTTTGATATTTCCGTACAAAAAGGCTGGAAACTTCAAAGCATTTGATAATAAACATTTGATAATAGATTTCAAAACATTTGATAATAAAAAATTATTATCAAATGTTATCATTTGATAATAATTTATTATTTAATTAATGTTCGTATTCTTACTAAGCGTATGAAGTTACGATCTAAAAATATTTCACTTTAAAAGTAATTTTTTTTTTTTTAAAATTCCAACTTATTTCAGATCAAATACTTCATGGAACCCGCCGTTCACGCATTACAATATCTTGATGTTATTCAGATGAAAGATTCGACTCACAAATCACAGTTTTATCACAACCTACAAGGAACTTTGCCGTGCATTCCAAGGGTGAGTAGAAAAACGCTAATTTGTCTTCAATACCTCGAGAATTTATTTAAATATTCCCGTGAACATGCAAAGAATTATTTAAACTTGTGTAATTGACTTCAATCCTGTGCAAATGTATATAAATTCTGTGCGCAATGCGTAATATGACTCATCCAATTCGTATTGAATTCATATCCTATCCTACACATTTTACCGTGTAAGTACAGGGTGGCCATAAAATAACTTTCCCTCCTTGGAGGCATCCGTAGCTAAAACCAATAAACGGAATGAGACCACATTTTATATTGAGACTT
The DNA here is from genome assembly GCF_054136105.1 of Typopeltis vanoorti. Classification (NCBI taxonomy): domain Eukaryota; kingdom Metazoa; phylum Arthropoda; class Arachnida; order Uropygi; family Thelyphonidae; genus Typopeltis; species Typopeltis vanoorti. The sequence goes on along the minus strand of NC_143568.1, from coordinate 14,155,592 downwards.
TTGAAGGCACGGGGAGATGATTTCCTCAAAAAAATGATTTAGTACCAAAAGCCGCCGGTAGGGGGAATTTTGGCGCTGGCGGAGCCGAAAGCAGTCACATATTTGCAGTAAATGCACGTAAACAGGATTATGCAAATTTGACTGTACGTATGTGACAGCAGCACCACCAATTCCACTTAAAAATGGATTGGGAACATTGCATGTTGTTGGCGTTTCCAACTTTCATGTCTTGAAAGAGAACATAAAACGGGCTGTTATGAACATCCAATCCGACTCCTGATGCTGAGTTGTAGAGCATGTCACACACCGGATGCAATTTGTTGTACACAAGAAAGGTCAGCACATTGAAAATCGTGTATGTGGTCCAGGGAACCCTGATTCTGATGAATAAAACATTATTTCCTGTGAGTTCAATCACTACATTAATTTCTGTCTCTCGCAAGTTGTTTTAGTTTGATTATTATTGTTTTGATTATCATTGTAACGTGCCACATATCCAGCTGAAATGAGTGACGCGGCTGTCACTTACACACCGTCGAAATGTTATGATTCCATTTTATCTGCCTTTAATGTAATTACCCACTTATTTTTTGACTCCGCCAGCGCCAAAATTTCCCCTGTCGGGGACTTTTGGTACTAAATCATATTTTCGCGGAAATCATCTACCCATGCCTTCAAAAGTCTCAATATAAAATGTGGTCTCATTCCATTCATTGGTTTTAGCTACAGATACCTCCAAAGGGGGGAAGTTATTTTACGGCCACCCTGTATATCCCGGAGGTGTCTTATGTCTGTAGAACGTGTGTTCACTAGACTGGTTTTGGCAGGACGAAAATTCGGACTTACCGGGTGACATCCCCCCCCCCTACCTCCCCATGAGACCGGCTAACTCACCTTTAGTCGAAAGATAAAGGTTCCACAGGTCACTGACGGAAATCGAACCCAGGTCTTCCCGACCAATTTCTTTCTTTACGGTTTTTAAGTAATATTTCCGTATTTTCTAATCAACTTCTGCCTTAGAAACCCACGTATCCTAATGTGTCTTTCGCTATTATCTTTTACAAGAGTTAATCCGACTGGAATTTGATAAACAATACGAATCTTACTTAAAATCTTACGAACCAGCAACTTCTTTGGATGCTCTGTCTTTCTCAGTTGTTTAAATTGAGAACTTTTTTTAAAAAAACTGCGGCACCTCATAGTTGAGAGGGGTTGGTAGCAGATTCGATCTTCGTAGCGCGTCTCTTGCTGCACAATGTTCCTCGTTTACTCCGCCAATCTCTCATCTTATTCTTCTCTCTTTCTTTACTCTTAAAACGTCTTAAGAATTTGCGGGAAACGTTGCAATAGATTTCTTTCTCTGGTGCTTCAAAAACTTGAATGCTCTCCACTTAAATGCCGACAGGAAGATTGGTCGAGAGAAAATGTTTGCTAACTCCAAGGGAGATTACTGTTTCGTATCTTGGGGGGATGAGGGTGTGCGGGGGGGGTGAGACAGTAATGCACGAATTGTTCGCCTTTGTTGATCCATTATTGCATCTGCTTATTGCTTCTCTGCCCGTTTTTTCCCGCCTTTCCCTCAATTACTTCTTCGTTTCATGACAGCAACTCTGCGAATTCTCGTCTGAGCTGCGAAGATTTTGAATTAAAGCGTTTAATTTAATTTGGCTCAATGAAATTCAATTTCTTTTCTTGTGCTGTGCGTACTTGTAAGCCTTGATGTTTATTTTTTTCCCCAGAAAATGTGGTATCAGCATGTGTTGCCGTCCCTTAAAACGGAATTACAATCTCCCGAGGTCCTTGCCGCTGCCCTTCAACCTCTTCTCTTCATGATTGACGAAAGCACCACAGAAGAATATCAAATCCAAATCCTACCTGTCTTCCGTAGCATATTTAGCATGCCCAAATCTGTACAGGTAAGTAAAATCGAAATACGAATACGTTTTTTTTTCTTTTCAACTTTCTACTTTTTCATTAAACATCATTAAAATAATAAATTTATTTGATCCAACAAAATAAATAAAACTGAAAAAACGGTAGCTGATAGGACTCTGATATTTCTTGTTTAATATTGTACACTTATAAATGAATTTGCTTGGCACGATTGCAATGCCTCTGGTGTCAGTTTTTGGAAACATTTCAGAAAATTATGAAACATATCGAAAACTTTGATATTTCTTGTTGAATATTGTACACTTATAAATGAATTTGCTTGGCACGATTGCAATGCCTCTGGTGTCAGTTTTTGGAAACATTTCAGAAAATTATGAAACATATCGAAAACTTTGATATTTCTTGTTGAATATTGTACACTTATAAATGAATTTGCTTGGCACGATTGCAATGCCTCTGGTGTCAGTTTTTTTTGGAAACACTTCAGAAAATTATGAAACATATCAATAAATACGTCAGCGTTGTGACGTCATAGTTGGATTCGAGGTTTTCAATGAATTCAATGCATGTGAAGTGACAAGTGGTTAATAACGATTATATATATATATATATATATTACGCAATATGGATTTCCCACTAACAAAGCAGTAGTGTTGTATACCTTAGGTTTTGCTCGTTGTAGTACTGTCCTAAAACGGATAGACAGATGAAACAATAAATGAATGAAACACAAAAGTTGTGTAGAAACTAATAATTAGAACATATTCCGAACAAGTCCGGTTCTTCCATTATGTTTACGATTTTTCAATCATTAGCCGTTTGACTAATTTTGATTAAAATTTTAATAGTGGTTTCGTATTAAGAAAATTAGATAATATATTTCACTATAATTTTCATCGATTTTTATATAAATCGATGAAAATTATCGGTTTATTATCATTTCAATTCTGTCTCGCGTTGTCGTCTTTGTGTATTTAATATTCTGATAGTTTTACGCTAAAGGTATAAAGGTAATGGTGTGTGTGTGTGTGTGTGTGGAGGGGGGGGGGAGCCGAGAGCGAGAGAGTATCATTTAATGAGGATATTCCGCGAGTCTAATCTACTTCAATGTTGGACATTATAAATTGAGTTCCTTTTCGGGTTCAGTCCATAATCAATACTCGCATTGCCTCCGGTAAATAAATGCAATATAATCTCTCTCTCTCTCTCTTTGTGTGTGTGTGTGTGTGTATCTATCAATGAATCGGATCTCTACATCCCCGTTTGCAATGTGTTTATAGCGCCATCAACGCGTGCCACCATCAGTGAACGAAAGATAGTAGTAATGGCCTCTATGCAATATCGTTGCCTTGATTTACTCTCATTCCGAAGGGATAGACAGACAGAGAGAGAGAATGTTAATTCGTCCACTGATTCTCTCCAGGTTTGCTATTCATAGCATTCCAATTCCTTTCCGCTGGTCAGTCAGTAGGCAGGCCTTTGCGTTTCTATGAACTTCAATTAACTTGTAGCCAGAGTCCAGTTATCTTAGCATCTGCATCCGTAGAGTCGGGTGGTACACGCAGAATGCTCGCATCTATCCGACACTTACAATATGTAGTGAACAAGATGATGGAATTAGGACGATAATGTTGATTTGCGATGTTTGTTTTAGGAGGTAATAAAGATATTATTAGATTGTGTGATTTCATCTCACACCAAAGGCAATTGGATCTAAAAAAAAAAAAATCCATAGCTGTGTATTAAAAAAAGAGAGAGAGGGAAAAAAAAGGAATTATTCAAATATATCCCAAACTGACAAGTTGGGTACAAGAATTATGCTAGACTTTTTTATGATAATTAAAGAACTATTTTAGTGTTTAATATGTTTAATGTTGTAAATTAAAGATACCAAGAATTTATATACTTAGTTTAATCCTTTATCTAAGTGTAAACAAAATGTTTGCGCCTGAAGTATCTTTCAGGAGTGGGGCAACTCGTGGCAAAGGTGGTATGACTTCTCATCACTTGCCTTAGTATCCCATAATGCAAAGCACATCTCCTTGCGGACATGTATAATACTATGCATTATTAGGAAGGGCCACTACCCTGCATTACTTCAACCTTGATATCTCACCTCCGGGTCTGCTCCCATTGATGAGACCTCAATAAAGTTCGAATATTGTACACTTATAAATGAATTTGCTTCGCACGATTGCAATGCCTCTGGTGTCAATTTTCCGAAACATTTCAGAAAATTATGAAACATATCGAAAACACGTCAGCATTCTGACGTCACTACCCGGTCTGGGTAGTGATAAGTGTTCCTTATCAATACCACGAGTTGCCCCAGTCCTGAAAGATACTTCAGGCACAAATTTGTTTGCTCACACTTGGGTAAAGGATTAAACCAAGTATATAATTTCTTGGTATCTTTAATATATAGTAGAACCAAGTGAAAAACTCCCAACAATCGATATATTTGATGTTGGTTTAGTTGAAGTTATTGAGGCTGCGAACTTAGCATGGTTAACTGTTAACTGTGTGTTCCTCTGGCGAGTGGAGCTGTTTTGGGGAAGAGATTGCTTACACTTAGGTTCTTATTAAGTTTTTTATTAAGTACAAAACATAGCTCAAAAACCCACAGAGTCACGTGATGGCGAGTACGAGCTATCCATTTAAGATGCCTTTTACTTATTTCGAGGATGTTATTATGACCCAACCAAGAGTCTATCCTGTTCGAGTTATTAATTTTCCCATCTTACTGCATTGGCGACAACTGGTAAGGTTTTATTGTGCTACTATATAAATATACTACAATTATATAAATTTAGAACGATTTACAACAGATGAAACAAAAGAATATGCTCATTTTAAATAATAAAGTGACCTCTACGAGCAAGGCTATAGGGCAAATAATTCTTTAGTTACCTTAAACTACGATCACTAAAATGTGCTGCAGACTCGACTATAACTTAACTCTCCTAAATTCAAAACCAACGTTGAGTTTGCATATACCTATTATTCTATTCATAAGCATCATAGAAATTATAGTCATCTTAGTCACAGCAGACAAATTTCAGCTGAAATTTTTCACCTGAAACTTGGATTAAGTGATTGGCTTCGGGTTTGAAAGAGAGTTAGATAAAGATGCCTACTATCTCTTCATTTGTTTAGTATCTATGCAAATTCTACCTTACGGTTCTTCTTTATTTATAAACTGATAATAACAGCTGAAATGTTTCACCTGAAACACAGCTTCTTTGTAAACAGAGTATATGTATCTATTTATATTAAATAATTAAAGGTGTATGAATTATATCTCAATTTTGATAAATATTTTATAATTTTCTAAAGCATAATTTAGTTAACTAAAATAAAAATATAAGTTACATGATTATTTCTAAGGAAAACAAAATAAATTAAAAATAAACATTGTATGACATCATTACAATAGAGATACTGACGTCTGACTATTAATTTTGAAAACAATTGAACGCTTTTAGATGTTTTATGATTTGCAAAAAGTAAGTCCAATAACAATTGAAGATCTATTATACTCTCGTTAGCAAACTTTCTAATAAGAACATCAACAGATATTTCGGAAATTAAAAACAGTTTGTATCGCGTCTAGAATTTGATAGAATTAAACGTTTATATACAAAAGAATCGACAGATTCAATCACTTGGAATATAAAAATATCAAAGAGCAATCTAAAAAAAATTGATATACGAACCCAGACGAACAAAAAAAATAATAAAAAAAAAAAAAAAAAACGCAGGCAAGTCCAATGCTCAAAGATCTTAAAAGCCCTCTGAGTAAATTTCAAAACGTTTAAGTTTCTTTTTTCTTTTTCTTTTTTTCAATATTTGACTATAAAATATGGATGGATCCATAATATCCTTCATTACAGTAAGAAAGTATAAGTTCTTTGGGGTGTAGCTAAAATAAATTAGATGAGTTCCAATTTGCGTATGAAAACCTTCCCAGTCTCTTTATTTTTTTATTTATTTTCAAGTACACAGCAGCAAGTCGTAGCGGCATCCGAAAAGTTTAGTTATTGTATACAATCTCTGCTTTTTTTTCCCCTTTACTCCCAAACAGCCATATCTAATTTAGAATTTAGACTCCCCTCTGGTAACGTGTTTCTTAGACTACTCTAACGTATGCGACTGGGTTCAGCATGTGAAACTGTGGGAATCAATGAAAAGAATGGGTTTTCCTCAACACACACACTATCAAGCCCGATAGCCAAGTTGTACAAGGAGCAAGAAGCCGCAGTAAGAACAGGTGTTGGATTAAGTGATTGGCTTCGGGTTTGAAAGAGAGTTAGGTAAAGATGCCTACTTTCTCTTCATTTGTTTAGTATCTATGCAAATTCTACCCTACGGTTCTTCTTTATGAACTGGTCAATAACATCGTCATAAAAAGCTGGTTGTAACTTAATTTCCCCAAGCAACACGCACACTTGTAAAGGCTGGCTGAAGCTCACTGGCTAGAGCTACTTTGACTGCGTATGGCCTGTGTGTTAAGACGACGTGAAAGGAGCGGAAATCGCTATGCGCGCGCATGAAATCACAGTGTTGCTGCGAGGACCTGGAAGCTCCTACAACCGAGCAATCCAAGGTAGCTTTGACTAGACGAGCAAGCATCGGCCTTCGATACACAACGCAAAGCTCAATTATTGCCGCACAAGCTTCAGACGTCTTCTGTCTACAAAAATAAAAGCCTAAATGGAATGCTTATAAATGCGTGCATTTATTAACAAATAAATATTACTTCTTTCTCAATTAATGAGCTTGCGCTGCAAGCATGGAGAATTCGCCCCTGGTGTGGAGGGACTGATGAGGCGCATAACCGTGCATCGGAGTGACCATACGGCATTTGTGGATGCCCAGTGAACATATGATACTCTCACATCCCCAAAAAATTCCACTCCCAGACACACGCATTTATAAAGAACATGTGATCTATGTTACCAGGACTTGGTTGTCTGGTAAAACTTTGCGTTTGAATCCTGTCTAGAATAGCAGGAATTTGAAAATAATCTTTAACCAAAAATATAGTAGTCGGTCTCATAAAGCAGCAAAGTTTTCGAAAAGCCAGGAGTCTTGCTGTGGCACGAGATGAGAACAGTGATTGAATCCTATTTTGCCAAAACTGTGTTCATGCTCCGTCTTGGAGAGCTACGCGAAAAGCCTTAGGGCTGAGTAGATAGGTAGTACCATCATAACTTGGGGAGAAAATATCAGCTATATTTAATTGTAAATGACTTATTTGCAAAATTCAATTCTCTTTTCTCAAAGGACATTGAATTCTCAAATTAATTCGCGTTTGCACCACTAGGTGGTGCTCACTTTTTTCAAGCTACCTCTGAAAAACATTCGGAGCCTTCATGACCGATGATGAAGATGGTTTTTGGTGCACTGATGGCTGTTACGGTTTGAAATGAATGCGGTCACGTGAGAGGTCACGTGTTGAAGAAAATGAAAACTATTAGAATGAAAAGACGAAGAATTAAGTGTTAGTCATAAAGCCTCATAGTTCTAATTTTAGAGCTATGATACAATTATAATAATTGTGCCATATCATATTAACGATCTCGCTCTCTCTCTCTCTCTCTCTCTCTCCATTAATGTAATACACTTATCTTTTGATTAACGAGCATTTCCTCCTTCTTTCTTACAGGCAACAGTAACCCTTCTAGAGAACTTGGATATCATCATGAAGAAAACTCCCAAGAGTGACATCAAGGCCGATGTTCTTCCAATGTTGTACAGCGCGTTCGAGTCCACTACTCCTCAGATTCAAGTAAGTATTTCTCCTACTTTTTTCCTCATTTTGATTCAATGATTCCAAAAAACAAACACAGTAGTATACAGGAATTATCATTGCAATGAAGTTAACCTCTGCCATCTCAAAGTTTTTTTATTTTTTTTTTGTCCAGTGCGCGGCGCTGCAAGCAGTTACTCAAATATCGGACATCCTGGAAGAGAACGCAGTGAGAAAGATGGTGCTACCAAGAACTAAACATGTTTTCGAGAATGACTCAGGAGTCAAGGTGAGTATTATTAACAGCAAAAATGCATAAATAAATTAGATTAGGTGGAGCTACACCTGCAATCCTTAAAATGATAATTTATTTAAATATAAAAAATTATAATTCATTTCGATGTCATATTCATATTTGAAATGAATGAAATATAATATTTTAATAGCATAAGACCACACAAAACTGCATAGTATCCAAATACAACGGTGAGTGCTAGCCTTGTAGCGTCCATAGCGCTAGGCCAACCAAAGAAAGCTGTTCGCAGTTCGAACATACTAGAAGTTCCTCTAGTCGCAGACTAGAGGAACTTCTAATCCTTTCTTCGCCCGGTGCCATTCAGAAAAAAAAATCCTGATATGTTACAATATTCACTTCCCCTTTTAAAAAAAAAAGTTCAATTGGTTAGGAAAAAAAACAATTGGCTTCTAAACAAACAAAAAAAATTAATTAATTAAAGTTATTTTAAAGATTGTATCATAATACACTTTATGTTTTCATAACAGCCAACAATGCTTGCACGCGGCATGAGAAATGAACACAGTCGACTTTTAACTTGCACGTAGTATGTGAAATGAACATACCACAATGCTTGCACGTTACATAGGAAATAAACCTGACCAAGATGTTTTTTTACACCTGGCATGTGAAATGAACATAGCCAACAATGCTTGCACGTGGCATGTGAAATGAACATAGCCACAATGCTTGCACGTGGCATGTGAAATGAACATGCATTGTTAATTATAAGTAATCTATTCCTGCCTAGCATTCTAAAGGCCAATGTTTTCATAACGTAAAACTGTGTAACTTTTACCTTCTCTCTCTCTCTCCAGCATGGGCGTCCGTAGAGGTGGGGGGAAACGTGGCACTTGCACCCCCCTGGGATCTACTTGCGAAAAAAAAACCCAAAATTAAATAATTAAATAAAAATTGATTGATGTAATATTCCCCCCCCCCCGGAAATTTTTCCATGGACGCCCGTGCTCAACAACCTTTTGTTTTCAAACTGTTTCTTTCTCCTTTTCTGTTCCTGTGACGTTCGCACATAACCAAGCAAATTCCATTTATTCAGGTACAAGCAATTGCGCTGACATGCGTTGAGAAGATAATCGACAAATTGGAGAAGACAAATATCTTAGATGAAGTGTTGCCAATGTTAGGAAAAGCCAAACTGCAGGATCCGGCCATTCTTATGCCGGTTGTAAGTAAGTGACGTGTGACTTTATAATTTTATTTATTTTTTTGTGCATTATTATTTATATGCGGAAGTTTTGCCTTCCAAAAAAAAAAAAAAAAAAAAAAAAAAAAAGACTTCTAACATCTTTTTATTCGCATATAAAATGTATTTTCTTTTCATTTTAATTTTTTTTCATTAAAAATGATTATAATGATAATCAACAATGGGCTATATTTTAGTAAAATAAAAAATAAAATTTACTACAGGACAAAATAAATTATTTCATTAATTTACGTTTAAACAAAATTTGTGTAAAGTAATTTTAACTGCGACATCAAATTTATGCATTATTTATAGATATTTTGTTTTACGCCCTGAGCTTTATTTCCATACAAAAAGTCTTTATACTTCCTCAATTTTAACTCCGACTTCGAACTTTCAACTTTGCTCGATAGATGGCGCTCTCTTATGAACCAACTGTGCTTTTATTTTCATTTGGCACATTCACATTGAATTAAAAATTTAATTATTGCCTGCTATAAAAATGCATAGCTTCTGTATGACGTCATTCTGCGAAATTTACACTTGAGCTCGTGAATGTTGCGCGCGCATTGTCGGGTTTTGAAATCCTTCAAAGAGAGCTCGCGATGCAATTTTTTTTTTTAACTCTTCTTTCTGAAACCACATTATTTCGTTGCCTTGGAAATGAACGGTTTCTAAGCAATTATTTAAATTAGCCCGAATATATTTCCCAAAGATTTTACTAGCACGAGAATGTTAATATGTTTTCGGTATTTTAATAATATTACTTTATGTTGCACTTAGAATATGGCTATGTTATTAAAATATGTTATAAAACATTCGCTCCTTTTTTTTTTTTTTTGGTCTTCACTTTTTGAAAATTGATTGGAACAACTGCCCAAGTAGATAAAAGATAAATCTTTATCTCTGCCTTTTCACTAAGCACTTTCCATAGCGACAATAGGATATACTTGCGCACTTGTTCGAATGATATTATCATTAAATGGTATTGTTTTAAACTAATTATTTTACTTAGTTGTTTATAATTGTTTTTCCCCTTCCGGAAGTTACAAATAATAGCTAATTATGAAATTAAATGAAGTAGTTAATTACGTTACTTATTCTACGCTTCCTTGGACAGTATAAACAAAAACGTACTCAAGAACGAAATAGACGATTGATGATAATGTTTTCCCAAGTATCTGTTATTTGTTTTCTAAAAGACAAATTGTGTATTAGCCTGGCGAAGGTTGTAGTTTATAAATTAAAATATATTTTGGCGATTATTTTTAATTGTATAGATTTATCAGTATATTATATATTAGCATGTGAATATATCTGAATCTAAATGAGATGTCAGAAAATTAGGAAATCAAAAATCGAAGTTCTAGATTCGCTATGGATTTTAAAATGCCACTCTAGAATTTTAAATTTTTGTTCCTTTCCATAATATCACTATCATCATCTTCTTCTTCTTCTTCCTTCATCATGATCAACTTCATCATCATGTTCTTCTTTTTCTTCATTTTAATCATCATCATCATCATAATCTTCTTGTGTTTCTTATTATCATCATCTTGCTCCGTCATAATCTTCATCTGTTTATTCATCATCATCGTAATTTTCTTCCTCTTCTTCATCTTTTCTTTTTTTATCTTCTTACTCATCATCATTTCAATTCATCATCACAATCTTCTTTTTCCTTCATCATGATCAACTTCATCATCATGAAATTGATCATGAAGGTGAAGTTGATCAACTTCAACTTTATCATCATCATCTTCCTTTTCTTCATTTCAATCATCATCCTCTTCTTCTGTTTCTTATTATTATCATCGTGTTTCGTCATAATCCTCTTCTGTTTATTCATCATCGTAATTTTTCTTCTTTCTTTTCTTCATATTTTCTTTTTTATATTCTTACTCATCATCATTTTAATTCATCATAATCTTCTTCTTCTTCTTTTCTCCGTCATCATCATCTTCTTCCTTCATCATGATCAACTTCATCGTCATGTTCTTATTTTTCTTCATTCTGATCATCATCATCTTATTATTATTATCATCATCTCCTTCTTCTGTTTTTTTATTATCATCATCTCCTTCTTCTGTTTTTTTATTATCATCATCTTGTTTCGTCATAATCGTTTTCTGTTTGTTCATCATCATCGTAATTTTTCTTCCTCTTCTTCCGTTTCTTCATATTTTCTTTTTTATCTTCTTACTCATCATCATTTTAATGCATCATAATCATCTTTTATCTTCTTTTCTCCGTCATTGTCATCTGTTTCCTTCATCATGATCAACTCATCATCATATTCTTATTTTCTTCATTTTAATAATCATCATCTTATTATTTTTATTATCATCATCATCTTCTTCTTCTGTTTTTTATTATCATCATCATTTTGCTTCGTCATAATCGTCTTCTGTTTATTCATCATCATCGTAATTTTTCTTCCTGTTCTTCTGTTTCTTCATCTCTTCTTTTTTATCTTCTTACTCATCATCATTTTAATTCATCATCATGAAAACCTTCTTCTTTTCTTCATCATCATCATCTTCTTTATCCTTTCCTTGCTGGTTTAAGATATTCTATCACTTCAGCCATAATTTGTTACTATTATATAAAATTAAAGTCCGCTATGTTAAATTTAAAAAAACAAAAGTGTTGAGAAATGCTTTTAAAAAAAGTTAATTTCCTCAAGCGTCCTAAGAAGTGCACCAGTTGCAGTCTCTTCTATGCGAGCAAATAATTTAAAACCGATTTTCCTACCCATTTTTCAGATTACGATCTCTCTCTTTATAATCAAGTCTGTTGTCGTGGTAACCGTAGTCATAGAGATGTCTCTCACAACGCGCATCTGATCATAATCATTTTCTTCGTTGGGCTTTAGAGAATCGAAGTCATTTAGGGCTCTTTTGGGGGTTATTCTTCCGGAAAGTGATAAAGGGTTGGATCTTTGTAATTATTTTTAGCTTGAAGGATCAATATCTCGCGCTAAGCACAGTAGCCAAAAAAAAAAAAGCTGACTATTAGAAAATATACTTCTGTTGTATTTGCGCGTGTTGAATTCCCATTATCTTCTTCATTATTGTGCAGCATCTTCCTCTCTCATCGCGTTTGTTTTATCCATTAATACTGAAAAAAAATTGAACATCCACATACACAGATTTTAGATGATAAGGAAATTTATTATTGTTATAATAAGCATGATAATCGGTACAAAAATAGCTATACCACTCAGTCCGTAAAGGATATTGACAGATAATCCCATCTAAAGTACAAGAAAGTAATTAATCAATTAACATTTCTTACTTCAAGGGTGAAGCAAAATGCTTTTCGTACTCCCCGCTATCTGATAGGGAAACAGTGAGTGGAAAAATTTATGAACCAGTTGCTCTCCCTGAGCTGGCTTGAATATTAAACATCAGAATTGGAGTTTAAGATGGCTTTTGGTCTTTTACGTTTTGAAAAAATCCGTTGCTTCGTAATTTGCAGCTAGTTGAACCAGTTTGTTGGGGTGTACAGATGCTTTTTTGCTATAGTTTGCAGGAAAGTATAAATATAGGGGGCATCTGTGTCCCGATGGAGTTGCACGTTTCTAACGATATCAGCGGTATGGCTCCAAGCCGGAGAAGCGTGAGTGAGTATAGGACGAACCATCAGTTTGTAGATAAGTAGTTTGATTTTGGTGTTTAGTTTACTGTTCCTGTTGATTAGAGGATAGAGTCGAGCAACAGCATTTGATGCCTTTGCACCGCGAACCTCCTACCCACACACATTCATATCATAGGAAAGGTTGTCCTAAGTACTCCCCCAAATATAGTGGTCCTGTTGCGCTTATAAAATCAAAAGAAGAACTTGAAACAGTTCTTAAAGACCCGACCCAATAAATTAACACAGCCCTTACAAGAGTCACTACTTCCACAACTGCCCTCAGGGCCAACCACTTGGCAAAAGATATCATGAACCTGATCAGGATAAAAATAAGGCTATAAAAAGGTTTCAAAATACCCGGTCACCACAAGACAAACGAATCCCGAATAGGCTCAGTTCTGCAGTGAGAGATGCCCTTAAAGTACATAGAAGTCAACTTTGGGAAGAAAGATTGACTTCTATTTACTAGTCGAATACATCTCCATTGGATACAATTGGCATCAATGCACTGGAGCTGTTTTCCTTGACATTGGCAGTGCATATGATAAAATTTGGCTTGTCGGATTATTGCATAAACTGATCTCAACTGGAATACCATTGGAAATGGTTCACCTAATTAAATCCTACCTTTTTGACAGGCGTATGCAAATCAAGATCAACGGTACAGTATCAACATAGAAACGTATCTTGGCTGGAGTCCCACAAGGATCCTTACTAGCACCAATTCTGTTTTCCATATACATGTCTGATACCCCGCACAATCCATTGTCATCTATCATGGTCCTCTAGGCGGATGATACCGCAATATTAGCCAGATCTCTACAACCACATCTTGCAATCAAACTGCAAGAAAACACACTATAGATTGAAAAATGGTTCTCCAAATGGAGACTTCAAATAAATCTCCAGAAGAGCATAGCCATGCTATTCACCAGAAGACCGATGCTTCCTAAAGAGGACATCTTCCTGTTTAACACAAAAATCCCTTGGCTAACAGAAGTTTAATACTAATACCTTGGTGTACTACTAGACAGAAGGCTTACATGGCAAACTTATAGTCCTTATAAGGACTAGCTTAAAGGGGAGAAGCAAGAATGCTTTTCATCTTCCCCGTTATCTGTAGAGGACAGTGTAGGGATAAGGTGTTATTGAGCTAGTAAAGCTCTGATCATGGAAAGAGGGTAACAGCAATAGCCGAGCTTCATTTAGAACTTCATTGGCTACAGCATTGCCATCCATTACCCTCCAAGGGTATTATTAATTAATCACCGCATCGCACGGTAAAACTCTCTTTTGCAGCCAACATAATTGATACTTTTTTAATGAATTTTTATGTTATTCTATAAAAGGTGTATAAGTCATTTAACTCCAAACATTCTTTATAACTTGGATTTCTTATAAATTAATTTTTTTTTTCAATACTAACTTTATATATATCTCGAGATTACTAATTTATTTTGCTGAATTAATTTGAAATGAAATTAAAAAATAAATAATGGAATATAAATAGATTAGTTAACTGAATAAAAACAGTGCAATTGGGTTGCATTTATCGTGAAGACCTTTCTGAAAGTGTCTTACATGTATAAAGAGAGAAGGGTGAAGGATTCGCACAAGGTTATAGCAGTTAATTTCATAATATTAATAATGACGATGTACTTAGGAAACCCCAGGGTTCTAAGTAAGGACTTCTTTTATATATTATCTAACGTAGTAAACCTGTATGTCAGCTTTGTGGGTGGATTAAGGCCTTTTTATTTTTATTTATTTATTTACTTGTTGCATATTCCAGAACCCACGCTTTAGATACCAAACATGTTACGGCTTCATTACACTTAACCTGAATGTTAAGAAAAAAAAAAGGATGTAAAACTTCTAGTTCAGCGTTTATCAACTCGACTTGTTAGAATTCAAGATATATATATATATATTTTTTTTTTTTTTTGAAACGAAATCCAGATATATTTCGATTTCATAAATATTTCAATAAATAATAAATTTAAATAAATTTCGTAAATTTCCAACTATATTTCATAGTTGAAAGAGAGCAGAAATCTGTAGTGAATCTATAAAATGCTAATTTCTAGGTTGGTACCGAACCATTTCACGGATAGATGGCAGCACAAGTCAACGAAGAATTCAGTTGAGTTTGCTCAACGAATAAGAGTACAACACATTTGTGTAGAGAGAAATGAGCACTTTAAAAGCTCCAATCCCCAAGGCGCAAACTGCTAAGTGGATGATGGTCCGTGATTAATAAAGCGAGGAAAATTTAAATCATTCCTACCTCAAGAGATTATACCTGAAATAGGAAAACTGGAATCCTTTTTTGCCTGTGAAGACATCGTTTGCAATGTGGCAAGCGATCTTGCCGAAGCAAATATCGATTATATTCTAGAAATTATGCTGAGACCGATTATAACTCAGCGTGTTGTTCTTCTTATTTAATTTTCGATTTCGATAGACTAGTATTATCAAAAAAAAAATTTAAACGCCGCAAAATATAGTAACTGGCACTAATAGTTCGAAAAGTTTATAATATGCACACATTATGCTAAACATAATGTGCCCATAAAAATTAAATTAATTTAAATAAAATAATATTGGATTAATATCGATTTAATAAATATTTATTAAAATATTTGAAATTCTTAAGGTTTATAAGCAAATTATTATAGTATATAAAGACACCTAGTTTAAAATAATTTAATTTAATTATAAAAGAAATTGTTATATTTCTAAGAGGAGCGTCTGAATAAAGTCCTTTTTAGGACTTCCAGGGTAACGAATAGCAATGCTGTAGCCAATGAAGTTTTAACTGAGGCTCGGCTATTGCTGTTACCCAGCCATGACTAGAGCTTTTTAGCTCGATAACTCCATCCACACAGATTTTCTTCATTCAGATGACGGGATAAAGAGTCAAGGACTCAGTCCATCGCCCAGTTCTTTTAAGAACTTTAAGAACAAACAGTGTGGGAGATATATGAATAAAAAGAATCAATCGACCGTGAGATGCGGTGATTGATTCATTCAATCCAATACTCTTGGAGGGTAATGGATGGCAATGCTGTAGCGAATGAAGTTCTAACTGAGGCTCGGCTATTGCTGTTACCCTCCTGCCATGATCAGAGCTTTAATTGCTCAATAACACCTTATCCCTACACTGTCCTCTACAGATAACGGGGAATATGAAAAGCATTCTTGCTTCGCCCCTTTAAGCCAGTCCTTATAAGGATATAGACAAACAGTGTGGAGAATGGGTTGAAAAAAAGTTCTTTTTAGGACTTCCATGGCAATGCTGTAGCCAATGAAGTTTTAACTGAGGCTCGGCTATTGCCGTTACCCAGCCATGACTAGAGCCTTTAGCTCAATAACACCACATCCACACAGATTTTCTTCATTCAGATGACGGGATAAAGAGTCAGGACTCAGTCCATCGCCGAGTTCTTTTAAGAACAAACAGCGCGGAGGGATCAATCGACCGTGAGATGCGGTGATTGATTCATTTAATCCAATACCCTTGTAGGGTAATGGATGGCAATGCTGTAGTCAATGAAGTTCTAACTGAGGCTCGGCTATTGCTGTTACCCTCCTGCCATGACCAGAGCTTTAATAGCTCAATAAGACCTTATCTCTACACTGTTCTCTACAGATAACGGGGAAGATGAAAAGCATTCTTGCTTCGCCCCTTTAAGCCAGTCCTTATAAGGACAAACAGCGCTGGAACGTGAATTGTGGATGGTTCTCGGTGATTGAATTTGGTGGCTTGCATTTATTATGTGTCTTAAAGATCGTGCAATTTTTGAATCAGTGCTCTTACCAAATCAGTTCTGAGTCCTGCAGCGGTGCCGGTAAGACTACAACTGCACGGTAAGTGGTTTTTTTTTTTTTTTTTTTTCACATTGACAGATATGGAATAGCAGCCAAATGAAGAAGTATACCGGGAATTCATCAGACTGGGCAAGCTGCTCAACAAAAATTGGCCAGGAAAGGTGAAACTTTATGATACGTTTCCCCCGGTAAGTGTCACAAATGTTGACGCCGAGATTATGGAAGATTAGTCAGAATCGGAAAACCTCACTATTTCTGATTTTCAAGAAGTATGCGTACGCAAAAAGCGGAGAACAACAGATGAACCTCTCAAACAACATATTGGAACAACACGATCAAGTCTCGGACTCCACTGCCACTCCCGGAGAAAAAGTGCCTCCGGTTATATTACGAGAGAAGCAGAGATGGGCAGCTTTAAGATCAACAATGTCCAACCTACACATTAGCTATGTAATGGCCAAAAATGTGGACGAAGGAATAAAGATATATCCTACAACGGTGATAGACTACAGGCGACTAACAAAAGAAATGGACAAAGAGGTATACAATACCATCTTTTCGCTCAGCTCGGAGAAAAATCTAAAAGTAGTCCTCCGTGGCGTCTGTGAAGATATTGATATAGAAGATATAGTTGATGATCTTAACTTGCAGGATCTACCTCCTGTTAACGTCAGAAAATGTACAGATCCAACAAATCTCCCATGTCGTTAGTCCTCGTAGAGATTCATAACATATATAAAAATTTCTACAACTTGAAAACAATCTTTGGGCTCATTTTCACACCACACCAGAGCCACTCCGAAAAAGGGCATCTTCTGGGCAGTACCATAGGTGTCAAAAGTTTGGTCACGCCCAGAAATTATGTAAAGCTGAATTTAAATGGTTGAAATGTGGGGCAAGCCAGCAAACCAATATCTGCACAAAGCCAAAAACAACCCCTGCTAAATGTGGCAACTGTGTGGCCCCCACCCTGCCAATTACAAGGGATGCATTCAGCACCCAAAAAATAGACGGATGGAAACAGCCAAACAGTCCTCTTCCTGTAGTACAAGAACATCAGAGGCCCCTGCATTACAGCCGGAGGCTCGTGTGGAGGCACTCTGACTGTGGAGGCTCGGCGTCCACAGTCAGAGACTTTTAAAGATAGAGTGAACCTAAAGCAAACAAGAAGTTATGCTGATGTCGCCCGTACAAACAAATCAGCACCTACAAATCTAACAGCTGTTATTACAGCCTCTCTAGCCAACATTCTGCAAGACTTCAGTTTGTCAAACCCTTCCGCAACCTCCAACAAAAGATTTCTCCGTGAAACACAGGTCATCCTCACGGCACTCATTGATGAGTAGAAACAGACTTATTCCAGCCTCTTTGCAGATCATGGCATGGAATGCGAATGGCCTAAGAAACGAAATTCTGGAGCTGCAAGAATTCACTAACAGATATCAACCAGATGTTATATTAATCAGTGAATCACACCTAAGACCCTCAGATAACCCTAAAATAAGGGGTTACTGCCTATACAGAGGTGGTGGCACTGCCATCTTCATTAAGAACTACATCAAGCGCAATTCTGTGAACAACCCCTCCAACCACTAATCTTGAGATCACGAGCGTGGAGGTGTTCACCAGCTCGGTTAGCAGACTGAAAATCTCTGCTTACAACCCACCCCTAAAAACTCTATTACACTCTGACCTAAACGCCATCTTATGCGTCAGAACCCACCATTATAGCCGGGGATCTGAACTCCAGGCATCCTGCATGGAATTGCAGATCCACCAACAAGAACGGCAGCATCCTTTGCAACTACATAGAATCGAACTATGCTGTTGTGGCAAGCCCCACCGAACCAACTCATCTTAGTGCGTTTGGAACTGCGGACATCCTGGATATAGCTATCCTGCGGGACATTAATCTTCCATACAGCATGAGATCGTTGAATGAGTTGTCATCTGATCACAACCCAATACTACTTCAGATAGGAAGACAAGAATATCTGTCTCCTCCCCATCACTCCTATATATCGTGGGAAAGATTGTCAGAAGTGCTCAGGGATAGTATTGGCCCTGTTCCTCGCACACGTACAAAAGAAGATGTAGAATCTGCAGTTACAAGCCTCTCCCAACAAATTAACTTCACCATAACGGTTAGCCACATTCTACAATTCTGTCCACAAGCTTGGTCGTCTGCCTGAAGATATCATGAACTTGATCAGGGAGAAAAACAGAGCCAGGAAACAATTTCGTAACACTCGTGCGCCACAAGATAAAACAAATCTAAATAGACTTACTGGGGCTGTGAGAGATGCACTCAAGGCACACAGAGACCATCTATGGAAAGAAAAATTAGCCTCTATCTCGTCTACTGATCAGTCTGTCTGGAAATTACTAAGAAACATCAAAAACAAAAGCAAATCTCTTCCCTCAATACTCTCTGACCAGGGCCTTGTATACCCTGATGCGGACAAGGCGGAGGCCATGGCAAGAAATTTGGAAGAGCAGTGCAAACCTGCATATGGAAATCGAGACTTCAATCACATATATAAAATTCACAGACATGTCAGACATGTATTAAAACTCCCAGATACCAGTGCTGACCATATTGCACCCACATCACCTGTTGAATTATATGATATTGCTAAAAAACTAAAGAACAATAATGCTCCTGGACCAGATGACATTTCAAACAGGGTGATCAAGATGTTGACTCGAAAAGCTGTAGTGCACCTGACCATTATAATAAATGCAATCTTAAGACTTCACTATTTTCCTTCCACCTGGAAACTGGCTGATGTAATCCCTATACATAAGCCAGGCAAGGACCCGACCTACCACAAAATTATCGT
The DNA here is from genome assembly GCF_054136105.1 of Typopeltis vanoorti. Lineage (NCBI taxonomy): Eukaryota > Metazoa > Arthropoda > Arachnida > Uropygi > Thelyphonidae > Typopeltis > Typopeltis vanoorti. Next base: position 14,136,135 of record NC_143568.1, on the reverse strand, counting down.
CCAATCAGTCTCATCTCCAATCTGGGTAAGGTTACGGAGAAGGTCATCCTTTTACGACACCAAACCTCAGTAAATGACCTAAACATCCTCCTTAAAGAACAGTTTGATTTTCGGCAACACCATAGTACTACCAGCAAATCCACAGAATTGTGAAATACATCACCACCAGCTATAACTGGCGCCAGCGCACAGGGGCTGTTTTCCTAGACCTATCCAAAGCATTCGACAAAATCTGGCATTTTGGACTCCTACACAAACTTATCTCAGCCGGTACTTCACTAAAAATGGTTCATCTAATCCATTCATATCTTCAGAACAGATCAATACAAGTCAAAATCAACGGTTCTACCTCATCCCAGCGCCATATCTTTGCCGGAGTGCCGGGGGGGGGGGAACAGCAATGGATCCCTACTGGCTCCATTGCTGTTTTCTATATACATGTCGGACATCCCACACAATCTGATGTCTTCCATCTTGGCCCTGTATGCGTACGATACAGCAATACTAACCAGATCTCTCAGACCCCATTTCATTACCAGAAAGCTTCAAGAAAACCTTCTAAAGCTGGAGGGTTGGTCTCTAAGTGGAGATTGGAAGTCAACCCCCCCCCCAAAAAAAGCTCAGGCATTCTTTTCTCGAAAAGGCCAATGTCTCCTGTAGGAGATGTGTTACTATTCAATACTAAAATTCCCTGGCAGACAGAAACAAATTATCTGGGTGTGATTCTCGACAAAAAGCTATCTTTCAACCAACTCATCACATCTGCGTGCACAAAGGCATCTAAAGCCATCGCTCAGATCTATCCGCTAATTAATAGAAATAGCAAGCTCAGCAACAGAATCAAATTGCAACTATACCAGATGACGATTCGTCGTATAATCACCTATGCCTCTCCTGCCTGCAGAGGCATAGGTGATTATAGGTGACTAACATTATCAAGATACAACGAGTGCAGAACAAGTGCTTGAGAATGATTCTGAACACCCCGTGGTATGTTAGAAACAATCAACTTCATAGAGACACAAATATTCCTTATATTTTCTCTTTTCTACAATCCTTAGCCACCAAGTTTTTCCTAAAGACGTCCACACATCCCAACGATTTGGTTCAGCAAGCTGCAGCATACGAGGCAACGGACATATTCAAATATAGGAGGCTAATATAGCGATGCATAATCTCCATGCCCATGCAGGGCGAGCAAACTCATAAATTTTACCCTCACTGTAACCACAACAGATAACGGGGAATATGAAAAGCATCTTGCTTCACCCCTAAAGACATAAATGTCAATTGTCAGCAACAGCGCCACCTATGCGGATATTTTCAGCAGGTTAAGTTAAATCTGCACTTCGATTTCTACGCTAAATAACAGAGTTTAACAAAAGCGCTTTAATTTTTATTATTTTTTTAAATAGCATTTCATGGAAAACGTTCGTTTCTTTGTAAACTAAGGAAATAACCCTAACATGAGCAAAGCCTGGCTTTCTTCAACAGAAATTCTTTAAAAAAAAAATGGAGGGGATAGAGAAGTGTCCTTTCCACTGGTTTAATCTTCTTATTGCGTCATTCTTAATTAGCTTGCATTTACTCAAAAGGATAGTTCATTAAGTAGTTACTAAGGAAGAGTTGTCTACTGTGAGTAAGCGTTGGTTAATTCTGTCGTGAAAACACAGAACTTGGTCGTTGTAGCTAAGGATAGTTAATCAGAAGCCTTTATTTGACGTGTTTGCAGTTAGTTTAGGATAGGTGTCGCTAGAAGTTGGAATGCTAATGAGGAAAAATTATAAACAAAGTATTTGCTTAGAAAGTGATTTTTTTTTTTCATGCTTAGCGAATATTATTTTTTGATTCTCCATCAACGCCATCTACCGCCCACCTCCACCACCACCACAACTAGTATTTTTTTTCTGTAAATTGCGTGTGTTCTGAAGGGCCGATTTGTCTGTATGCTGGATGAAAAACCCGAGTTTTCGGGAGAATAATTATAATTATAGAATAAATAATAATTATATTTAAATATATAATTATTATATTGCACTGAAAAATATATCCAGCTATCGATCTATTTATTACTTTACGAATCTCGTCTCTATTTACTATCAATAGTAAACAAACAATAAAGCTTTGTTCACGATTGGCTAATGCAAGAAGTGAATTCAACTGCTCTTATATATATCAATCGGGATAATTCATAAACTTGCCACCCCAGATAGACTTAATTGGTCTTCTCGCAGATTATATATATACAGGGTGGTTCAAAATTCCACGCACAAACTTTGAGGGGAGGTAGAGAACATCAAAATCAACCCTATTCACATAGGAAAGCTATGACTTGAAACGCCACCCGAAAGTGATAGGTGGCGCTGTTCGCCAGCGTTCCAGGTGAGCAATTGGGGCTTCCTCATTCAAACTTTCGACGTCGTACGAAGAACATGCGTCGTTTTACTAACGCATGTCTGCCATTAGCAGTAAAACGACGTTAGTGAAACGACGTTTTACTAACGTCGTTTTACTAACGTCGTTTTACTGCTAATGGCAGACATGCACCTCGTTTACCATATTCTGTATCCAACTACTATTGAACTGTTCAGTTACGCGTAATAAAGTTTTTTTACACTACTTACTGCCTTGGGTTATTTCTGTATCTTTGTGTCCCTGTTAGTACCTTCCGGTGGCGTTTCCGGTCATGCTTTGCTATGTGAAGATGGTTGATTTCAACAATATATCTACAAACAGCATTTTTGAATTCCACTTCTCTTCGTTGGCACATTAATTAACGTCTTGAACATGCACATATTTGAATTTTATGATTAAATATCGACTCGAATTGATTATTGTGATTGCCATCTCCCTTTTTTCCTGCAGGAATCTACAAACATATGCTGGGTGACAAGCGTTATGGATTAACGGTTAATCTTCTAGCCACAAAAGTGATGCCTGTTCTTATTCCTGTTGTAGTAAGCCCTGCATTGAAGTTAGATCAGGTAAGCTTTGAACGTTTGTACTTGTATGGCGATCCTATTATTGCCAAGTATAAGTTGTCTTTCATCTTAGATGTAGAAATGTTCTTATAAAATTCGTCATTTTAAGGATGAATGCGAATATGTATGTATCGCGTCTTATTTGGTGATCTGAGGCGAAATGAATATCAAAGGACGGCTTAACTTTCCAAAATTTAATGTTTTATGGAAATTTCCGACCAGATAGCTCCTTTAATAATTGCTATTGCTGAAAACTTCGAGTATATCATCTTACGATTTTAAGTATCCTATTAGAATACAACTCTTATTTTTTCCCTGATTGCAAACAGGCAAATAAAGACGTAAAACTCTCTTCGAGTGTATTCAGGCGTTAAAAATGTAAACTCCAAAATCCTATTTGCGTTTCTGTAAGTTGTGCTTCGTTCTTTTGGTCCGGGGATGTACAAGGCGAGCAATCAATCGCTGCTAAAGCAGTTTTTGCTCTCTTTCATCTTGACTGGAGGACTGCAAAACTTACTCGTTAAACTCCTTTGCTGTCTCTCCTTCTCTCACTCTGGGCAGAGATCCACCTTTAAAATATTGCGTTCTGGTGATCTCTTAGTAGAAACATCTTCCAAAAAACACTCTTAGAAGAAAACCTTTGCTTCATGCTTCCAAGTTACAATTGAAGGACATGGATACTACTTGGTTTTTATCGAAATTACATTTAAATCTAGGAAATTGTTCAAATAATATTAATTTATATATCAATAGCATCGAAGGAGATATTTTTCAAGAATATTTTTGTAAGCATTTTAAAAAAATAACGAATATATTCATAAATACACCCTCTCTCCCAAAAAAACCGAACTTTTCGAAAATAGAAGAAACTGTTTTATCTTTTTGTTGTATGTTGTATCTTTTTGATGTCAAAAGCGGCAACCTTCATTAGTGTTGTGTCAACTGTTTATGACATTTGTTTCATTAGAAGCCGAGTTATAGTGCCAAGAGTGACAGCGTGTTTTAACGGTCGGTCGTCAAGTTATTCATGCCATACGCGACGAATTCTCGCTCAATCACTTCCTTTGAGATAAAACTCAGCATTCACCGTTTGGCCAGTTGGAACGAATTCTTTGTGGATTCGTAGAAACAAATTGGAATCATAGAAACAAATCAGCATTGTCTTTACTTTTGACTTCTCCAAGCGACTTTTTTTCGGATGCTCCTCACCTGGTGGTCTCCACTCAGCACTCTGTTTCGGACTCATACTCAAAACATCATGTTTCGTCACCAGTAACGATCGTTTCAAGGAAGTTTGAGTCCTTACGAGCGGTTTTAATGAGGTCCTTGCAGTGTTCAATTAGATACATTTTTTGGTCGTCGGTCAACTTGTTGGGAACAAATCGCGAATTCAATTTACGAAGGCCCAAACTCTCGGTCAAAATGTTGTGCACAGTTGATTTTCGAATCCCCAACTTATCTTCAATCAATCTCAAGGACGATTTCGTGTTTTCTTTCATGAAACCACCCACTTTTTTTTTGGATGTTAACTTCGCTCAGTCCAGTTTTTAGATGGCCCGGCTTTTCGTCGTCCTCAAGCGTCTCACGACCACTTTGAAATCGCATAAACCACTCGTAAACTTGAGTACGGGATAAGAATTCATCACCGTATGCTTTTTGCATTCGATGCGTTTCTGTAAACCTTTTACCAAGTTTAACACAAACGTCAATCGCAGCTTTCTGTTTCAAACTCATTTTCCGACCGTTCGTCTAAACACACTGTCACTCTTGCCGCTATAACTCGGCTTCTAATGAAACAAATGTCATAAACAGTTGACAGAACATTAATGAAGGCTGCCGCTTTTGACAACAGAAAGTTACAACAGGTGGCGCCACTAGTTTCTTCTATTTTCGAAAAGTTCGGTTTCTTTTTGGACAGAGGGTGTATGTACACAAAGTATTTGTCCATCTAATCGCAGGTTGGTTCATTCATAATTCTGTCATCAAGTGGCAGCAAATCTCGCCTCATCGTTAGCAACCTTCTTGGTTAACATATCACTCAAATATCGTATATTGTACTCTCTAAAAGTAAAATGGAACCTCTAATACTTCAATTTCAGTATGCGGTGGAATTCTCACATTATTTAAATGCCCAAAACGGTACTGGTGTGTGTGTGTGTGTGTGTGTGTGTGTGTGTGTGTGTGTGTGTGTGTGTGTGTGTGTGTGTGTGTGTGTGTGTGTGTGTGTGTGTGTGTGTGTGTGTGTGTGTGTGTGTGTGTGTGTGTGTGTGTGTGTGCTCTTTACAATGCACTTCCTACAAAATGTATGACCACAAAATATCAGAAACAGAATTTAAATCATAGGTGAGATATATTATGTAATGAGATATATTATGAAGTATCTTGTTGCAGTTCTGCACCGCAGTATTTAAAAAGAAATAAAACAGACAGATGGTAATAACAACTTCAGAACACCAAAAATATGAATTTTGAATACAGTGTTCTGTATACAATTTTCAGTGCAATATGAAGTGGCAGATAATATTGCTATTATTGTTCTTGTCAGCAATATATATATATATATACATCCATCCACCTCATTGATAGTCTACCCCTTCCTCTGTTTCCAGGAACTTTACCTTCTGTTACTGTTCTGAAAAGTGCCCTTTCCATTCTTTCTATGTGTCCAAAATATTTTAGCTTTCTTCTGTCAATCTCCTTAAGGAGCCTTGAAGCTCTATTGATCTTTAAGGTATATGATATCCTCAACAGCCTTCTGTAACACCACATCTCAAAAGCAGATGTCGTTTTCTTATCTGACTTCTTTAGGTTCCGAGTCTCACATCCATAAGTCGCTGTTGGAAAAACAACTGCATCCAAAATCTTCACCTTTGTTCCCATGGAGACAGATCCATCGTTCCAGAGTTTAGACAGGTCTCTGACTGTTATTTAGCCATTCCTAATCTTCTTCGGACGTCTTCTGAACAGTAATTCTGCACATTAATAATGGATGCCAGGTACTCAAACTTGCTGAGTTCCTCAGTTCGTTCTCCATTAAGGTACACTTGTTTCTCAAGAGCTTCCCTGTTTGTATTTCCTTTGAGAACCATAATCTTTGTCTTGCTAGGATTGAGCTGAAGTCCTCTGTTATTACTGATCTTGTTAACTGTGTCAAGAATTAGTCCTAGTTCTTCCATGTCATTACAAAGGAGTACTGTATATCATCAGTATACCTCAGATTACTGATCAATCTACCTCCTATCCTAATTTCTGTCCTGAGCTCATCCAATGCTTCACGCATGATGTCCTCCGCATATATACTAAACAAGTGAGGAGAAAGTAAACATCCTTGCCTAACTCCTTTTCCAACTTGAAGCCAGTCAGTTAATCCAACACCTGTTCTTACTGTGGCTTCTTGCTCCCTGTACAAGTTGGCTATCACCCTGATAGTGTGTTGAGGAAAACTCATTCTTTTCATTACTTCCCACAGTTTCAAATGCTCAACACAGTCAAAAGCTTTAGAGTAGTCTAAGAAACACATTACCAGAGAAAGTCTAAATTCTTTATATTTTTCTATGATTTGTCTAAAGGAAAGGATCTGATCGCTGGTTCCCCTTACCTTTCCTAAAACCTGCTTGTTCCTCAGGCATCTCTGCCTCAACTTTGGCCTCAATCCTATTTAGCAGGATCTTTAATAAAATTTTGCTTGCATGAGATATCAAACTAATAGTTCTATAGTTCTTGTGCCTTCATATCACCTTTCTTATGTAGTGATATGAAAACCGACTTCTTCCAGTCTCTAGGCCATGATCCTGTCTCCCATATCCTTGTAATCAATCTATGAAACACTCTTATCCCTCCATCTCCTGTGATTAGTAATGCCCCATTCCTGTCTTTGATGATGACATTCAGTTTAGGCTTAAACTTGTGCTTTAAGTCACAAACTAAATAAAACATCCTTTTATAATCTTTTGTAATTGTGCCTTCTCATCTGGAGCTCTATCTCTTCACATTTATTAGTATAGAACTTTTCCTTGTCCTGCTTGATGGCTCTTCTGACTTCTCTATGTAATCCCTTATATTCTTCAGTCCCTGTGTCTCTTTGGTTTTCCAACCACCTTCTTTTGATAGTTCCCATGTTGCATCTGATATCCATGGATCTCTTGGTCTTCTTATTGGGCCGAGATACTTCTTCACTGCATCATCTATTATCACCTTGATTCCTTCCCAAAGCATTTTTGGCGAGTTCTCCAAAAAATCATCCAACTGAGTTGATGTTTCTTTTGCGAATCCACTAGGAATTACTCTAACATCCAATCTAGTGGGATGTGCCTGACCTGGAAGTTTTCAGAGTCTTAGTCTTATTTTGGCTGTTACCAGCTGAGGGTCTGTACCACAATCCGCTCCAGGAGAAGTATGCACATCAGAGATGCTTGTCTTCCACTGCTGGAGAGCCAGGATGTAATAAATATGGTGCTTTGACTTATCAATGTTAGATGTCCAAGTATAGGTCCGTCATGGATGTTTCTAGAAGCAGGTATTGGTAATAACTAATCTGTTAGCATGGACAAATTCGAATAGTCTTTCACCACGGGTATTACGTTCACCCAGATCAAACATGCCACACTCCGGCCTGACTCTCATACTCTTTCCGACTTTTGCATTTAAGTCCCATAAGATGTTACATACATCTCTTCTTGGTAGGCAGTCCAAAACAGTTTGTAAGTTTTCATAGAATTCCTCACTCTCTTCAGGTGGTAACTCAAAACATCATGGGTAGCTGTAATACTGAAGACAGCTCAGACAAGAAGCCTGATTGGTTATAACCCATTAATGATAGGATACTTTCTATTAGACTTACGCTCAGCCTACCAATGTATCAATTGTGGTAATTTATGCACCCCACAACCACAATTGATACATTGGTAGGCTGAGCCTTAAGTCTAATAGAAAGTATCCTACCATTAATGGGGTTATAACCAATCAGGCTTCTTGTCTGAGCTGTCTTCAGTATTACAGCTACCTCATGATGTTTTGAGTCACCACCTGAGTAAATAACTAGCTTACCATCCTGTCTTTTGAAGTGACCTTCTCCATTCCATCTGGTCTCCGTAATTCCCAGGAAGTCGATTTTATATCTATCCATCTCTTTACAGACACTCTCAAGAGTACCCATCAGTAGACCCCGAACAGTCCATGTGCCTATGAAAATTCCCTTCTAAGATTAATCTTATACCTTCTGTGTTGCTCATTCTCGGTATCACTGGCTTTTGATAGAGACTGGAATATACTTCTCGAACAGGAACCTCTGCCTAAGCCCTGAACACGGCTCTGATTATTTTGCCAACAGCATGAGATGTGTTATAAGGCACAACCATATTAGCATTTTGGAGTGAAGTCACTGCAAGAAGAAAGTGGTAGGGTTGCAGAGGCCCTTTCTACATAAGATGACATGAAATAGCAAAATAGGAAAGATTCACCCCAGCTCTCGAATATTCTATATTCTAATAGTATTAGGTGAGGAGTAAGAAGAAAAGAAAGAAGGGGAGGGACCAGTCTACAGATAATATATATATATATATATATATATCTATCTATCTATATATATATATATATATATATATATATATATATATATATTATAGGTGAAGTAAGGCATGGTTCAGCATCAGGTACTTCGGATTTGCAATGTCCGTACTTACTAAAGTGAGCGCCCTTAAGGCAAAAAGAGGATAGAACCCGTATTTGCTAAAAACTAGCTGTGCAATACTGATTAAAATCTTAGTCCTTATCGTTATAAGTAAGGACTGGCTTAAAGGGGCGAAGCAAGAATGCTTTTCATATTCTCCGTTATCTGTCGAGGGAAGTGTAGGAATAAGGTGTTATTGAACTATTAAAGCTCTGGTCATGGCAGGAGGGTAACAGCAACAGCCGAGCCTCAGTTAGGACTTCATTGGCTACAGAATTGCCATCCATTATCCTCCAAGGGTATTAATCACCGCCATATGTAAAGGTAAAGCCGTCTCTAAAAATTCGGACGATCCCTAGGCCACTCAATCGTGGGCGAAAGACCGTCCATCTCAGCGTGGGCTCCACCCAGTGATGGCCTTCCACCAACCACAACAGCTCATATTCCGAAGAAAAGCATTCACCGACAAAGCCCCCTCAGCGGGCCATGCCGGAGACTCAAATTGTTCCCTTAACGCAAAAACCTTAAGAAAGTAAACTCAGACTCTCGAATCTCTGCTCCCCAAGGGGTAAGCCGAGCCTCAGTTAAACTTCATTGGTACAGCATTACCATCCATTAACCTCCAAGGGTATTAATCATTAATCACCGCATCTCATGGTCGATCTTCCCAATCATGTACCACATCCCAACTACTGATTAAAAAATATAAAAAATAAGAAACTTTGACAATTGACAATTGACATTTATGTCTTTAGGGGTGAAGCAAGATGCTTTTCATATTCCCCGCTATTTGTTGTGGTTGCAGTGAAGGTAACATTTATGAGCAGAATGCTCGCCCTGATTGGGCATGGAGATTATGCATCACTAAAGGAGGCCAATATAGCTTTTGGTCTTCTGTATTTGAATATGTCCGTTGGATCGTATGCTGTAGCTTGTTGAACCAAATTGTTGGGATGTGTGGACGTCTTTAGGAAAAACTTGGTGGCTAAGGATCGTAGAAAAGAGAAGATATAGGGAATATTTGTGTCTCTGTGGAGTTGAGTGTTTCTAACATACCACGGGGCATTCAAAATCATTCTCAGGCACTTGTTCTGCACTCGCTGTATTTTGATGATGTTAGCATTAGAGGTGTGGCTCCAGGCCGGAGAGGCATAGGTGATTATAGGACGAATCGTCAACTGGTATAGCTGCAATTTGATTCTGTTGCTGAGCTTGCTATTTCTATTAATTAGCGGATAGCTCTGTGCTATGGCTTTAGATGCCTTTGTGCATGCAGACTTGGTGTGTTGATTGAAAGATAGCTTTTTGTCGAGAATTACACCCAGGTAATTTGTTTCTGACTGCCAGGGAATTTTAATATTGAATAGTAACAAATCTCCTACAGGAGACATTGGCCTTTTTGAGAAAAGAACGGCTGAGCTTTTCTGGGGGTTGACTTCCAATCTCCATTTAGAGAACCAACCCTCCAGCTTTAGAATGTTTTCTTGAAGCTTTCTGGTAATGAAAAGGGGTCTGAGAGATCTGGTTAGTATTGCCGTATCGTCTGCATATAGGGCCAAAATGGAAGTCATCGGATTGTGTGGGATGTCTGACATGTATACAGAGAACAGCAATGGAACCAGTAGAGATCCCTGCGGCACTCCAGCAAAGATGTGGCGCTGGGAGGATGTAGAACCGTTGATTTTTACTTGCATTAATCTATTTTGAAGATATGAGTGGATTAAATGAACCATTTTAGGTGAGATGCCGGCTGAGATAAGCTTGTGCAGGAGTCCAAAATGCCAGATTTTGTCAAATGCTTTGGATAAGTCTAGGAAAACAGCGCCTGTGCACTGGCGCCAGTTGTAGCTGGTTGTGATGTATTCAACAATTCTGTGGATTTGCTGGGTAGTACTATGGTGTTGCCTAAAACCAAACTGTTCTTTTGGAAGGATGTTTAGGTCATTTATTGAGGTTTGAAGTCGTGAGAGAATGACCTTCTCTGCAACCTTACCCAGATTTGAGATGAGACTGATTGGACGATAATTTTTGGGTAGGTGTGAGTCTTTGCCTGGCTTATGTATGGGAATTACGTCATCCAGTTTCCAGGTGGAAGGAAAATAGTGAAATCTTAAAATTGCATTTATTATACTGGTCAGGTACACTACTGCCCTCCGGGGCAAAAGTTTAATCACACGATTAGTAATGCCGTCTGGTCCAGGAGCTTTTTTGTTCTTTAAATTTTTAATAATGTCATATATCTCAGCAGGTGATGTTGATGCAATATGGTCAGTGCTGGTGATAGGAAGTTTGAGTGAGTGTCTGACCTTGCTGTGAATCTTATGTATGTGGTCAAAGTCAAGGTTTCCATACGAAGGCCTGCATTGCTCTTCCAAGCTGTGCGCTATAACCTCTGCTTTGTCCACATCTGTGTGAGCAAGGCCCTGATCAGTTAATATTGGGGGAAGGGATCTGCCTTTGTTTTTGGTATTTTTCAGTAGTCCCCAGATGGAGTGATCACTAGGTGAAATGGAGGATAACTTTTCATCCCATACATAGTCTCTGTGAGCTTTCAGTGCATCTCTTACTGCCCCATTTAGTCTGTTTAGATTTGTTTTGTCTTGTGGTGCACACGTGTTACGGAATCTCTTTCGAGCTCTGTTTTTATCTCTGATTAAGTTCATGATAATAAGAAACTTTGAACTTGAACTTGAACTTAATTGGTTGATGGACTGAGTCCTTGACTCTTTATCCCTTCATCTGGATTTTAGATTGTGGGTGATGAGATTATTGTGGGTAATTTACCCGCTCATTGTGAGCATTGAGGCTGTATCAGCTTTCTCTTGCGATGGAGGATTTCGGTTTTTTATGTTTGAAACGATCTGAGGGCTTGTAGTCCGCTGCCTGTCGAACTAACTGATTTGGGTGATTATCCGTGATTGTGAAGAATTTCTCTGCAATGCTTGTCATGTAGGTCTTAATATCTGGAAGATTGGCTTCTTGATGTAACTGGATGTTTCTGATGAACCATGGGGCATTAAATGCCATTCTTAGGCATTTATTCTGTATTATCTGAAGTCTGTTGATGTTGCTTTTAGTCGTGTGACCCCAGGTTGGAGAGGCATAAGTTAGTTGCGGTCTGATTACCGATTTGAAAAGTAAGATTTTGTTGCTTATGCTTAGGAAGCTGTTCCTGTTCAAAAGTGGATATAGCTGTGCTATAGTCTGACTTGCCTTAGTGGTAACACTATCCATATGTGACTTGAAGTTTAAACGTCTATCAAGATGAATTCCCAGATATTTGGTAGAATTGCGCCAAGGGATGATTTTACCAAACATTTGTATGCTTGTATTCGGTTCTGCCTTACGTCTGGTGAAAAGTACTGCAGAGCTTTTGTTTGGATTAATTGCGATACGCCACTTGGTGTACCAATCCTCCAATTCATTGACTGCTCTCTGCAGCTTGATTGTGGCCAGGTGTGGACGGAGGGATCTGGCTATAATGATTGTATCGTCGGCATACAGAGCGGTGATAGCTGGAGACAGTTTGGGGAGATCTGCCATGTATATGGAGAAGAGTAGAGGAGATAGTAGAGAGCCTTGAGGTACTCCGGCCGTGATTCTCCTCTCCGTGGATCTGATACCGTTGAGTTTTATTTTAAATTTTCTGTTGTGTAGATATGATTTGATAAGTAGCACTAGTGGCAATGGAATACCAACTTCGTGTAGTTTAAAAATTAGTCCATCATGCCATACTCTATCAAATGCTTGAGTGATGTCTAGAAAAACTGCGCCAGAGTGTTGGTGCCATTCATACCCTTGGGTTATATGTTCGATAACTCTATAAATTTGTAGCGTTGTGGAGTGATATTTCCTAAAGCCGAATTGTTCATCTTGAATTATATGGTTGATATCTGTTGCCTCTTGAAGCCGTGTGAGAATAGCACGTTCGGCTATCTTACCTATGCATGAAAGAAGGCTGATTGGTCTATAATTTACAGGAAACTGGGTATTTTTCCCAGGTTTGGGAATTAGGAAAACGTCGGCAATTTTCCATCGTTGTGGGAAATAATTTAGCCGGAAGATGGCATTAATGATGGCTACTAGATGCATAACCCCTTTGCGAGGAAGTAACTTGAGTACCTTATTTGTTATTCCATCTGGACCTGGAGCCTTTTTGTTATTTAGTTTTCTTAAAATCTCATATACTTCTGTTGGTGATACGGATTTGTTATTGGATTGGAATGAGGCATTTTGAGTTATTTTACGCACTTGGGTGTGAATTTTACTTATGAAATTTATATCTGTATTGATATAATTGGGGCTGCATTGTTTTTCTAAACTGTCAGCAAATGCTTCAGCTTTTTCCTCGTCGTTGTAGACAACATTAGATTCACCTTGGATTGGAGGAAATGTAAAACGCTTTGAACGGAGTGATTTCATCATTTTCCATATTGATTGATCCTCTGTGTTTAATTGGAGAATTTTGTTATTCCAGAGTTGGTTACGGTGGTCCTTTAGGGCATATCGAACCTGGTTTGTTGCTCTATTGACTGCTTGTTTATCCGCTGGGTCCATTGTTCTCTGATATTGTCTTCTTAATCTGTTTTTCTCTTGGATAAGACGTTTTATATCCTGTGGAAGTTTATTTGATGGTGTACATTTGGTTATATTTGTTACCTGCGTTATAGCTGTCAGTAGTTGTTTTTCAAGAGTCTTCACTGCTTTTTCTACATCTTCAGCAGATGTTATATGCGGTATTGGACCAAGGTTTTCCTGGAAGGCTGAGGGAAGTTGTTTCCAATTTATAAATGCGGTGGTGTTTTCTGTTATATCTTGTATGGTGCCTAGTTGTAATATGATGGGGTTATGATCAGAACTTAAATCGTTGATTGCTTGTATCTGATAGCTGTGCGCTATGTTTTTTAATATAGCTATATCTAGTACATCAGGACGACCGGTAGCTCCATAATGTGTGGGTTCAGTGGGTCCTATTACTGTTATATTCCTTGAAGTGGTGTAAGAGTTGAGTATTCTTCCATTAATATTTGAGTTTCTGCTATTCCAGACTGAGTGTTTGGCATTAAGATCTCCGGCTATAATCACTGCTCTTCCTGTATTTAGTATCACCTCTAAGTCAGATTCAAGGAGTTTTTTATTTGGGGGGTTGTAGGCTGCATATATCGTAATACTGCTTGTATTTTCCATATGTATTTCTATTCCTGTAGTTTCCATGTGTTCTGTTTGGGGTTCTGCTATTGAATTATGTTTTATGTTACTTTTCACAAAGATGGCAGTGCCTCCACCTCTAGCAAAGCATCTGTCTGTTCGGTAAGTGCTATAACTATTGATTCTGATTTTGTCACTTGGACGAAGATGTGTTTCATTTATGAGGATGATGTCTGCTTGAGTTTCTGCTGCAAACTCCTGCAGCTCCTGTAATTTGATAGATAAACCATTTGCATTCCATGAAACAATTTGTAATGATTTCTGTTTTCTTTTAGATTTATCCATTAAGAATTTCCATAAAGAGTGATTGTGTATGCCTTAAGATGATATCTTTGGCTTCTTGAGTTGGGTTGGTTTGTTGGAGTTCAGCAAGCATTTCACCTAAGTGGCTTGTTATGTTCAGTAGGATAGGTTTGTTGGTTTGCTGTGACTGCTTTGGTTTTGGGTCTTTTTGGAAGGTTGATCTTGTAACTTCAGCATACGACCTTCCATCCGTTGTGGAGACTATGGTTTGATGGGAAGACGCTTGTTCTTGAAGAGGTTTACTGGTTTTGAGTTGTAATTTTTGGTTTTGAGGAAATGCTATACAGCCTCTATAGTTTGCAGGGTGTGGTCCTCCGCAGTTTGCACACTTTGCTGGAAGTGTACGAGGTTTATGGCATTCATTTGATGCATGTTTACCACCACATTTAACGCAACGAAATTCAGCCTTGCAGCATCGTTGGGCATGCCCAATCTTCTGGCATCTATGGCACTGGGTTGTAGTTGATTTGTGTTTCAATGCCTCAACTTTTATGACTAGATCACAGATGGTTTGGAGATTGTATATATGATTTTGGTCTTTGCTTATTTCCACTAGAATTAGGGGATAGGGTGTTTTATCAGCCCTCCGCATTCGGCTGACTTTAATTGGGCTAAATCCCTTAAGTTGGAGGTCTGCAGTGAGGTCTTCTATTTGTAATGTTTCAGTTACTCCCCTTAACACTACTTTTAAATTTTTTTCACTGTTGAGTGCAAAAGTGTGATATGGCAAGTTGTTGTTGTCTAGAAGTTTGGTCATTTTTCTGTAATCTGATGATGTTTTAGGTTGTATGCGAATCCCTTCTTCTGTGTTTGTGGCTTTAATGAAGGTGATATCTGAAGATTTCAGTGTGGATGCAACGGACGTCCAGTGCTCCTTGGCCCTTAGGACGACTGGGGGTACCCTTTCTTTAATTACATTATGTTGTTCTATCTCCACTGTTTTGGGTGTATCTGCAGTAGAGGAGATTTTCCTTTTCTTTTTGACTGTTTGAAATTCTGTGTTGGTTTCCACAAACTGCGGAGTATTATCCTGAGATGCAGCATTCTCTGTATTCGTGGAGTGACTTGATTCTGGTTCAGTCAACATACTTCCTTCATTAGAATCATCCATCCTATCTTCTGTGACTGCTGTAGGGGGGGAATGTATCTAAGAGCTTTACTTTCCCTGGCCAGTTGTCACTCAAAAGTTTTCCTAATCTTAGGAATTCTTTGTAAACTTCTTCAAATATGCCTTCATTGAGAGGTTTTGTCATGATTAACAGAAGGCAACAACTCTATTAAAATAAAGTTTGAGAAGTGGGACCTAGAGCCCAATGTAAATATCCCGTAGATCAAGTCGATCTACCAGCAAAGGTAGTAAATGTTTCACAGAATGAAGAACACTTACCTCTATATATAATATATAATATAAATATAAATAAATATCCCGTAGATCAAATCGATCTACCAGCATCAGTAGCAAATATTTTACAAAATAAACTTTTCTTTAGAAAATCATAACAACTATTTAAATCACTGATCACATATATAAACACTTGGCAACCGCCATTACGCACCATAAGAAACTTTCATCTATGTAATTTATTTTATATAATATTAAGGGAAAAAATTAAAGGTATAAGAACAAAATTCAAAATTTATTAAAAATATATTCAATCATTTTTCAAAATTATCATAAATTTGAAAAAGAAGTTTAATGTGTCACTACTTTATATATTTATTATTAAGTATATCTTGTTTGAAATGTCAAAGTGCTTGCTTTACAGGAATCGCTGGCTAGATTGCTTAAAAACAATAATTTTTTTTTACTCCCATCGACTGACACTGCACGCATGCGCACAAAAATGACAATGCAAACACCTTATGTCTTGTGGTAAAACGATAAAAAAAAATATGTATGTATATACTGTATTCAGCTTTCTCGCTTTCTGTTATAAAATATGTAAATAACTGTGGAATAGATTAATTTTTTATTTTTATCACTTGGTATTATAAATTTTGCTCCATAAAAAGCCGGTGTTTTACATTTAGGTATTTATTTTTATATAAAAAAAGTGTCTTTATATCTGAAATATATAAATAACCATGCAATATACTGTATTTAATTTTTATTTTTACCAAAGCGCTTTAGAAGTTCACTTTTTTTTTTTTTTAATTTCATAAATTTTCTTGTTTTAAAATTCTCTCATTTTTTTGAAAGAAATTCCATTTTAATTTTATCTTCTTTAGAGTTTTTCTTTGTTTATTTTATCCGTATCATATTTAGTTATATGAGTGATATATTTCTCGTTACGTGGTTCTTTTTTTTTAGGTTATTTTGTGTGTTTTTTATTATTTTTTTGTATTAATAAAATGGATAATTTTAATACATTTATGACGGAATAATTAAGAAATACTGTATAATATTTACAACATCAGATGACACCATAAACTTATGAAAATATTAAAAATAAATCAAGGAAAATAGAGGAAAGCTTAGGGGCTAAGTAAATCTGTATTTGCCATTTCTATATTCTGCCATCGCCATTCTTTTCTATTTTTATGCTCTCATAAATGTGTATGTCTTTATGTATGTCTTTATTTATTTATATTTATTTCGTCCCTTTGCTTTTTTGTATCTGCTTGAAATATTAACAAACCTGTGTCTATTCTGACATTTCCTTTTTTTTTTTTTATTTAAATATAGTTCACCAGCCTGGTCGAATTATTACAAGATATGTTGGAACATGTTGCCAAAAACCAGAAGAATAAATTGAAACTAGAGAAATTGTCAATTCCTTCTTGTGACAAGTAAGCCACAATCTTTTGTTGAAAATCAAGTCCAAGTTAATTTACACAATATGTTTAATCGAGGGAAAACTATTCATTTGAATTAATTTTCATTACAGCTTAGCCTTTCAACAATACAGCATGGACCAGAGTGCTGGATATCCGCACAGACCTCCTTCTTTACGACTGGAGTCTCGAAGGCAGTCTATCAGCGTGGATGACGTAGTTCGTCGCACAAGTGGGTCCGGTAAGAGTTATTTGAATGCTGATCATTTTCATATTATATTTACTCAAAATAACGGTTAAAAAAAAGTTATATTAATGAAAGGAGAACCAACAAAGCGATTTATATTGTCATTCCATGCTTGACTGTATTTGCCATTACTTGCGTTGCCGTCAATCAATGATGTGCATTGTAATCAAGGTCGCAATGATTAGTCCTGGTTACTGCGTCAGTACCTACATCCACCAGGTGCTACCAAAACCTTCGTTTCTGTGCGGTAGGCCTTTCCAACTTGTAATACCATCCGAGCAAATACGTGATAGGTCAAAGGTTAATATCTTTTCGTTAGTCGCTCCAATGCGAGTATCAGGTGAGGTTGTTGAGACATCGCTAATGTTTCTGAGTCGTGTGCTATAGTTAAACTAATGACAATGGGGGGGAGTGCTAAAAGAAAGTGGAAAGCAGCAGCAGGTGTCGAAAAGAGGCGAGTGCTTGATACAGATTTCCACCTCCTGCTTTCGGAGATGGTTACTTAGAAGATGCTTTTATTAAAAGGGAATGCAATCGATGACGTCATTTGTTCGTGCAAGAAGTGAAGTTTTGCTGTCATCTGTATCTCTCTCTCTCTCTCTCTCTCTCTCTCTATTAGTTTTATTATCTTTTCTTCTTTGCTTTTGTTTGTTGTTGCTTTGATTTTGAACTTTTTTCCCAGTTCTCTCCACAAGGGGCTTGAAAATTTTGTTAGTTTTCAATATCATATTTGTGTGAACTCGGTTTCTCAACATTAACCAACATAAAAAGTAAAAATTGTGAGACTTACTAATATAGACAAAGAGATGAGGGCAGAAGCGTAGCTAGGGAGGGACGGACGGGGGATGTCCGCGCCCAGGCGACACTTGAAACCTTTTTGAACTTTTGCAGTTAATTTTAAAATACAGTCTCGAGAACTCATTTCCAAATTGTGAAATTGTGAATTTCAATTCACAATTACTGTTAAATATTGCTAGTTGTGAGAGTTTTTCTAAATAAAATTGATTAAGAATTACCTACATGACTATGAAATAGACTTCGAAAATGTCATCGACGATTTCGCTAATCAAGAAAAATAACTTTCAGAATGTTGAAATTAGAGTTTTACTTCAAAAATAAACATAATGTTTTAATTTATTTCCCTATACGTCGTTTTGACTTCTTGTAGTATTTTTGGTGTGTATTGGAAGGGACAGCGAGCTCAGGGACCGCCCCGGGCGGCATAAGCTCTAGCTACACCACTGGATGAGAATACATCACATATTAGACCTGATATTGCTGAAATCTGCAAAAGTCGACAAGCTCAAGTATCGCATTAAAATAAGTTCGTTTTTATAAAAGGCAAGTCCATGCATATTTTTATTGCTCTAATACTTTTGGTGTTCCCCAAATTTTTCTTATAATCAAAAGTGTTCCGTGACTTTGAAAAGGTTAAGAACCACTGGGCTAGAACCTTACTGACTGCAGATGTTTTTGCTTATATTAGGGTAGGGTTATCTTCCTTAGATGAAGATAATAGGATCTAGAAAGACATAAATCCAGACCTGAGATGCACGCGGTGAAATGTGGTTTAATATTCCAAATTCATAGACTCGGCATTAATCCAAATATACAGGGTGGTTCAAACTTCCACGTACGAACTTTGAGAGGAGGTAGAGAACATCAAAATCAACCCTATTCACATAGGAAAGCATGACTTGAAACGTCACCCGAAAGTGATAGGTGGCGCTGTTCGCCAACGCTCCAGGTGAGCAATTGGGGCTTCCTCATTCAAGCTTTCGACGTCGTACGAAGAACATGCGTCGTTTTACGAACGCTGAGATGGCAGACATGCACCTCGTTTACCATATTATGTATCCAATTACTATTGAATTGTTCAGTTACGCCTAATAAAGTTTTTTACACTACTTACTGCCTTGTGTTATGTCTGTATCTTCGTGTCCCTGTTAGTACCTTCCGGTGGCGTTTCCGGTCATGCTTTCCTATGTGAATAGGGTTGATTTTGATGTTCTCTACCTCCCCTCAAAGTTTGTACGTGCAATTTTGAACCACCCTGTATATGCCATCGCATCATGTGTTCATTGCCGAATCAATGGTATCATTGAACCCTTCATATTTACGGAGTCCGATGGACCCAAGAACAGCAAAAAGTCGGATGGGTACTTTGTGCAAGTTGATTCATACTTTTCCGTTGCTGAAGAAAAACAGAGAGAGAGGGAGAGAGACAGAAGAAAAAACTCAGAATGGAAGAACCACGAATTCTTTGCCGTGACTTTTATTTTGTTTTCAGCCATACCATCGCTGAAATATTCTTATAATACCCTTCATCCAAACTAACTGAAACGGATGCATTATTATTATTCTTAAGATCATTATACAGAATAATGAAGAAATACAAGAGAATCTTAAAAAGGTGTTGATAGGAATTAAAAATTGGGATTCCATATTTCTCACACGCTTTGTCGTGGTTGCTTTTCAAACAGCCGTCGATGCAGAAGCCAAACGTTTTTTTATTTTCTTTTTCCTGCACGCAGTCTGATCTTGATTTGAAGATCTGATCTGATTTTCCCTTTCAGTCGTTTCCGACAGTAGGTGACTTCGTAGGCATTGCCCACAAAGTATTCTTGGCGAGATTTTTACAGGGTAGTTCACCATTGCTTTCCCAAACCCGCTCAATTTCATCCGGGCTTAGGACCGACATATGGCTGGGACGTATTCATGACTATAATCCGTGTGTGTTCACGGGGCCGGTTTGCTGTTCTGGGGGACGATAAAAAAAAACCAAGTCCTTCACACGTACACACATCATGTAAAATTTCATAATTTCACTGTGCAAATGACAATTCTTTTAAACGAAGAAGAGGAAGATGCATCTTTGCTGATAATAGTTTGTGTATAGTTTGTGTAGATAATAGCACGTGTAATTTCGTCTTTTGATCCGGCAAACTGAGATGTATTGACAGTAAACTGTGAAACCTCCATACTGCGAGCTATCCTACAAGAAACCTAAGAGATCAAAAACTCTGAGTACTAAGGAAATGGCATTAATAACTTTAGGGGGTAAAGCAATAAGCTTTTCGTATTCCCCGCTATCTGTTACGGCTACAATGAGGGTAAAATTTTATGAGCAGTTTGCTCGCCCTGGATGGGCATGGAGATGATGCATCGCTACAGGAAATGAAAATGGCTTTTGGTCTTTTATATTTGAATATATCTGTTGTCTCGTATGTCACAGCTTGCCGAATCAGATCGTTGGGGGGGGGGGGGGGTATGGATGTCTTTCAGAAGAGCTTTGCTGCTAAAGACTGTAGGAAAGAGAAAATATAAGGAACATTTGTATCTCGATGAAGTTGATTGTTTCTGGCGAACCATGGGGGCGTTTAGAATCATTCGCAAGCACTTGTTTTGCACACGTTGCAGTTTGGTAATATTTGTAGTAGAGGTGTGGCTCCAGGCTGGAGAGGCGTGAGTATAGGACGAATCATCAGCTGGTATAAAAGCAGTTTGATTCTGACGTTTAGCCAGATCTACCCCTGTTAATTAAGGGGTAGATCTGGGCGATGGCTTTGTTGCCTTTGCACACGTAGCCTTGATGTGATGGTTAAAAGTTAATGTTTTACGCCAAGGTATTTTGTTTCTGTCTGCCAAGGGATTTTAGTATTAAATAGTAAAACATCTCCTAGGTGATATCGACCTTTTCGTGAAGAGAATGTCTGAGCTTTTCTGTGGATTCACTTCTAGTTTCCATTCAGAGAACCATCTCTCTAATTTTGGAAGGTTTTCTTGAAGCTTTCTAATAATGAAGTGTGGTCGATGAGATCTGGCTAACAATGCTGTATCATCCGCATATAGCCCGTGATGGATGACATTGGGTTGTCCGGGATATCTAGCATGTATATAGAGAACAGCAATGGAGCCAGTAGCAATCCCTGCAGTACTCCGGCGAAGATATGGGCTAAGATGAGGTAGTACCATTGACCTTAACTTGCATGGTTCTGTTTTGAAGATAGGATCTTATTAAATGTACCATTTTCAGTGAGATACCGACTGAGATAAGTTTGTGTAAGAGTCTGAAATGCCAGATTTTGTCAAATGCTTTGGATAGGTCAAGAAAGACAGCTCCTGTGCACTGGCGCCAGTTATAGCTGGTGTTGATGTATTCCACAATTCTGTGGATTTGCTGGGCAGTACTATGGTGTTGCCGAAAGCCGAACTGTTCTTTAGAAAGGATGTTTAGTTCATTTACTGAGGCTTGGAGTCGTGGGAGGATGACCTCCTCCGCAACCTTACCCAGGTTGGAGATAAGACTGATTGGACGATAATTTTGAGGTAGGTGTGGGTCCTTGTCTCGATTATGTATAGGGATTACATCAGCCAGTTTCCAAGTGGAAGGAAAATAGAAATCTTAATTTTGCATTTATTATCAGGTGCACTATAGCTTTTCTTTGCATCAGCTTGATCACCCTGTTTGAAATTTCGTCTGGTCCAGGAGCTTTTTGGTTCTTTAAATTTTTAATAATATTATATATTTTAGGTGATGTGGGTACAATGTGGTCAGTACTGGTATCTGGGAGTTTTAATACGTGCCTGACATGTCTGTGAATTTTATATATGTGATTGAAGTCTAGATTTCCATATGCAGGTTTGCACTGCTCTTCCAAATTTCTTGCCATGGCCTCCGCCTTGTCCGCATCAGGGTATACAAGGCCCTTGTCAGAGAGTATTGAGGGAAGAGATTTGCCTTTGTTATTGATATTTCTTAGTAGTCCCCCAGACAGAATGATCAGTACTTGAGATAGAGGCTAACTTTTCTTCCCACACTTGGTCTCTGTGAGCCTTGAGTGTATCTCTCACTGCCCCAATTAGTCTGTTTAGAATTGTTTTATCTTGTGGCGCATGTGTGTTATGAAATCTTTTCCTGGCTCTGTTTATTTTATCTGATAAAGTTCATAATGTCTTCGGGCAAACAACCGGGCTTGGGGACAGATTTGTAGAAGGTGGCTACCGTTATAGCGGAGTTAATTTGTTGGGTGAGGCTTGTAACTGCAGATTCTACATCTTCTTTTGTACTTATGTGAGGAACAGGGCCAATACTATCCCTGAGCACTTCTGACAATCTTTCCCACTATATATATAGGAGTGAGCGGGAGGAGACAGATATTCTTGTCTTCCTATCTGTAGTAGTATTGGGTTGTGATCAGATGATAACTCGTTTAATGATTTTAAGCTGTAATTGGAGTTTAATATCTTGCAGGAAGGCTATATCCAGGATGTCGGCAGTGCCAAACGTACTGAGATGAGTTGGTTCGGTGGGGCCTGCCACAACAGCATAGTTTGATTCTATGTAGTTGCAAAGGATGTTGCCATTCTTGTTGGCAGTTCTATAATTCCAGGGAGGGTGCTTGGATTTCAAATCCCCAGCAATGATGATGATGGGCTCTCTGGTGCCTAAGATGGCATTTAGATCAGTGTGCAGTACAGTTTTTACGGGTTGGTTGTAAGCTCAGTAGATTTTAAGTCTGGCAGCCGAGGTGGTGAAAACTTCTACGCCTTTTCTCTCAAGGTTAGTGGTTGGGGGGTTGTTCACAGAATGGTGCTTGATGTAATTTTTAATGAAGATGGCAGTGCCACCACCTCTGTAGATTAACCTGTCGCTTCTATATAGGAGATATCCCCTTATTTTAGGGTTGTCTGAGGGTCTTAGGTGCTTTTCGCTAATTAGCAAAATATCTGGCTGATACTGGTTAGTGAAATCTTCACAGTCTCGGTTGGTGCGTAAAGTATTTATTAAAATAAAGAGCCGAAAGGTTTCATTTTGGCGACACAAAATTATGTAAATGAAGTGGATATTAAATCCAACATCATTTCAGAGCCGAATACAGAAACTATTAAAGTTTAGTGCGAAAATTGACTAGAGAGCTTGCGTTTTCGCCATACTACGAGTTGCCCTAGCCAAACCTTATAGGAAGCACGAACGCTCAAAGCGTCCATATATTCGCCTCCTGCTGGTCCATTTTGATGGGTTTCAAAGGTATGACAGCTGTTTCAAACTTATTGTTTTCGTCAGAAACCTAAGAGAGCAAAAACTCACAAAACAAAGAAGTTTCCCATGAAACTTTTATAGTTTTTGTATTCGGCTCTGAAATAATATTGAATTTAATATACACTTCATTTACATAAGTTTGTATCGCGAAATGCAGCCTTTTGGCTCTTTATTTTAGTAAATACTTTACACACCGAGCAAGAATTCGCTTACGGAAATACAATACCCTTGGAGGGTAATGGATGGCAATGCTGTACCAATGAAGTTTTAACTGAGGTTCGGCTGTTGCTGTTACCCTCCTGCCATGATCAGAGCTTTAATTGCTCAATAACACCTTATCCTACACTGTCCTCTACAGATAACGGGGGATATGAAAAGCATTCTTGCTTCGCCCCTTTAAGCCAGTCCTTATAAGGATTTCTTTTAGTGTTCTTGAGAGAATGGATTGATTCATTGAATCCAATACCCTTGGAGGGTAATGATGACAATGCTGTAGCTAATGAAGTTGTAACTGAGGGTCGGCTATTGCTGTTACCTTCCTGCCATGATCAGAGCTTTAATAGCTCAATAACACCTTATCCCTATACTGTCCTCTATAGATAACGGGGAAGATGAAAAGCATTATTGCTTCGCCCCTTTAAGCCAGTCCTTATAAGGACTTTAGTGTTCCTCTCCGGCCTGGAGCCACACTTCTAATACTAACATTATCAAGATACAACGAGTGCAGAACAAGTCCTTGAGAATGATTCTGAACGCCCCGTGGTATGTTAGAAACAATCAATTCCATAGAGACACAAATATTCCCTATATTTTCTTTTCTACAATCCCTAGCATCCAAGTTTTTCCTAAAGACGTCCACACATCCCAACGATTTGGTTCAGCAAGCTGCAGCATACGAGGCAACGGGCGTATTCAAATATAGAAGACCAAAAGCTATATTAGCCTCCTATAGCGATGCATAATCTCCATGCCCATTCAGGGTGAGCAAACTGCTCATAAATTTTACCCTCACTGTAACCGCAACAGATAGCGGGGAATTTGAAAAGCATCTTGCTTCACCCCTAAAGACAAATGTCAACTGTCAATTCTTTAGTATTGAGAGTTTTGCCCTTTTCGGTTTCTTGTAGGGCAACATCGTGAGATGCGGAGATTAATACCCTTGGAGGGTAATGGGTGGCAATGCTGTACCAATGAAGTTTAACTGAGGTTCGGCTATTGCTGTTATCCCCTGGGGCGCAGAGATTCGAGAGATTGAATCGCTCTCTTAAGATTTTTGCCTTAAGGGAGCAATTTGAGTCTCCGGGGAAAGTGTTCTCCGGCATGGCCCGCTGAGGGGCTTTGTCGGTGAATGCTTTTCTTCGGAATATGAGCGGTTCTGCTCGGTGGTGGTGGTGGTGGTGGGTGGAAGGCCATCACTGAGTGGAGCCAACGCTGAGATGGACGGTCTTTCGCCCACGATTGAGTGGCCTAGGGATCGTCCGAAGTTTTAGAGACGGCCTTACCTTTACATATGGCAACTCGTAGTAGTTCTCTGGTCAATTTTCGCTAAAACCTTTATATAGTTTCTATATTCGACTTTGAAATTATGTTGGGTTTAATATCCACTTCATTTATATAATTTTGCATCGCCAAATTGAAGCCTTTTGGCTCTTTATTTTAGTAAATAAAAAACAATTTCATAGTCAGAAGGAATTGAGAATAGAAATTTATCTACCTTTCTTTCTCTCTTATTTCCTTCCTATTTTAAACTTATGTGGATCCCATACTATAATCATAGTATGGTTCTGTACGATCTTCTGTCCGGTTTGCGTGTTTTTGTGGGATGAAACCCAAGTTCCCTCTTCCACTTTCGTGAGACCGGTTAACTCGCCTCCAATTGTAAAAAGCTTCAATAAAAGTTCGCTTCCTAGACGCGAAGATTCGAATTTTCGAAGCCAGCTGAACACAACCGAGATTCCGATTTATCTATCCCATGCGTAAAACATCTTTTCTTAAAAAGAACATAAATTTCTAGCGTTCAGAAATCATCCAGAAAAAGGATTCCAAGTTCCTTTGGGCCCTCTTCAGATTTCACGTTAACCACAGCAATTATGGTCGTCATCTGAAAAGTTGCAATGCGGAGCATCACTTAGCTTCGAAATAAGACACTTTGATTTCTCCGTATGAGAACTCATCTTCCATTGTGAAAAGCCTTCGTTCTTCTCTTGACAAGATTAGGAATATCAGTTTGCATAGAAGTGGGGGAGGGAACAAAATGTGATAAGACCCCACCCGTGTTTAACAAACTAACGTATTTCCAATGAAGGGAAGATGTTGAGTTGTTCTTGTGTCTGCGCTATTTAGAAACCATCCAAAGTAAATAATAATAATATTATTATTACTTGACACCTTCAGGGAGTCCAAAGACTCATCGAGGGAGGGCATCTACTCTACAACTTTCCGTCTCCACCATTCAATCCACCAGCTACAACGAATCGCAACTACCATCATCTACACCAACGCCATCTACTCCACTGCTAGTATTTTCACACACAATCATCCATGCACACGGCGGGATTCGAACCCGCAGCCTTTTGGGTGGAGAGCGGATACGCTAACCACTCCGCCAACCAGGCCGTGTGGGACTGTGATATCAAATAAACAACTGTAATGATTTGTAAATAATTGGCATTTATTTATAACATCGTTTGTGCAGTTTTGGGGGTCTGCAACACCCTGTAATAAACTTCATGACCGACCAGCTGAAGAAATTGTAATTTTCAGGCTTGATTCTTGTCCGCCTAGAACTTTGAGGCTTTTTATTACTATTATTCATCCAATTCTTAGAATTAGTAGATTTGGCGTGAGTGAATAAGTTTATCTCGACGGAGAAACTTCGTTGATGAACGCGGGGGAAGGAACGCAAGGGGGAATCCCCCTTGCGTTCCTCAACCGTTCCTTAGGACTGGTTGAGCCCTCCTAGTAAGAGATTAAGTTTGTATTTAGGAACTGTAGATCCGTATGCTTGGAGAGTTGTGGGCCTTAAAGGCCTGTTAAAGCCATTGGGATAGGATTTGGTCGAAAAGACCTCGGCTCGATTCCCGTTCATGGGACCTTTATCTGGGCTCTTTGACTAAAGATGAGTTAACCGGTCTCATACGGAGGTGGAGGGTTTTTTTCCCCTGAAACTCGTACAGTAGCACAAGAGAAGAAATAGTTGGGCATCATTGCAAAATTCATCATTAGTCGAGCATTGAAAAATGCACGCGCATCATCTGTTCATCGTAATCCTTGAATACAAAACCGCCTTAAGAAGACAAGAATACCGTAAACGGGAAGAAGCAAATCAAAATCAATAGAGTGTCCGCAGTGAAATATTATCCTCACCTCGGGTTTCGTTCTTCCCGTGTTGGGCCTTAATTGCAGCCCTATTAATTACACGTCTCATGACTTCAACGCAACTCTTCAAGAAATGAGGATTTAAACTGTCAACGCGTTCGCATTTGCTTTCTTTGCCGGTTAACTCTCGCCTCCCAAGTCGTATTTAGAACGGCGAACACACCGTCGCATCTAGAGTGTGCACAGAGCGAAGGAAAAATCGGTCGTCTCGTCAATGCGAGTCTGCCGTAAGGATAACAAGAAGGCCCATTCTCTTAATTAATGAAAGGACAATGCTGCGTGTGCATTTTAATTAAGCGAGAGTAATTAACTGACGCCAGTGGATCAATGAAAGTGTGAGATTTGTTCGAGTTTGGGCGAATATTTTCGCTTTTTTTAGCATAACACAAGTCAGATTGTTCTTTGTAACATTCCCAACATTTCGAGGGCAAATCGTCTATTTAACAATGAAGATTGTAATGCGCTAGTCTAGTACAATCCTAATTATAACATCGAGATCAATGAGCGCATTCCAGTGAAACTCAATGTGTGATTATAAATAGCTTTGTTATAAAAATAATCATCACGTTTCCAGGCTGACTACCTTCTCAGATAAGCTGATCTCTCTTGTAATAATTGTACGATTGTCTTCCTCACTATATCAGTGATCCTTATACGAGGGACGTCCAGAAAGTTAAGTTCCCTTTTTAAATATTTTCGCTGCAGCGCTGCGATCGCAACAGTGCGCATGCGTGCTGTGTTTGTTGATTCGTTAGCAAGGCGTTGGTGCCATTTTCAGACATTCTCGCAGTGCGTACGTTTCTTGGGAGGGTCGCCAGATCAGATCATGCCTTGAGGCAAACAATTAAATATCGCAATGATAAGACAAAAATATGAGAAAATCTCCAATTGCTTATTTTGTTTTTATTGTAAGAGAAACATTTAATGCAAAACAATTACATAATAATATTAATTAAATGCTTGCGCTATGGGGATATCGCACAATAAAAGTGATTATCTATGTCTGCTCTCTATCGATATAGTTGCTAGACCAACCAATCTTTCTTGGATCACTGCTGTTCGCAAATAAAACTTAATCAGTTTAAACTTGGAAAAATTTCTTTCCGCACTTACTACGCTAACAGGAATGGTTATCGTAGTGGAATTTTGCTGGTAGGCTTCTGGGTCAAGGCTCCACAATCAAACTTTATCGTAGGTATGTATGTATAGGAAAAAACATAATATATATAGGGGGGGGGGGTTCTGTACTATAAGCGGGGTGTCTTCGAAAGTATCTTCCCCATATAAGGGGAGGGGACTACTGTACTAGAAGGGTCCTTTATGTTAAACATATTCTTTTGTATTTTCTTAAAGTCAAAAATATTTTGTTTAGAAAGTTTTTTTTTTATTAAATAAAAAAATATTCTATTTGTCCAACCTGCATCTATTCGCCAGCGGACAAACATATTTGTCGATCCCAGTTTATAAAGGATTTTCGACTAAGGATGAGTTACTCGGTCCCATGCGGAGGGTGTGATGGTGTTTCTCTCTGTAAACTCGAAGTTTTCTCTCCTATAAAAGCACACAAACCATCCGAAGAACACACATGATTAACATAAAAAAATTCTGACTCATAGCCTTCGTTGCTTTAGTAGTAAATCCAACAATATTTCAATACCTGTTTCAGTAATTCCAACAATAATCATTCAACAATATTATTGTCGAATTTTGGTGAATAATAATGCTGAAAACACTAAAATAAATAAAAAAATCGAACTTAGAACTGACACTGTTTCAAACAATAATATATATATGTTAGGATTTCATACCACCAGATGGAGGCAGTTGTCTGACATACTCTCTCCCCCTGATGCCTATGAAATCATTGATAGCCTATGCTCAGCTTTCAGAGATGATTAAAGGTAAAAAATGGCCATGGATCTTTCTTAAAATGTTATAATCATAAAATGTTAAATTATAATCATCTTTCTTAAAAATATTCCATATAAATATTTCAAAGGACCATAAAGACATTTTTCGAGCTATAAAAAAAAAGACTCATCTTCAGTTCTTTTTTAATTCCCAGCATCCTCATCTCCAGACTCCAATTTGCTAAGAGTTCAAGCAACCTTACCCGGAAGACGCCATTCCGATAATACTATTCAACCACCTAGAATACTTGTGGCCCCTAGTAGTCCCGAGGGTTCTTGTACACCAGGTAATCTTCAAATGAGACGCCATTCTAGCGTCGGACCCCAAGACGCCAGATTCCAGTTCACTTCACCAAAGGTATTAATATTACTGTTGCCATAAAAATGCGATTTTAAAATATAAGTACTTATATTTTGTCCATATAAAATTACAGTTTTTTTCCCTATTAATTTTAAGGGTGTGTTGAAGAAAATTCAACTAAACTAATAAAGTCTACTACCATTTTAATATATTCTGAATTACCAGCATAGCATTACTTGATGGCCAATCGATTGCTGACAATCAAATGTAATGATAACCTATAATTACAAGTGCGCATGGCAAAAGAGCAGCCAATCAATGAGCATTCAGTAATATTACTGAAAATATTGTAATAAAAGATGGTCTAGTCCAGTGGTGGGGAATCTTTGGCATGCGTGCCAAACGGGGCACGCCAACGACTGTTTTCAGGCACGTAACCCAGGGCTCACCTTAAAAACAATTAAATAAATAAATACATATCCAACATCTGATAGGTTTTCATTGTATCTTACATGAAGAGACTTTATGTGCAAAAGGTAGCCTAAGGAACTTCAGGAAGTGATGCAAATAGTAACCAAGGTTGTTAATCACATTTCTGAGTGTGTACAGCGGACTAATAATATACAACAATGTTCATTGGCTTAGTCGAGGTCTTGTTCTGAACTGATCTGTTGAATGCGTGGATGAGATAAATCTCTTTTTGACTAATCAACAAATGTTGTATAAAGAAATGTAGGACATCGTGTGGATTTGTGAACTGGTGTTTTTTTTTTTTGTTTTTTTTTTCAGATTTTTGCGAACATTTAAATGACTTGAACCTTGGTAAGAAACTACATGGCTCTGGTAAGACTCTTGGTGTTATGTTTGATGACATAAAGACATTTGACAATAAAACTAGGAGTATTTAAGAGGAATGTATGCAATGAGAGACTTAGATATTTTCCAAACCTAAAGAAATGCATCAATGGTCTCCAAAAGGATGACAAAACAGATCGCCAATGTCTTCAAAAGCTATTTTTAAACGCCACGGTGTGAACTGTTGAGCAGTTCTCTCTAAGATTCATTAAGTTTCCTGACACTATAAAATTGGATGAATTAAACTTACAAATGTTTTCATGGATAAATATGGGAGATTTTGAAATGCAGTTGATTGATTTTCAAAGTAGCTCAATTTGGAGGCAGAAATTTGTTGATCTCAGAGTTGACTTAAAAAATATTGAAAAGTAGCGATTAGAGACAGGAGTACACAGATAAAAACCCATGTTTAAAAGCCCTTGCAACAGCATTACTATCCATTTTTGCATCTGTATATTCTTGTGAATCATTGTTCTCAGTGATAAACTCTGTTAAGTCTCGCCTTACAGATGAAACTAGTAGAGCATATCTCTAAACGTTACAAAATATAAACCTGATATAAATTATCTGTCATCAGTGATGCAGAAGTCTCATCGATGCTAAATAAATAAAACGTGCACTATTTTTCTTTCTCTAGTTTTGATTTGATGTTTTCTGCTAAAATGGTAAAGATTAACTTCTGTTTAATATATTTTGTAGGTAAAATAACATTTCATTTTATCTATAATTTTTACGTATTACTCGTAAGGGATTAAGAATTAATAAAAGCATATCTTTAATTTTAATTTATTTTCTTTTCTTTTATTGTACTTTTAATCAAGTAAACGATTATGTGATTGGGCACTGTAATATATTGGAAAAACTTGAAAAAACTTGTTCAGAATTTATTGTTGACTCTTTTGCTGATGTTAAAAATTGTGTCTTTAAATTGTGCGTCTGTATGTAGCAGCCTAGAATTACACTTAAAGGCAAATAAAAAATATCCACGCTATCAACAGGGTAGGACTTTTAAGTAAAACTTCCGTCACTAATTTTTACATTCGTTCAATCTTACATGACTCACAATAATCATTCTTACAATTATTCTTTGATTTTACCACTCTAGTGGAAATTTTTGATCATTTTAAAAAATTCTCCCAAAAAGACAGATAATAATATGTTGCCTAAAATTTCAGTTGGCACGCGAGGAAATTTTGCATCAAAGATTTGGCGATTTTGGCAAGCACACTTCAAAAGGTTGCCCACCACTGGTCTAGTCTATAGCTTTATTCCCTTAAAACACAATTTGAACTTTAATAATGCATCTTAAAGTTGAAGTGAATTTTTGTTATGTTCCATCGAGTCGTTTTCGACTCCTTGCGATCCCACGAACATACACTCTCCATTCCGATCTGTCCCTGACCATGTCTTTCAGAATTTCCAAGCGCACTCCAGTTGCTTCTTTAACTCCGTCCACCCATCTAATTCTTGGTCTTCCTCTTCTCCTGCTTCCATCAACTTTAGCAAGCATCATTATCTTTTCCAGACTGTCATTTGCTCGCATATGTCCGAAGTATGACAACTTTTGCTTGATGATCATAGCTTCGAGGGAGCAATCTGGCTTTATTATGTCTATCACCGATTTATTGGTTTGCTTTTCAGTCCATGGTATTCTTAGTAAGCGTCTCCAAACCCATAATTCAAATTCATCTATCTTCCTTCTTTCACTCTTTCTCGCGGTCCAACTTTCACATCCATACAGCACCACAGGGAATACCATTGCTTTCACGATTCTGATTTTTGTTGC
Source organism: Typopeltis vanoorti (assembly GCF_054136105.1). Lineage (NCBI taxonomy): Eukaryota > Metazoa > Arthropoda > Arachnida > Uropygi > Thelyphonidae > Typopeltis > Typopeltis vanoorti. The sequence goes on along the minus strand of NC_143568.1, from coordinate 14,104,680 downwards.
GAGGCTAATATCTTTATCTTCAAAGATCTTGCTTAAATTTGTCATTGCTTTCTATCCGAGTAATAATCTTCTTCTAACTTCTTCAGTACGATAACCATCTTTATCAATTCGGGATCCTAGGAGCACAAAATTGTTAACTACTTCCATCTACTTCAAAATCGTTAAGTTCGCATGTTGCCATAACTTTTGTCTTTTTGAGGTTAAGTTTAAGACCATGTTTAGCACTTTCTTCTTTAACTTTCATAATAAGTTCCTCCCAATCTTCTTTGCATTCTGCTAGCAAGGTGGTAACATCTGCATACCTCAAATTATTAATATTTTTCCTCCAATTTTAATTGAAGTGAATTTAGATATATTTTATTGTCAATTTTATCGCTATATTTATATTAAATCGCTAATACGTATTCCAATTGGTTTATTCAGTCTAGCCCTAATCTCGGAATCGACTTCTTCAGTTCGAGTCGAGCCAACATGAGGCGATACTCCGCGGCAGCCCTCTATGCCACGACTGCTAGCCAGGGACCCAGCCCAGCAAACTCCGCCTCGAGTCTTCTGCAGCAGATTGGTTCAGGTGTGGTAAGTATTATTGACGCCTTCTGCCGTGCATTAATTACGTTCACAACATAACAGGTAACCCTATTAGGGTTTGCTAAGCGGTCCCGACACGACCGCACAAACACACGCACAGATGAAGCGCCACTCCGTACAAATTCCTATGTAAATGGCATCGAGTCAAATGAAGCGTCGCACATAATGGAAACCACGGCATACAAGGGCGACGTTGCCGATAATATACTTACCGCCAGCTCCAATAATTTGATAGTAAAGTAATTTAATATTGGAAGAGGTCACTCGGACGGCGTAAACGCCTTAGTTCTCTAATTGTTCCGCATTCAAAGGGAGTTCGTTCTATTTACATCGTGCGTCTAATGAGAGAGAGAAGGTGAGAGAGTAGGGAAAGAGGGTATTCGACATGCAACGTGATATCAGCACTATCGGGTTCGGCTAATGTCCAGTTATTGCCTTTTGACCTTCGCTGTACGGAGCTAAACGAAACTGCTATAATAGGGGTTCGATAAACTCTCTCTCTCTCTCTCTCTCTCTCTCTCTCAGTATATCTATCTATCTTTCTCTCTATTCATCACCTTTACTTTCTCTCTTTTTCCTCTTTTGTATCTCTTTTATCAAGACTTTTCCAATGAATATACTCTATTGAAGAGGCAGTAATTTTCATCCCGTAACTTGTATTTTTTATTTATTTTTTCATAAAATGCACCCTGGCCAAATCAAACGCAATTTTAGCGTTGTTGCTTCGACCGTACGTTTATCCAGGGGCGAATGCTGGTCTTGAAATTCCCGCTTGCCCTTGTTATCATTCAGGGAGTGAGAGGTGTGATTGAAGTCTGATTAACGGAATAATGAATTACCGACCATTTAAAACTATATATTTAGAAATTTATGTACATTTAATCTACAAATACAACATTTATTTCACAAATGATATTCTCTCTTTTTCAATTTAGCTACTTGAATGCAAATTCTACCCTACGGTTCTTCTTTATGAACTGGTCAATAACATCGTCATAAAAAGTTGGTTGTAACTTAATTTCCCCAAGCAACACGCACACTTGTAAAGGCTGGCTGAAGCTCACTGGCTAGAGCTACTTTGACTGCGTGTGGCCTGTGTTTAAGACGACGTGAAGGAAGCGGAAAGGGCTATGTGCGCGCATGAAATCACAGTGCTGCTGCGAGGAACTGGAAGCTCCCACAACCGAGCAAGCCAAGGGAGCTTTGACTAGACGAGCAAACATCGGCCTTCGATACACAACGCAAAGCTCAATTATTGCCGCGCAAGCTTAAGACGTCTTCTGTCTACAAAAATAAAAGCCTAAATGAAATGCTTATAAATGCGTGCATTTATTAACAAATAAATATTACTTCTTTCTCAATTAATGAACTTGCGCTGCAAGCTCATTAATTGAGAATTCGCCACTGAGTTTATCGAAGCTAACGCATACCCAAAATATGCTGAGCATCGTTGTGAATTTTCTTTCAAGTACAGAACAATTGTCTTGAGACAGCAACAATGCATTTTTTCTAGGAAAAAAAATTAAACATATGGAAAAAAAATTGTACTTAATTATCTGCATTTTTATTGCATTGTTTTAAGGCACTTATTTTGGGAGAGATAAATTGTCATTTTAAACCTTAGCTTTCTTATATCAAGTTAATTAGTTGGATAAAAATGCTAATTCTAAGTTGCGTACTTCAGAAATTGTTTCAAGGCCATTTTTTTTTCAGCCGATAACAGAGTTAGGCAATTTTTCGAGCAAAAAGTGGCTTTTTTGTGTGTTTTTTTATCCTTCGAAACAGAAACTGCAGATGTTGTTTTATTCATAAATCATAAAATTAAAATGGAACGTACAACACCCACAGTATCCATGCACTATTACCAATGAGGATTAGGAACATGAAATGGCAATGCTCGTCTATTCAGAAATGCACTTAACTATCATCGATGATGAAGACTGTTATAGTACGCCCACACTTTATAGAACTTCGCTTGGCTTGGTGCCAAGAATAGTCGATTCATGCTGAAGGGGAGAAAGAAATGAAGGATGTACGAATTGGTCGCCAACATGCGAAATCACGTGCTTTCGTGTTTTCTGTCGCTGTACTAGTAGAGCTTGATTTTTGTTGTCGGTTTTTTGCATTCCTTTTATTATTAATTTGTATGATGGATCCAGTAGTTCTTTCTTGCAAAAGAATATGGAATAACGTGCTGACATTCTGCGAAAAAGAACCGTCAGAAGGCCGTCTCCTTGTTCCCCTTTCTCAAGTCATAAAACGTGCAAGTGCAATTGCGGGCGTATCGGGGTCGACTGTTAAACGAATTCGTAGGGAATCAAAAGGTGAAGGTAAGCCAAAATTTAAATCTCCTAAAAAAAAGCGCCAGAAAAAAGAAAACCTTCGAAAACGTAGCTTTCAATGATTTTGATGCAGACGTTATAAGAAGAACTATTCACGAATTTTACGTGGTCGAGAAAAGAGTGCCAACTGTTCGCCATCGCAACGTAACTGGGGATATTGACATGTCGAAACTTTTTAAGCTTTCAGAACAGGCGATTGAAAGTATTACAGTTCAAAACTGGGGAAAATATTGCTCTCATGTCACCTCATTGGAAAATATGTATTGGGACAGAGATGGAATTATCGAAGAATTATGCGAACCTTTGGTGATCAGTTTAAGTGAAAGTGATGGTGATTCGGACACCGATTCAGATGACTATGAAGATAAAAGGATTTGATAATGGTATTTTTTTCCAACATTGTTTTTGTATGGGTTTGTTAAAAGAGTCACAACAAGTCATAAATAATTAATCGGTTTAGAACATTAAATTGTCTCAGTTCTCTCAACTGTAAGTTTAGAATATCTAAGTTCATTTGAAAAAAATTTCTGTTTTTCTGTATAATTATTTTTATTTTATAGAAAACCTTCTTAAAAATAAATTTCGTTAAATTTTTATTTAATGCTTACCTTTTTTTATTTTGTTAATACTCTACGTAAACTTTTCCGACTGTTATACAAGCAAAATAGTTACACTTTAAAAACAGCAATGTTCGCCAAAGAGAAGTTAATTTTCTCGACGTGTAATAATAAACAACTCATCCCAGAAGACGGATTGATTACCCTAATATCGGAATGGATTCTCCTTTTTGGGACATGCGCAGAAGTGTCGAAGGGTCTCGAATTTGGGCGTACTATAGCTTGCCAAAGGACTGGATTAAAAGGGTGTAATCCCTCTGGGAAATAGAAAAGCGATAGAGGATTTTATTATTTATGTCCTTTTGACTCTACTTTTCTTCTTGTTAAATAAACAAATAAAACAAATAGTCCTAACGAATCCATATCAGATGGGCGACTTTCTTTTAGCAGTGTTGTGGTAATCTAACATTTTTGTTGAAAAAAAAAAAAAAACAGAAATAAAATAGAAAGCTTTTTCAGCTTTAGTAAAGCATCGTATAAATTTTACAGCTCGAGGACTCAAACTGTCGCCCCTAAAATTCTTCTTCCTAATGGATTTTAGGCCAGGCGGCCTGTTCCTGTCTCATGCCATCTCTTTCTTCTTTTCCCACTTATTTTGTATCTGTATAATATTTTCGATAGTTTGCTGTTGTCGATTAGATTTAAATGTTCTTTCCATTTTTGTTTATACTGTCGTATGTAGTATTTAATTGGGTTTATATTCAGGGATTGTAAAATGTTTTAATTTCTTTTATGGTCCCACTTCATAACACTGACATATCTGAAAAAGGGTGCATGCCTTTGGTTATAACGACCTTGTTTCAAATACGGTATGTCACAGGAACCTTTCTAAGGACTTTTCAAATGAAGGTAAGTTAGCCAGTCTCATATGGCTGTTACAGGGTCTTTTCATCTTCTGGCAAAAGAAGCTAACAGGTCAGAGAATACCAACAACTAGCAAACTCCTGGTTCGTTGGTCCAGTGGTTAGTGTATCCGCTTTCTAAACAGGCTGTTATATATATATATATATATATATATGTGTGTGTGTGTGTGTGTGTGTGTGTGTGTGTGTGGAATCTTGTGGTGAGGAGCCATACCCATTCCAGTCAAAAAAAAAAAAAAAAAAAACACCCCTCTCGTGTCTCTCATAGCAAAGGCAATCGTGCTTACTTTGAAGAATGACCTTGTCCCTCTATTCCGGATCTATCTAAACCTTATTGAATATTTTGGTGGAATGAAGATGTACGATGTCTGAGAAATCGTTCCTTGAATGTCTGAACTGCCACATCGCTGCCCGGAAGTCAAGAATACGCTGCGTATTCTTGACCTATATAATCTATAAGGGAGATTATAACATAGCATTTCCCATAAAACTTGTCAGAAAAATACCGAGGAAAATTTTGGAGAAGAATAAATACTATGATATAAGCCAAAGGTGGATTTAAGTATTATTTTTTGTCTTTATTCTTCGAGTGTTTCAATATTTTTGACAGCATAGTGTAGTGCTTATATATAAATAAACCGTTCCCCCCCCCTCTCCAAGGGGATGTACTGTATAAGATACTTAAGACGAAAATTCTTAATTTTCTAATGATTTGTTTAATTATTATTTTTTTTTTGCTTTAAAACTTAAAAGAAAGTAAAATGACACAGAAGTATAGAATTTTGCCTTTATATTATTTTATTACTTGCATTTAATATATACAATAATGTTCAGGTTATTATATTTTAAAATCATAAAAAAATCAACAACTGAATTTTTATGACAGAACTATTTTTTCTAAAAAAAAAAATAACTGGGTTTATTGCCGTAATAAATAAAACCTAAAGAAATATAACGAATAAGTTTTTGGATCCTAATATTTAGTACTTTATTAAGATGACTGGTAAAAAAAAAAAAATAATAAATAAATAAATAAATAAAAGTAATATAAAATGTCACCACAACCTCTGTATAAGCAAATCTAGTTAATATTTGATGTGATTATTTTTTGTTATTTGTGCCAGTAACGTGGCGCCACCTAACATATAGCGAAACTTGAGTATATTTTATTTGGTTGTTTTATTATAACAATAATCTCAGTTATTTTTTTAAGATTTTAAAAATACGTTAAAGTGTGGCTTTTCTAATAGAAAAACTTAAATTTTTTTTCAAGAAAAATATTTGATTTCTTTGTAAATCAAATTAAATTATTAAACTAAATTAAATCTTCCATCATTAAAAAAAAAAAAAAAAAAAAAAAAACGTAAGCAATACTGATATAAAATTAAATTGACAGGCTTCCTATATAAAATATTTATATTTTTTATTCTATCTTTCTCTTTCAGCAATCACTATTTTCAAGCAAATAATCTCGTCCCAGGATCCATATCAAAGGGGGTAACCTCGGACCTCCTGTGGTAGAGGGCGGAGAACCAACTGCCCGAACGCCATCTGGTGCCGCTCAAAAGCAATAGTTGGGTGTCTGATCGCCTCTCAGCACCTCCTTATTGATCAGGACTTGCAGCCCTCTGTGTTCGTACGACACCATCAGATGCTCCGTACACACACACCCAGTGACCCAGCGTGTTAGCATCCCTCGACAATCGTCATCCAACTGACCAGCGAGAATTGGTCGCCTTGCAATGTTCACTAGACCCTTTTCCTGTACGCTATGTAAATGTGTCGCAGCGAGGATAAAGAGGGTCTTTGACAGTGCCCCGAAATTACTGAATCCTCTTACCGACAATCCCCCCTTTATTTTCCCGACCCACCCTCAACAGAGCGAAATGTGTACAGAACTGTTTAAAACTAACCAACCTCTTTCGCCGGTTGAGTGTTTTGCAGAAATTCTAAAGAATTTTCTGCGCTCTTTAGATGTAAATTTTTGGGAGTAGGACACGGTTCTGACTGTTCTTTGGCGTTTTTCTGTTTTTGATTTGAATTCAAACACTTCACTCTGTACAGAGCTTCCGTAGTTTGCACACAGCTCACGTAGATGTTATAGAAGGTTCTGGCATCATTTTGCTCTTTATCTAACATTACCTTTTTGTCTCCTTTATCGCTAAAAATATATTTCGCTTTATGGTTCATTGGCATATTTCTTTAATGTCAAAAATAAAATCGTGTCCCATCGCATATTTGCGTGTTTGTTTATTGTGTAATGTTTGCAGTGTGTGTTTATCTCTCAGCCTTCACTTCAGAATACAACAATCCCTAGATTAATGCACTCCTGATTAGTTTCAGGATTAGATAAGGCATGTTTCAGGGCCTTTAACTTAGGCCCTGAAACATGCCTTAATTCTTTTATAAAAAAAAAATTAAGGGTCAAAAAAGAAATCTGAGGAACGAATTATACTTTTTCTATAGGTTATTATATTCGATTAATGCGCCTGTTTTAAAGAACGCATCGCACTAATCGAGAGATTGCTGTATAAACAAAGTATATGCCGATCATGTAAAAATAATCTCATAAAAAGGCATGTAAAAACAATAGGAAACCACTGATAATATAAATTATTTATTAAACAATGCGTACAACTCTCAAGAAATCACAATTACAACTGAGAAAGCAAAAATATTCACTCAAATACAAATAAAATTGTGATTTCTTCAGAGGTCTGAAAACACAAAAGCGTGGCAATTCTGTTTCCATAGCAACCGCCAATAAAACCGATGCGTGTTGTGTTACATTGTTTAGCCATATACGCACTACAAGTATGACGTCATCGATTCATTTCGTCCATTAGCTTCATCGATCTAAGAACTGTTTTTGAGACAACGCATCACAGAATATATAATATATCGAAGTCCTACAAAACACCATCTTCATACTTGAATAGTTTCTATTCATCCACCAATTATACGAAGAACAGGAATATACAAATAATTTCTCACAAAGGCACCGGATCTGTATTTAAATACAGTGATTTGTTCTTTATCTTTCGATTCATCTCGCGCCGCACTTAAGCGTCTGACGTGATATCTATCATCTGCTTACGCTGCCGGACTTTCTCAGCGTGTTCTTTTTTTGCTTGTAACCTCGCCTGTAGTTCGAGAAGGTGCTGCTCCCTATAGGTGGAAAAAAAAAAAAAAAAAAAAAAAAAGGTTTTCAGTGGAATTAAGTAAGAATATACGAAGTTATTTATAGAAATGTTTTTACTGGAAAAGTACGTTACCTCATTCTGGACGTCGCTTCCATCTTTTCTTCTATTTTCTGTCTGTGTTCTTCAGCCTGCTCATTAATCGCACTTGTGACTTCTTCGATACGATCCTTAGTTTGTATTTTCTTTAATCTTTCCTCTTCTTGTTGCTAAGAAATATTAAAGAAAGAGAAAATAAAAAAAATAATAACTTAAAAAAGGTACAAAAATTCATGGATCTTCTAACATTTCTGTTTCTACAGTTGTTTAAATATAATATACCTATCATCAAGATGCTAATTCAATCATTATGATCCTTTCTTCAGTTGCAGCCTATTGATATGGATTGATCGACATACATCGATTGTTGGCTGTCAAGTGAAGATGTATATAGCATACTGTATCATAAACCATTCACATTTAATAAATTACAGTATGTTTATTTTTGACTGTACATTTAGTTTTACCTTTTGCGTTTGTTCATCTTGCGTAACCATAAAACTGCAAAGATTTACGACCAAACCAACATATTGTTGATAACTGTGTCATTCATAGTATGCAGACGACATATTCTTTCAGTCTAAGAAACACCATCCGAAGTATGAATTATAGGAATGATTAAACTTGTGCGAATACCTTTTGTGGAAAAGGTATTCGCACAAGTTTAATGCGTTGTCTCAAAATAATTTCTTAACTTTTCGTTATCAAAACAGCATAGTATGCCCGATGGCAGATAATAAGAATATGATGATGATGATGATGATGATGATATTATTAATTCTGTAAATTCCAACTGCTGGTTGAAGGCCTCTCTCATATGCCAAGAGGGTTGGGTCTCCTTCCCCAATGGTGATCCAGTCCATCTTGGGACAGTGTGAGGCAATCACAAACATCCATGCTCAGGGCGACATTTGACTCCAAGGTCAATTGGTTGGAGAGAGAGAATACGCTGACCAATCGGTATATTATTAGTATACTTTTTCAAAAAAAAAAAAATCAGCTAACGCCTTTTTATTCCCGTATACGGGAAGTAGGCGAGGCCATTTAGCCCTATCTAACTTTTGGAGACTGAGCGGGCAGTTCAATCTCCACTGGTACCCAATCAGAGATAGCTGGCCCAAGGCTATCACTAATTAAGCGGTACGCAGTGAAGAGAGACGGCTCAAATGTGCCGCCATCTCGTGGTCCCTAACCCTAACACAATATATTTAATGTCTGCAGTAATGTGGGTTCTACGGTCGATTTTCTTGAGTTTACAAGACGAAAAACCCGAGTTTCCGGGAGGAAAAATCCGCTTGCCCGTGCCAGAGATCGGCTAACTCGGGAACCGGGCGAAAAAAGGCTTAGAAAAATTTCCTCTAGTCGCCGACTAGACTCGAAACCAAGTCTTCCTTCGTGCGGCCAAGCGCCGTGATATGCAAACGCCACATCCACTGAGCTACACAGGCTCTTTATATCAATTAAAATGATTATTTTAAATCAAAGATTATAAACAAATATTTATAAAGCAAACGAGTCTGTTAAAAATTTAAATAGTGACGCCTTGACAGTTCGTTAAAATGTTTTTTTTTTTTGTACTAATGGATACAATTAGTTGCTAGTTTACCAGATGTGTCCTCCATCATCAGTGGAATCTACAGCTTCGTCTGAAACAGCATCATGTGTCCATTCGAGGCTATATGACGCAAGTAGGACAGCGTGTATGCAGTTCAACATGATAGAGGACTCACGACTTTGAGTACAGTATGACAGCTAGTACTAGACGTGCCAATATGTATGGGAATGTACCAGAAAAAAAAAAAAAATCAAAATATCAATGGACAATCTTGCCAAGTAATAATACTACAGGTTTTTTTTTTTTTTTTGGCACATATTCAGTCATAACACGGGTGTAGATAGGTCTGAATACACTTGGTAAGCAACTCGAATATTATCAGTAATACAACAAGTTACAAAGCATTGGTTGCAAGTCACCAATAAAAACAATGGAGAAAACTGTCAAGTCGTCTTCATTTGTTTGGTCAGTCATGAGATCTATGGGAAGATACGATGGACGTCCAGAAAGTAAGTTCCGTTTTTAAATATTTTCACTGCAACGCTACGATCGCAATGGCGCGCATGCGTGCTGAGTGTGTTGATTCGTTAGCAAGGCGTTGCTGCCATTTTCCGACATTCTCGCAGTGCGTACACTTCTTGGTGTGCGTTTATAATGTCTAAGAAAATCGAAGCGCTCGCTGCATGTGAAATTAGGTCAGTTATCCGTTTCTTGAATACGAGGAACGTTAAAGCAGCTGAAATTCATCGGAAAATGATTGAGGTTTATGAAGAACACGCAATGAGGGATTCAATGGTACGAAGATGGGTAAGACTTTTTAAAGAAGGAAGGACAGGTGTGTGCGCACGATGATGATGAATAGGGGATTCCCTATGACGTCACTCTCGCGGCAATTTCCAGAAGTTTCACGTTCACGTCTTCATAAAATTGTGTCGGAGAAACGGAAATCTCGCCACCTTCGGCTGGGAACAATTCCATCATCCCCCCCCCATATAGTCCTGACCTTGCGCCAAGCGACTTTCACCTGTTCAAACATCTGAAATCTTTCCTTGACGACGACGGAGGTCAAAGCAACAGTCAATACGTAGTTTGCCTCACAGCCGACAACCTTCTACGACGAAGGTATGCAACTTTTGGTGCCCCGGTATGATGAGTGTCTGAACAATGGCGGAAATTATGTAGAAAAGTAGTGAAAGATGTCTACTTTAATTTCCAATAAAGTTTTTTTTTGTTGTTGTTGTTTGTTTCTCTGAAAACCCATCGGAACTCACTTTCTGGACGTCCCTCGTATAAAACAAAGCCCTCATCTCATCTCTGAAACGCTTCTGATATAAAATGCCACTTTTCAGCTGAAGTGAAGTCAGATGGGTTCTGAGGAGCTCAGAGGATTCTCTGAGAATACAAAATTCCTCCATTGTAATCAGTATATAAACAACTCTTAAATTTCAGGTGAAATTAAATATACTTAATCGATCACCCGTTTTAATCTTTTAATGTGAATTATTCTTCACTAGAATGCGATGACCTCTGCGAGGGTTAGAGAAGAGAGTCGTTAATAACGATAAAGGGATATTTAATAGGTACGTAATTAAAATATTAAATATACCACGCAATATAAAGCAGGAAATTTAGCGAGTAGGCACAAACTGGTATTCGGATTATAATCATTAGTCAGAGCTCAAGTGTTCTGGTTAGTCTTCTTTCTTCCATCTATCTTGGTATCTTCGAGCGATTGGTGCATCAACGTATTGTATTCATGTACAGGGTGGCCATAAATTAACTTTTCCTCTCTGGAGGTATCTGTAGCTAATACTAATACACGGAATGAGACCACATTTTATATTAAGACTTTCGAAGACATGGAGAGATGAATTCCGCGAAAAAAAAAAATAGTACCAAAAGTCTCCGATAGGGGAAATTTTGGCGCTGGCGGAGTCGAAAGCAGTCAAATATTTGCAGTAGACACAGGTAAAAAGGATTATGCAAATTTTACTGCTCGTACGTGACAGCAACCAAAAGTCTCCGATAGGGGAAATTTTGGCGCTGGTGGAGTCGAAAGCAGTCAAATATTTGCAGTAAACATAGGTAAAAAGGATTATGCAAATTTTACTGTGCATACGTGAGAGCAGCGCCACCAATTCCACTTAAAAAGGGATTGGGAACGTTCAGGCAGTTATTCGAATGACTGACGAATTGTGCTCAATATGCGTCCTACCTTGCCTCAGCGTGCTTTACTTGTTAAGTTGTTTTACCTTAAACAGTGCAATGCCGTAGCGGCCCTTCGGGAATGGCTCACACCGGATGCAATTTGTTGTACACTGAAAAGGTCAGCACATTGAAAATCGTGTATGTGGTCTAGAGGAAACTGATTCTGATGAATAAAACATCATTTCCTGTGAGTTCAATCACTACATTAATTTCTGTCTCTCGCAAGTTGTTTTAGTTTAATTATTATTATTCTGATTATCATTGTAATGCGCCCTATATCCAGTTGGAATGAGTGACGCGGCTGTCGCTTACACCGTCGAAATGTTATTATTCCATTTTATCTGCCTTTAATGTAATTACCCGCTTGTTTTCGGCTCCACCAGTGCTAAAATTTCACCTATCGGCGACTTTTGGTACTAAATCTTTTTTTTTTCGCGGAAATCATCTCCCCATGCTTTCAAAAGTCTTATTTGGTCTCATTCCGTTTATTGATTTTAGCTACAGACCTCCAAAGAGGGAAAGTTATTTTATGACCACCCTGTATATAAATACGTACATAAACTGACTATTCGTAATGCTAATGCCAATTAGATCTATTGTTTCACTCAAATTTTTAGAATGTTTCATCTTTTCAAAAGATAAGCAGAAATAACAAATCACAGTTCGTTTATAAAAGGATAAATTTATGAAAAAAAAAAAAGAATCTTAAATCTTTTAAAACTTAAAAGTATTTAAAAGTAACAATTAACTATATTCATTTAATTTTTTTTATTTGAAAAAAACCGACTGAACTTACCCTTCTTCTTTCATCGGCTTTCTCTAGTTTTTCCACCAACGTCTCGTAAGTGAGTGGCTTCCTTTTCTTCTTCCTCTGTTTCTCCAAATGCTGTAATCGAACTGGGGGCAGTCGTCTGACCATTTGGGAGGAATAGTTGTTCGGGTTTGCAGCGTCAGCGGAAATCAACTCGAATCTTGAAGCAAGAAAATGTAAATCTTAATGAAATCGTTCAATTTGAATAGGCAGCGTTAACTTCTTGATTATATTCAGAGTACATTTGCCGACAACCCCGCCTTATTAGACGCCATATCAGGAATGTCTTAATTATCCAGAACGGCAAATGAATACATTGAACCGGGTGATCAGCTCTTTTCGGAGTTGGATAACAAACGGAATAGCATCGCCACTTTCTGCTTAAATCAATATTTCTAACAGGGGATGTTTGCGTTTCACTTTGGGGAGGGGAGTGTATTTCGCTTATTATGAACTGTAAACACATATTTGAAGCGGCTCGAAAAAGTCCTATGTTTGACCTCCGGAGCACGGTTTCTCATTTGTGTTAAACAATTTTAAAAAATTAGCCGACCCGTGATACGCATGGACAGTGGCGGCTCGTGGCTTGAAATCGTGGGGGTGCTGCAACTTTCGAAATATGCATACACATTGTAAGTACAGTGTATATGTGTTTGGATAAAATATCAAAATTATGGTAAAAATTTAAAAAAAAATTAAACATGAAAAAATATTGTTTATTATCGATAAAATTATACAGTTTGGAATAATTCAAAATTACTTGAAAATAAAATCCATTCTCATAAACCCAATAATGTTCTAAAATAAAAACTATAACAAATGTAATGTCTTTAATTGTAATGTGGAAATATTTAAAGAGACGGAGTAAACACGATAAGCACTACGAACACTCTACTACTGGCGCAAACTGCATGTAAACAACAGTGGAACTGCGCGACGGACAGTGCCGCATTACGCTAATAGCTCGCATCCCACTCTAACATGCATATGCTTGCGCGCGTAGCAACAGGACATAGTGGTAAACACAGTGCTGCTAGCGCCCTCCTAAGTGCTACAAGATTGATTTTTATTATTTTTTATACAAAATAAGAGAATTGGATAGGATTGTTGATGATAAAATTAAATATTACAAGCAAATATAAATAAATTAATAAATATATTTTTATATCGAGAAAAATTGAGGGTGCTGCAGTTCCGTAGTGCCTATGCACGAGTCGCCCCTGCTCATGTACGGTAGGTTTACAACGTTTGGTGCGTGGGACTCGCAAAAGGAAAACTGTATCTCTCCATGAGATCCCATTTTTTTATAGTGTTCAGCTAACTCATCTACAACTATGACTACAGTGTGAATTACCCATTCAATGGTGGCAACTGAAGTCACAGATGTATCGAAAACTTCAACTAATCCGACTGGATTATAATAAACATACATCAAACAAGAGGCTTCTATTTATTACTTGATTTGCCTTTTGGAAAATGCAGAAAGTGTAATTTCAATTTTCGTCCCTTATTCGTTTTTTTTTTTTTTAATTTCATTTTTTTCTCCATCGAATTTGTAGTTCGAGAAAAATGAAACTGCTTTTCCAGGCCTGAATAATATAAGCACGTAAACACAAGAAAGATATTTAATAACCAAATATTTCGGTCTGGAAATAGCAGACCATCTTCAGTGGCACTACAAGAACAGTTTTAAAAAAAATACAAGGTGGAATACTAACAATAGATCATTTAAAAATAGAACAAGCCGCGTGATGTTATATCAGTAAGTATGAAACGGAATATTTTGAAGTAGAAACATGATTGAAATAAAGATATTAATTAATAATATTAAATAACAAAATTAATATGAATTAATGAGTTATTCTGATTAGACTTTCCCAGATTTTTGATATAGATATACAGTCATTCCGATCCAGGTTAGGACGATGGAGCAAGGCATCCACGCTTTCTTTGAACAAACGTTCAAGCCTATAACGGGATCTATGTAAGAGGCGAGTCCTGGATCAAAAGATGCTGTGGTCAGTTTCAATCCCGTGTTAAGTTAATCCAGACTTTTTAGGTTTGTTGTGAAGAATGGAGGATTGATGTTCTTGGATTCGTTTTTCAAGAGAACGTCCAGTCTGTCCAAAATAAGAGAGATCACAGTTGCACGGAATTTGATAAACTCCAGGAAGAGATAAAGTTGAGCGTTTGTCTTTAGGAGAAGGAAAATGAGAAGACAATTTGTTAATAGGTGAATACGTAGCTGTTAACTCATATTTCTTCAGAATTCTTGCGACAGGTTCTGAAATACCGGAGATATAAGGAATAGGCACTCGACGTATTGAATCTTTGTTGTTTAGTGGTAGCTTATAAGAATCGAGAAGATGTTGTGTACTCTTTTCGGAAAAGCCATTGAGTTTCATGTCTTGTTGGATAGTAGAAAGTTCTTTCTGTAGAAAATTAGAAGTAGAACAATTAGTTTTGGCTCTTCTGATGAGGCATTTTATAATTCCTGTTTTATGACATGGATGATGGGTTGATTGTTTAAGAATATAACGACCTATGAACGTTGGTTTCCTGTATACTGTAGTTTTAAGAGTATTGGAAGGTGACCGGATGAGGAGAACGTCTAAAAAAGATAACTGGTTGTTTTCTTCTATTTCCATAGTAAACTTTGTACGATGATATAAGGAATTGATACTGTTTAAAAAAGAAGGTAAAGAGTTTTTACTGTGTGGCCAAAGAGTAAAGATGCCATCTGTATATCTTATCCAAAATGGTCTTGGGAATGTACAGCAGGGTTTTTTCCCGCCAGTTTATCCGGGGTTTCTCATCCACCAATGAGGGAAAATAGATGAGAAGAGGACTTTTTCTAGATGTTCTAAATAAAAGTTGGCTAAAGCAGGAGAAAGAAGACCTCCCATGGCCGTTCCTTCTACTTGGTTGTAAAATTTGTTTTGACATAAGAAATATCCAGAATGCATTACGAAATCGAACAGTTTTATAATGTCTTCTGGAAAGATGTCAGCAAGTAATTTTAAAGTCTCCTTGAGAGGTATATTGGTATATAAAGATTCTATATCAAAGCTCTCACCATAAGATCTGTAGGTTGCAATGAGACATTTTTTTAATTTTTCTAAGAAATCTGAGGAGTTTTTTTAGAAAGGAACTAGAGTTGGTTATGTGAAATAATCAAACATTCATATAAGAAGCAAACAAAACATCAAATTTTCCAGGACTACAAAATTCAACAATAATTGTCATGGTCTCAAACTCGTTCACACAGTTTGCGTATCCATATGAACAAATATAAGTTTATAATAGATGAATAAATACGTAAATAAACCTTCACTGCATTTTTATCCCTCCCCCAAAAAAATAAATAAAATAATAAATAAAATAAATAGATAAATAAATAAATAAAAATAGTAAGACACACTTTTTAGTACTCGTATAAACAAACGAAGAAAAAAATCGGCTGGCTGTCGTTCCGTCATCATCAGAAGATAAGTGTGATTTATAACTGGCGTGGATAGATGTAAGTAACAGCAAAACACGAGATATGACACATGCACATTTGCCTACCCATTTTCATTAGCATGTATAGCGTTATGTCCACGCGGTTAGCCTAGTGGTTGTGCGCTTCGCAACCATATGCCTGAGGAAGGAGTGTCCTAGGTTCGATTCCCGTCGGCAACGTGAGGAGCTGAAGGATTTTCTTGTGCCATAGCCAAGTTAGCCGGTCTTGGGAATGTACAGCAGGGTTTTTTCCCACCAGTTTATCTGGGGTTTCTCATCCTCCAAGCAAGCAAATCGGCCCAGTGAACATACAGCCATAGGATACAGTACTGCAAGGAAGGTAATGGGAAACCACCTTGCTCATACTCACCTCCCTAGATGGTGGCATATAGAGCTACTACCCCTAAACAGCTGAAAGAATATAACCACCACAACAACATATATCATCACTCAATTTCTTTGAAAAAATTCTTAAACAAAATATTATGCCACCAAATAAAAACTATTGTAGTTGTTTGAATGGGATGGTGTACTATAATCAAACGTTCATATGAGAAGCAAACAAAACATTAAACATTGGACTACTACGGTATGGCAGTTGGTTTAGTTGAATGGAATCAATAGCGTAGCAAGTAAGGCTAATTGAGGCGAAGTGTATGATTGTCGTTAATTCTGTGTGTATGTTTCTGGCCCATTGATCTATTTTGAGGAATTAAATATTCAAGTTTCCAAAGAAATATGAGAGATGCGCCTTGCCATTTGGAGCAGGAGATCGGTTACCTCACCTTCAATTGAAAAGTCCTCACGTACCAGACGGATCTTTCAAGAGCCAAAGGGCAAATATCATGTGATCCTCACGAATGTACTATGGAGACGCAGTCGTGAAGGCAATAGTGGGTCACGTGTATTTTCTATTGGCACAGTTGTTCGTTGCATGTGATTGACACAAGATGGAAAATTGTGAATTTGTGAACCTTTTTTTTTTTCATTCCGTTATTCATTCACGTACGAGGCACTCAGCATAAAGAGAGTGGCAGATGATAGTACCTCTGGATAGTACACCATCTGTCCAAAAAGAAACCAAACATTTTTTGAAAATAGAAGAAAATAGTGGCACCACCTGTTGAATCTCTTTGTTGTCGAAAGCGGCAACCTTCATTAGTGTTGTGTCAACTGTTTATGACATTTGTTTCATTGGAAGCCGATTTATAGTGTTAAGAAGGACAGTGTGGTTTGACGAACGGTCGGAAAATGAGTTTCAAACAGAGAGCTGCGATTGACTTTTGTGTTAAACTTGGTAAAAGTTTTACCCAAACGCATCAAATGCTTCAAAAAGCATACGGTGATGAATGCTTATCCCGTACTCAAGTTTACGAGTGGTTTAAGCGATTTCAAAGTGGTCGTGAGACGCTTGAGGACGACGAAAAGCCAGGCCGTCCGAAAACAGGACTGAGCGAAGTTAACATCGAAAAAGTGCGTGATTTCATCAAAGAAAACCCGAAATCGCATCTCAGATTGATTGAAGATGAATTGGGGATTCCGAAATCAACTGCGCACAATATTTTGACCGAGAGTTTGGCCCTTCGTAAATTAATTCGCGATTTGTTCCCCACAAGTTGACCGACAACCAAAAAATGTATCGAATTGAACACTGGAAGGACCTCATTAAAACCACTCGTAAGGACTCAAACTTCCTTGAAACGATCGTTACTGGTGACGAAACGTGGTGTTTTGAGTACGAGCCCGAAACAAAGCTCCAGAGTGCTGAGTGGAGACCACCAGAAGAGGGGCATGCGAAAAAAAGTCGCTTGGAGAAGTGAAAAGTAAAGACAATGCTGATTTGTTTCTGCGATTCCAAGGGCATTATCCAGAAAGAATTCGTCCGCTTCGCCCATCGATCAATGGTGAGTTTCATCTCGAAGTTGTGAAGCGATGGATAGCGAGAATTCATCGCGTACGGCATGAATATCGTGACGACTGACCGTTCGTCAAAACACACTCACTCTTGGCACTATAACTCGGCTTGTAATGAAACAAATGTCATAAACAGTTGACACAACACTAATGAAGGGTGAAGCTTTCGACAACAAAAAAATACAACAGGTGGCGCCACTAGTTTCTTCTATTTTCGAAAAGTTCGGTTTCTTTTTGGTCAGAGGGTGTACTAGCATGACATCATTTGTCACCGAGGATAAACTTTTAGTTTGATATTTTACACTTGCTTACCAAAAAAGCGAGGTTATCAATTGTTACCAAGAAAAAAAAAAAAAAAAAGGTACGTCAGTTTATAAATATCATAGCACTCTTGGAAGCATCTTACTCTGAGTAGTTGGAGTACAAAGATGTGTAAAGCGATTCAGAGGATCACAAAATTTAATTTTCTACTCCCAAATGTACTGGAATACACATGAGTGTTATTTTTTTTTATTTCTGTGATCTTAAAAAGAGCTAAAATTCCCATTATTGCATGTCCCCAAGTCTCACGGATGTTAAGAGCTGGATTCGTATAATATCTGTGGGATGAACGTGTTGTTCACAACTCACGCGATTTAAAGCAGATGGATTTTCTGCTAGCAAAAAAGGGGTCTTAACTTCACGGCACTTGAAATATTGAAGTAGCATTTGGCTAAAGATTAAAGTCTTCAGTGTTTTGCCAAACCCAAGAGAATTTGGCTGAAGAATCTTAGCATGTTACTAAAGAATTCTTTAACATTTTGAGGACTTCTCTATACTCCCGCGAGCTTTAAAACAAGCCAACTGTTGTTGTTCTTCCGTAGTCATTTTGTTCCGAATTAAGAAAGCTCTGACTTCCTTGGTTCGCTAGAGCACGTCCAGGGTCAGAGATGAATGATTCTCGGTGGATTTACTGCAAGTGGAGAGAGAAAGGAAATTAATGAATCCATTAATGTACGCACACACACACACACATCTATATTTTAACGTGTATCAGCTAAATTTGTATTTTCTACAAAGCAAAGGAAAAGATCACAGAGAACCTTCAATAATGGAAAACGCAATTCACGCAGCAGCAGCGAAAGGAAGTTTAAGTTTAAACAACACCCTCGGGACGGTGTGCATGCCGACATGCATTGGTACGTTAAGTAGCACTACATGTTGTGTTCGTCTATTACCTCACGCCTCCGGTCGCACGAGATTCCGGCCGAACAATCAATCCTTCTTCTCTCAGCCTCTCTAAGATCATCCTTTCTTCTTGTCTGTCTTTCTCCTTTGGGCTCAGTTTTCGAGGACACGCTCTGCCTTGAACAAACAGCTCTGAAAGTAGCAATCGGTAAAAGTTAGCGGGTTCGCAGCGAGCACATTCGGCTCGTGCAGTTTTAAAGAGAACTCACAGTAATTATCTGTTAAAAAGAACTTCTTTACGATTACAGAGATCTTAATTTTGTTCTTCGAGAGCACTCTTAGAAAAGGACTACTTAATTAGGGTAGTCGTCAGTTAATTATTTACTTCGGGGTTATTATCGCGAGCGTGACTTTATGTTCTGTCGGACTAGTCAAATATATTATTTAAAAATAATAATAAAAATAAGGGATGGTTGTCTAACTCTTACCTAAGGTTTGATTGGGAATAAAATCTTGTTCTACGGTTTTCACTTTCTCGGGATCGGAGCGTTCGTGAACCACGTGCGAATAGTCCTCTTCGAGCTCGTAGATGCCAGAATCCCAGCTGTAGTTACTTTGCCCCGAGGAAGTCGAAATTGCTGACAGTCGACTGTCCGGAGAAGTCTGGAAAGAAAACAAACGTCTTTAATCATTGAATGTGTGTGTGTGTGTGTGCGCGTGTGCGTGCGTGCGTGCGTGCGTGCGTGTGTGTGTGTGTGCGTGCGCGCGTAAAGATAGATAGATAGAGAGAGAGAGAGACCGTAGCAAATGTGAAGTGCCCAACTGGGTCATTTTGTTGGATCCTTAACTTGATGACACTTCGGGAATATAAGCCATTAAACAATACCGATACTGATTTTCCCTTTCAGTCTTCTCCGACTGTAGATGACTTTGTACGCATTGCCCACAAGGTATTCCCGGTGAGATTTTTACAGGATAGTTTACCATTGCTCCCCCCCCCCCCCAATCAATTTTATCCGGGCTCGGAACCGGCATATGGCTGGGACGTATTCATGACTGTAGTCCATGTGCGTTCAGGAGGTCGGTTTGCCTGTTTGCGGGATTAAAACTCCCAGATAAACTGTGCCCACATATCCCCAAGCGGGCATTAAACAATATGAAAAATTAAATTATATAATTATTTAGTCCTAGTGGCTATGCGCTTCGCAACCATATGCTTGGGGAAGGAGTGTCCTGGGTTCGATTCCCGTTGACGACGTCAGGAGCCTAAGGATCTTTCTCAGACATAACCAAGTTAGCCAGTCCTGGGCATGAACAGCAGGGTTTTTCTCCCCAGTTTATCTGAGGGTTTTCCTCCGGCAAGCAGGCAAACCGGCCGAGTGAACACAACCATCTACAGACATAGGACACACCGGGAGGCACAGGGCTAGTCACCTTATCCTCGGGACGGATAAGCCCTTCTATTAATTACGTAAATTGTAGAGAAAATTTTCTTTCTCTTCCCCTCCCCATCCCCCAGAGAAATTTGGTGGCACCACTTTTCACGCGGTAGAACCCAGTGATGCCATAGAAACATTCCAAAAACCAGAAAGTTATTCCAGTGTGAATTAAAATGATTGGAAGATGGTTAACAGGAAGCTGGCCTAGCGTTAGCAGACCATAACTAATCAACGTTGCCCACTAAACTGCCTTAAAAGCTAAAAGTCTACGACGCATCTCGCTGCACACATGAATTATTGCTTGTTTTATTATCTGAATTGCTTTCTATTTTACTAATCAGCTAATTTAGTACTTGTACATAAATTATGTAATGCTTTCAACATAAGGGAGAGGACGTGTGGCAGATTGTCTTACAGAATAGAAAAAAAATTCAGTAGCGTTTTAAATAAATAAATAAAATAAAAAATAAATATTATATATATATATGTGTGTGTGTGTGCGTGTGCGTGCGTGTGTATTTGTCCTGTTCATGAAAGATTGTATATCACTTCCGTGGACAAACCGGAACTATCAGTTCCGGCCTGTCCTATTGAGAATTCTGAAATGCGATTTTTTATGTGGAGGTCTTGTGTCCAGAAGTCGCACGACTTTGGTCAAAGGATCATACATATAAAATATAGCATTTAGGAGACCACCATTCTGTGTGTTTACTTAACACAAAACTATACTGAAAAATATTAACTTTTCTATCCCTTATTTTTTTATATACGAGGTCGTTAGCATTTTTGATCCACACTCATACATTATATTATATGACGAGTGGACGCAAGCTAACTTCAGCCAATCCACATGCGCTCACACGCTACCAAATGTTTATATTATACAAAACGTTCATAGCGTAGTTCCCTTACCAACCGCGTGCCCAGATCCAAATCAATACTTTCTGGGAAACTATTGGAATAATAATAAGCAAGCACCTACCTCTACGGTAGCTAACAACGTCGTATATATAACGTGCACAAAGGAATACTAATCTCATCAAGATAAGACTTCGCCTTAGCCTAATACAAAGGAATGTATGAAGACAAGGAAATCTCGTAACCAGTGTAAACCTTCAACAAACTGATTCACCTATTAACTAAATTAGCAAATACTGATTGTTTGGATCGTAATAGGGATTAATTCTTTGGAGGCATCCATGAACTATTAGCAAGTCAAATAGTTGATCTTTCAAATAGTAGAAATAAAACTTCAGTCCTTTTATTAATGATTTGCTTTCAAGAAAATATTTATTTCGGTTGCATAGCAACCAAACCTATTTAAAAGAATGATATCGCAATCCCATGAGCTATTAATTGTGTAGAAATAATAGGAATGGACTTTTAATGCCTAAATAGCTATTTGTTTGAGATTCATTTGATAGCGCAATTATTTTCACATCATTCTTTCAATGTTTACAGAAATTACTGCGTTTTAACAATATAAAATGCTTAATTTTTATATGACTATTCATTAGATAAATGATTTTTAACTCTTCAAATAAAGCAAATAAATTCCGAAAGGCTTTTGTACATATAGACAAAGTAATTAACTGCCTTTTCTGTTTACTGTGCTCTTGCGTGAATATTTCCGCATTTAGTTTTTGCTGATAGCGCATTTCTGTTGAAAACATTGCTTTTCCAATATTCTCTATGCCTGCATTCTGAGCCCAAAGACGTTTCAGCTTTTAAATGTCTGGAATTCCCGAGATAACACAAGCGCGAGCCACGCATTTGACGTAATCAGCTTCATGTTTGAATAAGTGAAAACTAACAGTTGTCGTCTGCCTTTGAATTCAGCAAATATTTAATAAATAGTAACTGATAAAACAGCATTTTATTTGCTATTTCCTGTAAAGTTTTTCGAATTTTTTTTTTATTAGAGTGTTCTTAATTTATATAATATATAATGATAATTATTTTAATTTACGATAACAATTATTTGTGGTATTATAATCAGTTTTAATTAATTCCCGTCGCTATTTTCGTATTATAAAATAACGATTTTTTTATTTTTATTTTTATATAAATAAACGCAAACAAAATTCATAATTTTTATATAAATAAAAATCACGAATTTTGCATAACTGATTATTTGCGCTAACAATACCTGCAGGCTGGGTTCTGTCTATGGAATATTTTATAAGAAAATAAGGGTGGTTAGCGCTACTGTATGCTGACTACTAATGTTTATATTGGAAAATTTATTCAAAGATGTTTACTTTTATTTTATTTTTTATTATTTTTTATTTATTTATTTATTTTTTTTTTGTCCCTGATATTTGTTTTAAAATCCTCCACCACCATAAATGAGGTTACTCTTGGATATCAGTGATTTTAATTGCTCCCTCAAGATAATGTCATAAACATAATCCAGCAAATTCAATCTCCTTACATTTTCTTGATCTCGCAAACTAAAAAAAGAAGCTTATTAAATAAATAAACAGTTAATCATCAATATTTCGAAATCCAGTTACGGAGACATTCTCAATTTTAGTGTGATGACAATGCCGTCACAAAGGGCTGTCAGAAAGAATGAAAATTATTCAAGCCGGTGCCTAAATATCCCGGCTGTGCCTTCTGAGTGTGATCAAGAGTCGCTGGTTTTGTTGGTGTTTTTGGAGAAAGACACTACAGACGTAATAATATTTTTATTTTTGGCAGAATTTCGTCCTTTAAGAAAGGATTTAAGATGCGTTCGAATTCTTATTGCAGTAGAATGTCATTGGGGTAAACAGCCCTGGCTCCGTGTGTCTTAGTGTTTTTATATGTCATTTTCCTATACAAGATGATGACATAATTAAGACTGTATTTCTTACTACTCTTTATCACCAGTTGACACATAGGTGGTATTTATCACGTAGGTGGCGTCCAACAGGAAGGTAGAACCGTTTGGGAGTTTGATGACTAAAATAGCGCAAGCAGTAGTTATTTCCGTTTTTTATTGTGCATTTTATCGCGGGGTTTAAGACGCTTAAGTGCATTAACATGTACTGGGTCATGTGCCAAACAGCGAATATGTTGGATACGTAAAGCAATAAGGGTTTAAACTCTATGAAAGAGCGAAAGAGTCAGCAGTGAGAGGCATAAAAAAAGTCTCATTACCTTGAACCCTTCATCGGATTGATATTTTCTGAAAATTATTTTTAATTCTGAAAATAAAAGAAATTCATTGAATTGTCCTTCACTTCATGGAGAATGCGAACCAATTAAAGATTATTTCAGTCCGGGAATGATACGATGTATGGGAGAGACAATACAGAGTCGGAAGTACATATGAATGTCACACACAAACCCATGGAAAACATGGCCTTTGTAAAGGACCATTGTTTACTAGTATGTACGCCCTCTGTCCAAAAAGAAACCGAACTTTTCGAAAACAGAAGAAACTAGTGGCGCCACCTGTTGTATCTTTTTGTTGTCGAATGCGGCAACCTTCATTAGTGTTGTGCCAACTGTTTATAACATTATCGCAGCTCTCTGTTTGAAACTCATTTTCCGACCGTTCGTCAAAACACATTGTCACTCTTGGCAATATAACTCGGCTTCTAATGAAACAAATGTGATAAACAGTTGACACAACACTAATGAAGGTTGCCACTTTCGACAACAAAAAGATACAACAGGTGGCGTCACTAGTTTCTTCTATTTTCTGAGAGTTCGGTTTCTTTTTGGACAGAGGGTGTATTGTGCAGTAGAAATGCTAAACACGGCTCCAGGCTCAATTGTTGTGATAATAATTGGTGTATTATGATTGCCCTCAATTATTCCTTATTATTAGGCAAGTTTCGTATTAGATTCATGTTGTCCGTCCATAACCTCCGATTTCGGATCATTTGTAGAGGGAAAATTAAGGAAAAGAACGTTCATATATTTACAGATGCGAAATAATTGCAGATAATGACAAAAGTTTCGTAATAAAGTTCCAGAAACACTGAAAATATATTCCATTTTTGCACTCGTGTAGTGTGGAACCAACGACTAGTTTAATAATGAAAGCCAATGTATTGCAAATTTCCCACTCAACATAAGCGTTTGAGTTAAATCCACTCATAATTGTTTATATAAAAACACGCTGGAAAATGTTTCAGAAATGAATTTGCGATTGTTGATATTTCCATTATTTTCGGGTAAATCAGAAGACATATTTTCAGTGGCAAATTGATGTTATTCAAAGAGCACTACTGAGTGGTGATACTTGATAAAAAATTCCTAGTGTATCAAAAAATATGGCGCATTTACGACACTTCATCGGTTTTTGGTTTCTGTCCTTGAGACGTTTAATTTTATCATTAAAAATTGAAACCAAAATTGAAAGGCGTGCTTATTAATAAAAGATTACTAAATGATTTCTGCATTTTATTAATAATACATTTTTCAGACAATTTTATTGCAGGTGAATCAGTTGACATATTTCTATCAAAATAGTCTTAATAAAAAACAAGAATTCGGAAATAAATTACAAATCGATCAGATGATATTTTTTTATCATTTAGTTTAATAAATCACCACGAGAGGAGCTCTTGCAACAGTACTGTCTAACATCGTAATAAATGAAAAATGCGTATTTCAATAAAGTTATTTTCCTTCAAAGTTCATGTATTAAAAGGGGTATGCATGTACTGAAAGCTTGGAAATTGCTGGGTTCAGTGGCGGCTCGTGCATAAGCACTGCGGAACTGCAGCGTCCCCAATTTTTCTCGATATATATTTATTAATTTATTTATAGTTGCTTGTAATATTTAATTTTATCATCAACAATCCTATACAATTCTCTTATTTTGTATAACAAATAACAAAAATCCATCTTGTAGCACTTAGGAGGGCGCTAGCGGCACTGTGTTTACCACAGTGTCATATTGCTACGCGCGCAAGCATATGCATGTCATAGTGAGATGCTAGCGATTAGTGTAATGGGCACTGTCCGTCGCGCAGTTCCACTGTTGTTTATATGCAGTTGACGCCAGTAGTAGAGTGTTCGTAGTGCTTATCGTGTTTACTGCGTCTCTTTAAATATTTGGACATTACAATTAAAGACATAACATTTGTTATAATTTTTATTTTAGAACATTATTGGGGTTATGATAATGGATTTTATTTTAAAGTAATTTTTAATTATACCAAACTGTATAATTTTATCGATAATAAACAATATTTTTTCATGTTTAATTTTTTTTTAATTTTTTCCATAATTTTGATATTTTATCCAAACACGTATACACTGTACTTACAGTGTGTATGTATATTTCGAAAGTTGCAGCTCCCACATGATTTCAAGCCACGAGCTTCCACTGGCTGGTTTAGAATAGTAATTAAAGTTATCAGTGTTTATAGGTCTGTGTGCCGGCGTTATTCATATTTTCCTTTAAATAGATATTGTTTTCTTTGGGTATCACAAGTTTATGATGTGCGTAAAAAATTTTCTCGTGTGTTAACAATCAGAGATTTTGAGTCCTGAAGACAAGTCATGAAAAACGAATGGCAATTCCATAGATGGATCGTCTTCTTTGGAATATAAGACCAATTATATTCCAAATATAAGACCAATATTATAAAGCAATCCCCTTGTTATGGGGATTGCTTTACAAGACGTGCTTAACAAAGGAAGATTGCTACATTTCTTACAGGTAATCCGGAGGGAATGGCCATTAAAATATTGTTGTTGTTGTTATGCCTAATATGACAACTTATGTTAATTTAAAAACTGAGAAGGGTGCAGTGCATCCATCATTACAAAAGTAGGCAGTGCGAGCATCAGCTAAACATTTTGCATACATGAGACCGACTGTCAGTTGGTAGGAAGGACATCTGTTTTGTTTTTTAACGGCAGTCTTTCCCCACAGATGACAGTTGACCACAGATATTGTACAAGAGGATGGCGGCAGCAGTGGTAGATAAGGAAATTGCTAACGTGACTTCGAAGCTGGATTGAGAACCAGTAACTACATAGTTGCTATTGTTACAAGTTTTGAACAGTACAGGAATTTCAGATGCAAGAACAATGTCTGTGAAAGCATCTTAGTAAATGTACATAGGAGAAACTTAGAACATCGATAGAATTTACGTCAACGATATGAATGGTAGCACTAACCAAATTGATTCTGCTGAACGTAACATAAGAATTTCAAGGAAGCTTTCAGCCATCTCGTAAAAATGGGAATAATGTTCTATTCAAGTGGATCGTGAACTTGTACGGGATAAATAGCTGTCGGTCGGTTAAGAAGGGGAAGATCTGGAGGAGGAAGGAGAGGTGTAGCTTTTTCCAATGCTGCCGAACCAGCTATAAATGTATAGTTGGAGAGAAAGGTAGTGTAACATATAATCTCTAAGTATGCAACCAAGTAGCGTACTTAAAGTTGGAATTATTTATGTTGGTTTAAGATAGATGTCACATAATGTTTCTATGGCAACAAGTTACATAATAGAACCATACTTGGGTCTGTAGTATAGTGATCAGCACTACTTCCAAAATTTTTATATTTGTGAACGATTTAGCGACATCAATGCACCCAGACAACCCTTTCGATCGGCTGGCGTATTACAAGAGTAATTCTAAGATATCTTTGAATTTTCCCAGGGTGACACACATCCGTTATTCTCGTCATGTTTTGTCTTTGGTTGTCTACAGATGGTTGTTCTAATTTTCAAATACATTTTGTGGTATTTCTTTCCTGTGAAAGGGTGGGAATTTTTAGAGTAGAGTCGTGGTGGCGACAGTTTAGACTTTTCTGAATAATTAAATTATATGCTGGTGTCCCTCAAACACACACACACACACACACACACACACACACACACACACACACACACACACACACACACACACACACACATTAGACATGAAAAGTCGCTAATGTATCCATGTTGATACTCTAATATATACCCTATGATTATTCTTATGGAAAAAAAATTCTACTCAGTATTAGAATTATGCTTACCAAAAGATATGACCAGTGATTATTGAAATTACAATTATCAATTGTCATGTTTAAGTTTAAAAAAAATTAACTTCCATTTCATTCCAGAATGGGAACATCCTGGTACTATCTAGGTTTTCTGAATATTCCTAATTGTTGATTTTTAACATATATTCACAGCACAGAACACAAACACAAGAAATGCAGTTGACTTTTTCATTATTGGTTACTGGGGCTAACATATATTCACAGAACAAAAACACACAAAACATAGGAGTTGAAAGATATTTCTGTAAATAACCAGAAAAGCTAGTTGACTACTTAATTCAGATTACTATCCGATTGGTATTGAATCTTTCCCACAGTTGCTCATGCTATGTTTTCCCAAGCTTGGTGGGAAAGTCTGTGCGTCATTTTGTTTATGGTAAGTGTTATTTCCGGTTTTGAATTCCAAGTGCTGTTAGAGTATGGAATTCTGACAAGTAAATTTTTTTTTTTTTCAAATTGACTGGTTATTTGCTCTATTTTATTTTCAAAATTCATTTAACTACATATTCTAATAGAAGAACTGAGCAAAATTAATAAATAAATAAAATGTATGTGAATTTATTTTCCAACACTGTTGAATTCTCACTAAGCCTTATCTTAAAGATATCCCTCTTATCTGGTCGCCAAATTGTTGTATGCAGGTGAGAAATCGTGTGTTTAGTTTGGAACTCTTGGTTCCCATGGGAAATTATTGTTGTGGTAAATTAAGGCTTACATTTATTTTTTTAAACCAATATTGACTATTAATTTTACCTTCAATTCCTTGTACTCATAACCTATCCCTGTAACTGGAATTTATTTATTTTATTTATTTTTTCTTCAGCATTAGTAATTTTAAGTAATGGATATGAGATAAACAAGGTTTTGAACTCGCCGTAGCGTTTTCTTTCAGAAACTTCTTTTACCAGCACAACAAATAAATACTTATTTCTTATTATTTCAAATGAATATTAGCTCTGTAATATATACTTTGTTAATTTCTATGTTACCTTTTATTTGACTGTGATATTATTAGCAAATTGTATTTACTGAATCTAACATACAGAAATTAATAAAGTGAAAAAGACAGTATTTTTTTCTTATTATTCTTGTGATTTAACATTTGCGCTGATGTCCATAGTGTATGATTTGCCACTGGTGCTTACGTGTAATTCATGTGATTTTTCTCCGTGTGACATTCAAAACAAGTTGAACTGGTTTTTACATAGTTCAACTATGTAAAACTCATTTCCGTCAGTCCCAATTGACTGTTGTCCTCTCAGCCTGACATTTATTTCACAGTGGGGATATTTACATATATATTTCAACACAATTATTATATTAGATATTCTTTTCAATACAAATAAATAATTATTTATTCTTATTTCAAATGAAAATTAGCTCAGAAAGAAAGAAAGAAAAATTGTAAAGCAAAAATTTTTACTCTCAAATAAATATTTATGATCACAGCAAACAAGAAATTCATCAGCTTTTTCAAAGTTTTGAAATTCATGCACATAATTTTACTTAATTTTATCATTTGGTATCATTTAAACGAAGAACGAGTCTGCTATTAAGTTCGTTAATGTTTTTTTATTTTTCTCTTCCAATCGCTAGTATTTTTCGAGATATGCATGCTGATTCACTTGTTATCTGCATGCTACGATACTTTATTATTTTTTTTGTCTTTTCAGGTGAAATATTCTCCACTAAAATTCTGCCTATTAATTTAATACCCATTTCCTTTTGCTTCTAAAAGTTGACACAGTTTCACTGAGTGGATTTTCATAAAAAAATAAATAGATCTCTGCTTAATTTGTGGCATGAAATTTCACAAGGAAAAAAAATGTTATGGTCTTACTTAAATTTGTATAATACATCAACGATACCAAATTTCTTCATTTAAATTTACACATTTAATTTGAACGAAGTATTATTTACAAATTGTACTTACTGAATCTCAAATACAGAAAATAAATAAAGTGAAAAATACAATCCATTTCCCCCCTTAATCTTCTTATTGTTAAATTTGCGCTGTTGTTCAAAGGTTCTTCCTATGCTTGTGGAATTTTCATCATGTGATTTTTGACAATGTGATTTTCATCTGAAAGTTAATTTTCATTTGGTGATCATTGAGAATTTATTACTGTTGTAAAATTAAGGGTTGCGTATTTATTTTTTTAAGCAAATGCATATACTTCTGAGAATTATTAAAAGCACAGAATCTTTCGTTATGTTTCCAAAAGCATTTAAAAGTACACGTTATGTTTTCACGTTTTGGGCATCCAATTTCATTTAAATCAAGAACAGGCCTCCCTATTAACCTCGTTAATGTTTTGATTTTTCTCTTCCTTTGTGAGTAATATTTGATATTTGCATGTTGATTCTATCATCCAATTTCTTACTTTGTCCAGAGATAGTGAACCAATTTCCCACTTCAGCTGATGGTTATATTTTATTCACCAAGAATTCTGTTTTTTAACTCTTTCAGGTAATTCTTTCCAACTACAAGGTGATTTTGTCAATGCATATCTTACACTAATTCCATCAGAGATACAAATTTCTTTAGGAAATAAATTTGAAGTTTTATTTAAAAGAAATTGACAATCAATTATCCCAATGATAACCGAAAATTCATATTTTTCACCCACTGTATATTTTGCATATTCGTTTTCCTTCATTCTTCTTCTTCTTCTAAGATTGTTTCATATGGCACCACAAATAAATAGTTATTTATTATTATTATTATTATTATTATTATTATTATTATTATTATTATTATTATTATTATTTCATTGATTATTAGTCAAGTCTTATATTTTATGTTAACTTTCTGTTACAAAATTCTAAACAATTAGAACTTTTCAGAAAGAAACTTTCAAAGAATCTTATGGCTCACCCATTATTTTTACATTACCAAACACAAAACACCACAACACAAAACAGCAGCTGCAGTTCATGAACAATTACCTTAAGACCAAAGTCACCCTACTCTATGGTTTTTTCTTATAGTACTGTTTACACTTACCATCCCCTACCCTGACTGTTCCTTCAAAAATGAACCTTTTGCACAGATGACTCAACGACATGTTTTCACATGCTGTTGGATATACTGTTGGTGTGTTTTTATCTTACTTTGTGTGGGGAAAGGTAAAATTTGTATATGTGTTATCTGGAGAGTAAAAACATTTTTTCTATACCAAACTTTAAGAGTTTAAGTTACATTTTTGGCTTAATTATCTGCTGTCTCTCTGTAAGGCAACCAAATTCTAACAGATCGGATTTCCGCTTATGTGAACGAATTGTTTTCAGATAACTCAAACAATGTCAATAGGTAGCATTAGACAATTTCTAAAATAATCAACATATGGATATCAGTTTCAACACTTTTTTCCCTGTTCCTGGCATTAATTTCACAGTAGTAATTTTTTTACAATAATTAAACAGAATGCATTAAGGTATAAAGTTATGGATTTAAATATGAAATTCTGATCAGAATAACTGAGTAAAAAATTCACTCTTGAAAAACAACAACTAAAGCACACATCTTTGTTCATTTAATTACAAATGCATATTTTATTTTGCTGAAATACTATTTACTAGTATATTCACTGAGAAAAATCAAAAATGTAATTACCTAAAAATATTTCACAAGATTTAGTTTACACTCTTAACATTTTCCAAAGAGTTCAACTAATAAAATTTTTGTTACTCACTGTTTCTTGGTTACATTACATCAAAATAGCTGGTCATTTAAAGAGTTTTTAAATCAGATACCATGGTAAGCACAGATCCATACATTTGATATTGTGTCAGTCTGGAAATGACACTATGTCTCCCTAAACATTCTGTGTATTCTTTTGTCACCAAATATACACAAACAGTTTTCGTAAAATGTTTGTAAATGTCCCAAAAATAAGGAATCTTTATCGAATTGGATAAAATCTTGAAAGTCTAATTTTGCCATTGATGAATTTAAATGATTAGTGATAATTTTCCCCATGATACAGCCAGATGGTAATTCAGTTTCCAAAAATAGTAAATGATTATCAATGTCATACACTTTTGGTGAAAATCTCTCAGCTTCTTCACAACTAATAGAAAATACTTTACTTCCATCAGCTCCTGTATCATCAAGTATTAGTTCCCCATCTTAACATTTCAGAATATAATACTGCATTCTTTTCCCTCCAAAGTTATCAGTATCAGTTGGAGGTGACATCACTAAAAGATATCCACAAATTATGAGCTCGCTCATCTCCATTAGCCTGAGCAGGCATCTTCTGGAGGATAGGGGAAGAATAGGTGAATGATGAGGTTAGGAGGTGGGGTGGGGAGCATTGCATGGAAGACCTATTGACTACCTTTTCACTTCCACCATCTAATGCTATTTTTTTCCCATCCCAACAATTTCGGGCATAAGAGTGAGAGAACTAGTTACATGGTCTAACATCAAAAACACTTTCTGAGGATAAAATACTTAACATAATAAGGACAAATAATATAGAATACCCTTTGAGCCATAGAGATAAGATTTTCCCTATGATGTCTCAAAGTAAGATAATCTCACATCAACATCATATCCAAGAGCATGTAGAAACATGTCCATGAATCATCTGCATGAAAGTTTCATTTTGGAAAGAATGGTCAGGGTTAAGAGCCAGGTAAACAGCACTATAAGGAAAAACAAATGAGTCAAGTGTCTTGGCAGTTATGGGAATTCGTTTAATCCAATGCAGGTATCGTATTGTGTTGTAGTGATTGGTATCCAGGAAAGTAAAGTAAAATAATGGGTGAGCCACAAAAGTCATTAAAATTTTCTTTCTTCAGGAAAATAGCACAAAACAAAACTCTTCACATAGCTCTAAAAGGATGCAAGCTGATTATTACTTTAGAAGACACGTACATTGTGATGTTTTTATCCAAGACCACTTGGGATACGTTATGCAGGAAGTGGACTGATATCCTCAGCTACTTGCAAAGAAGAGTTGACTACGAAATGGACCTCGGTGAGTGTGATATTCTGAAATGCCAAGATGGGTAACTAATACTTGATTATACAGGAGCTGATGAAAGTAAACTGTTTTCTATTAGTTGTGAAAAAGCTGAGAGATTTTCTACAAAAATGCATGACATTGATAATCATTTACTATTTTTGGAAACTGAATTACCATCTGGCTGTATCATGGGGAAAATTATCACTAATCATTTAAATTCATCAATGGCAAAATTAGACTTTCAAGATTTTATCCAATTCGATAAAGATTCCTTATTTTTGGGACATTTACAAACATTTTACGAAAACTGTTTGTGTATATTTGGTGACAAAAGAATACACAGAATGTTTAGGGAGACATAGTGTCATTTCCTGACTGACACAATATCAAATGTATGGATCTGTGCTTACCATGGTATCTGATTTAAAAACTCTTTAAATGACCAGCTATTTTGATGTAATGTAACCAAGAAACAGTGAGTAACAAAAATTTTATTAGTTGAACTCTTTGGAAAATGTTAAGAGTGTAAACTAAATCTTGTGAAATATTTTTAGGTAATTACATTTTTGATTTTTCTCAGTGAATATACTAGTAAATAGTATTTCAGCAAAATAAAATATGCATTTGTAATTAAATGAACAAAGATGTGTGCTTTAGTTGTTGTTTTTCAAGAGTGAATTTTTTACTCAGTTATTCTGATCAGAATTTCATATTTAAATCCATAACTTTATACCTTAATGCATTCTGTTTAATTATTGTAAAAAAATTACTACTGTGAAATTAATGCCAGGAACAGGGAAAAAAGTGTTGAAACTGATATCCATATGTTGATTATTTTAGAAATTGTCTAATGCTACCTATTGACATTGTTTGAGTTATCTGAAAACAATTCGTTCACATAAGCGGAAATCCGATCTGTTAGAATTTGGTTGCCTTACAGAGAGACAGCAGATAATTAAGCCAAAAATGTAACTTAAACTCTTAAAGTTTGGTATAGAAAAAATGTTTTTACTCTCCAGATAACACATATACAAATTTTACCTTTCGCCACACAAAGTAAGATAAAAACACACCAACAGTATATCCAACAGCATGCGAAGACATGTTGTTCAGTCATCTGCACAAAAGGTTCATTTTTGAAGGAACAGTCAGGGTAGGGGATGGTAAGTGTAAACAGTACTATAAGAAAAAACCATAGAGTAGAGTGACTTTGGTCTTAAGGTAATCGTTCATGAACTGCAGCTGCTGTTTTGTGTTGTGGTGTTTTGTGTTTGGTAATGTAAAAATAATGGGTGAGCCATAAAATTCTTTGAAAGTTTCTTTCTGAAAAATTCTAATTGTTCAGAGTTTTGTAACAGAAAGTTAACATAAAATATAAGACTTGACTAATAATCAATGGAATAATAATAATAATAATAATAATAATAATAATAAATAACTATTTATTTGTGGTGCCATATGAAACAATCTTAGAAGAAGAAGAAGAATGAAGGAAAACCAATATGCAAAATCTACAGTGGGTGAAAAATATGAATTTTCGGTTATCATTGAGATAATTGATTGCCAATTTCTTTTAAATTAGACTTCAAATTTATTTCCTAAAGAAATTTGTATCTCTGATGAAATTATTGTAAGATATGCATTGACGAAATCACCTTGTAGTTGGAAAGAATTACCTGAAAGAGTTAAAAAACAGAATTCTTGGTTAATAAAATATAACCATCAGCTGAAGTGGGAAATTGGTTCACTATCTCTGGACAAAGTAAGAAATTGGATGATAGAATCAACGTGCAAATATCAAATATTACTCCCCAAAGGAAGAGAAAAATCAAAACATTAACGAGGTTAATAGGGAGGCCTGTTCTTGATTTCAATGAAATTGGATGCCCAAAACGTGAAAACACAATGTGTACTTTTAAATGCTTTTGGAAACATAATGAAAGATTTTGTGCTGTTAATAATTCTCAGAAGTATACGTATTGGTTTCAGAAAAATAAATATGCAACCCTTAATTTTACAACAGTAATAAATTCTCAATGAGCACCTAATGAAAATTAACTTTCAGATGAGAGTCATATTGTCAAAAACCACATGAAATAACTATTTATTTGTTGTGCTTGCAAAAGAAGATTCTAAAATAAAACTCTATGGTGAGTTCAAAACCTTGTTTGTCGCATATCCGTTACTTAAAATTACTAATGCTGAAGAAAAAATAAATAAAATAAATAAATTCCAGTTACAGGGATAGGTTATGAGTACAAGGAATCGAAGGTAATATTAATAGTCATATTGGTTTTTAGAAAAATAAATGTAAGCATTAATTTACTACAGCAATAATTTCCCATGGGAACCAAGAGTTCCAAACTAAACACACGATTTCTCACCTGCATACAACAATTTGGCGACCAGATAAGAGGGATATCTTTAAGATAAGGCTTAGTGAGAATTCAACAGTGTTGGAAAATAAATTCACATACATTTTATTTATTTATTAATTTTGCTCAGTTCTTCTATTAGAATATGTAGTTAAATGAATTTTGAAAATAAAATAGAGCAAATAACCAGTCAATTTGAAAAAAAAAAAATTTACTTGTCAGAATTCCATACTCTAACAGCACTTGGAATTCAAAACCGGAAATAACACTTACCATAAACAAAATGACGCACAGACTTTCCCACCAAGCTTGGGAAAACATAGCATGAGCAACTGTGGGAAAGATTCAATACCAATCGGATAGTAATCTGAATTAAGTAGTCAACTAGCTTTTCTGGTTATTTACAGAAATATCTTTCAACTCCTATGTTTTGTGTGTTTTTGTGCTGTGAAAATATGTTAGCCACAGTAACCAATAATGAAAAAGTCAACTGCATTTCTTGTGTTTGTGTTCTGTGCTGTGAATATATGTTAAAAATCAACAATTAGGAATATTCAGAAAACCTAGATAGTACCAAGATGTTCCCATTCTGGAAAGAAATGGAAGTTACTTTGTTTTTAACTTAAACATGACAATTGATAATTGTAATTTCAATAATCACTGGTCATATCTTTTGGTAAGCATAATTCTAATACTGAGTAGAATTTTTTTTCCATAATATGGATAACCAAAGACAAAACATGACGACAATAACGGATGCATGTCACCCTGGGAAAATTCCAAGATATCTTATCTCAAAAACATCACCCACAATTCCATAGTCAAAACAAATCACCATTGGGATATCACAGTGAGACATATGTTTCCCAGAAATTTACAAACACAAAACGTCACGATTCCATATGTCTAAACATCACCCACAATGATTTAAGCTTAACCAAACAAACCACATGATGTCCGTGACAGATTAGGGCCCCCAGCGAAATTCCAAACATTCCAGAAGTTATCTTTTCACTATCAATCACCCATAATGCCATATGCAAACCATTTATTTATCTACAAATCATAACAATACACATCCAAGACACAGACGTCGCTTCCCCCCATTCACCCTACCCCTATTTTGTTCATAGTGTCCCGCCAATCACGACACGAATCCTTATTCACCAATATCTTCCTTTTCTATTCAAAACAATAACGTCACTTATTTACAACTAACAAATGATGTCACTCATCTACATCCGATAATAACAAACATCCACGTCACAATTCCTTATCTTATCTTGATCTTGATCTGGTCAGACGATTCCTTATCAACTAATATATCTTCCTTTCCATTCAAAACAATAACGTCACTTATTTACACCTAACAAATCTTCTTCTTCTGCAGCTGCTCCCACTTAAGTGAGGTGACTGCTGATGATGAGTCTCCTCCACATCCTCCTCTTCTTGGGCTGTCACCACATCCAAGTTCTTCATCTTCAAGTCCTCTTCTACCAGCTCAATCCATCTCTTCTTTGGCCGCTCACGCTTTCGCCTTCCTTGCACATCCATCTGCATGACCCTTCTTCCCACATATTCGTCCACCCTCCTCATCACATGACCAAACCATCTCAATCTTGCCTCCTGTATCTTCGCTCCTAAGTTCGTAACTTTCACCATTCCCCTGACACAATCATTTCTCAGACGATCCTTTCTGGTCACACTGCACATCCACCTAAGCATTTTCATCTCTGCTACTTCCATCCTGCTGATGTTATTTTTCCTCAGGACCACAGTTTCTATAGTATACGTCATAGCTGGCCTCACTACTGTCCTATAGATTTTGCCTTTCAGATTGATCGGCACCCTCTTATCGCATAACACTCCAGCCATCTCCCTCCAGTTCCTCCAACCTGCTTGTATCCTGTATTCCACTTCCTTCTCAGCTCCTCCATCTTCTTCCACTGTTGAACCTAAGTATCTAAAGTCTCTCACCTTCCTGATGACATTTCCTTCCAGCTCCAGATCTGTATCCTGGCCGCCACCGTCCACTGCGCAACACATATACTCTGTCTTACTTCTGCTGAGTCTCATACCTCTCTCTTCCAGTACTTTTCTCCATCTTTCCCGTTTAGTTCCCGCTTCTTCTCTTGAATCTGCACACAGCAAGATGTCATTTGCATACAACATTGTCCAAGGTGCATCTTCTCTCACCTCCTCCGTCTCCACCTCCATCACAATATTAAACAGAAACGGACTTAATGCTGACCCTTGATGCAAGCCAACTGTTACTTGAAAACTTTCTGTCTGTCCTAAGCAGGTCCGAACACTTGTCATCACATTTCTGTACATCTCCCGCACCAACCTGACATATTTCTCTGGAACCTTCTTCTCCCTCAGACACCTCCAGACTTCTTGCCTTGGCACTCTATCGTATGCTTTCTCCAGATCAATAAATGCCAGATGTAGCTCCCGTTGTTTCTCTCGAAACTTTTCCATCATCTGCCCTAACCCCAAGATAGCATCTGTTGATCTGCCAGGCATGAAGCCAAATTGTTCCTTTGCAATCTCCACCTCCTTCGTCAATCTTCCATCAAGAACCCTTTCTAGAATTTTCATTGTGTGGGACATCAACTTTATTACTCTGTAATTTTTACAGTCTTGTGCATCCCCTTAACCCTTGTAGATGGGGACAAGATTACTCTCCCTCCATTCCTCGGGTATATTTTCCTGTTGGCAAACTTTCATGAACAGGTCCCACAGCAGGTCAATTCCCTCTTCCCCCAGTATCTCAACGGCTCACTTTAGTGAGTACGGGCATGGCAAACCCGAGGTACCAGATGCTGGACCATTCCTTACTTCATGTATTATACATCTGTTATATTATTCTGTAGACTGGTCTCTCCTCTTCTTTCTTTGCTTTTTTCTCCTCTCCTTGCTCTTTCCCCCTGATGTTATTAGAGTATTCGACGGCTAGGGCTAGGGGTGAATCTTTCCTATCTTTCTAAGTCATTTCGTCTTATGCAGCCACCGAAGGAGGCAAGCTAGCCTCAATTGGTGCTGGTCCCAAGCTCTGATAAATGGCGAGGGTTGATGTCAGGAAGGGCATCCGGTCGTAAAACTTCACTGCCAGTTCTAGTTATTTACAACTAACAAATGACGTCACTCAGCTACATCTCATAACAACACACACCCACGTCACGATTCCTTATCGTATCTTGATCTTGATCTGGTCAGAACAGGTTGAACAGAATTTGTAGACTGTAGATACTAGCAAATAGGAAAAAGAGGGGGTGATATGATTGAGACTTAGAAACTTCTGAAAGGGCGATACAGGATTTCAATTGATGGAAATTTTCAATTTATGGAGGGTGGGGAAAGGACGAGAGGGCATCCTTGGACGCTGAGAATGAAGGCCGCCAAGAAGGGTGTCAGGGTTAGATTTTTCTCTCAGAGGGTGGTGCCTGGTTGAAATGGATTACCTTTGGATGTTGTGAATGAATCAAAAATAAGTATGATAGCTGTTGGGTGCAGTATATGCCCTCCCTCGATGAGTCTCAGATTCCTTGGAGGTGTCTCTTAATAATAATAATAATAAGTCATATTCATGTCTTGGGATATGAAGTTCTTCCATTGATTCAGAAATCGGTAGACAGGGTCCTTCTAACTACAAGCAATGTCAACAAACGCAGTCATCCATAGTCATTAAAAAAATTAACACGAACCATCTCTACACTATTTTCCAAGTTATAGTGATAGGAGATGGAAATGAACTTGTTTGGATCCAAACAATCTTGTAGTTTGCTTTCTGGTGAATACAAATTTCACAGCATGCATGAACAATCGTTAGTAAACCAGAACACGTGGGTGATTTGATGGCTTAGCGTGACTCTCTCTGAAGTGTTCATACAGTTTCAGCTTTCGAGCTGACCTTTGTTTTCCGAATTTAGCATATTCTTTTCGTCGTTTTTCTAGCTATTTTGGTTGCTTTTAGCAGTCTGGTTGGAATTGGCGTCTCCAAAACATCCATATAATAAATGAAAGGCAAAAACGTCTCAGAAAGAGTGGAACCTATCAGGTGGAAGGCTCAAAAATGCATATCACTTTATAGATTCATTTTGTCTGTCCGTATATCAATATGTATGGATTCTGCTCTCATTTAATGAATAAATAAAATAAAAAGAAATCCACTAACCCCTTTTCTTTCCCATAGGGAATATGTTAGGCCATTTTGTCCTAACTTTTAGAAAATGGGGAAGCCAATCACAGTAGCTGATCCAAGACTATCAATGATTTTAATTGGTATCTAGGGAAGAGAGTACTGATGACCACTTCCGCCATCTAGTGTCCTTAATCCTCACGCTACGTAGTAATTGTCTGAAATTCCGCGTTTTGTATCTTGACTGAACTTTGTTGAATTTTTTTTCAATTTTGGATTTGATCGGACCATTTTGGGGAAATGATTCGAAAGGATGTAAAATTATGTGTTACAAATGAAAAACAGTAAAGCAACTGTAGACTAATGTAAATAATTTATGAATTTAATAATGAATGATAGCACTACCATTCATAAATTCAAGTAGTACAAAAATAATACACCTAAACGACTTTTTTAAGTGTGCTGGCTCGGTTCCATACGTTATAATTGAATAGTGCGATAGATTACAATCAAGACAATGACATGGATAACAAATTAAATCGACTGCTTTAAAAAAAATAGACTGAGAACTCTCTCTCTCTCTCTCTCTTTTCAAATGATAACAAGAACGAAATCACTGCTAATAGATCGATAAACTTCAGAAAAGAAATTACCAAGTCATCCGAGGCTTTATTTAATCCCTGTGATTTATTTGCAAGATAGATAACCACTAAGAGCGCTTTGACAGATAACACAGCTCATTACTGAGCAGAAGGAGATATTTTAAGGGGGGGGGGGGTTGCATGGTTCCGTTTAAATTCCACTTACTTTAATAACCACGCGCAGTTTCATCCACGTTACTAAAACTGATAGGGCTTCAGACCTTACCGTAGCAAGAGACAACTAATTCAACAACTAGCACCTGAGGAGTAGTTAAGGCATGGATATGATATCCATGGGGTTAGTCCTTTCATTTGTCAAGATAATTCTCTAAATCTTAAGCCCTCTGAACAAAAAAAGTGTTGATGACTGGAATTATACAAGCACTTTTGTTCGTTTATTTATTTATTTTATTTTATTGTGACTTACATCCACGAAAGGTCGTAAGCCTATACTCATTAGCAGGGGCGGCTCGTGCGTGATATTTTATCCAAACACGTGTGCGCTGTACTTACAGTGTGTATGTATATTTCGAAAGTTGCAGCATCCCCACGATTTCAAGCCCCGACCCGCCACTGTTCATTAATATCCTGGGTAGACTAAGGATTTTTTCCATTTGTTTATTAATTTTTATAATTTTTGTTTGTATTTTTTATTCAATTTTTAGCTATCCCGGAAACTTTGCTGTAGCGAACAAACCTGGAACTTTTTCGAGTCACTTCGTTCTTCCAATAAATGGGACAATGGTGTTACACTGAACTATGAAATTTGTCTCCCGCCTAAAGACCTCAATTACACACACCCATGTATACGAACCCGAATTCGAACTGTTAGTTGAAGAGCGTTCATGCAAACCAAGCTGACGTTGCTATCGGGTTAGGTACTGATTATGAGCAATAGCGTGGTTTATCGGTTTCGGCTACGAAACCCCCTCCCCCTCTCTCCCACGTCAAAACATATTGGAGATATGCCGCTGTAAGTTGATTTCTGAAATGCAATAGAAGTGCAACAAAACTCATAAACATGATGTGCACGCGTACATGTCGATCGTGAAAATAAATTGCCTTCGTAATTCAGTTGTGTTAGCTCTGCTGACTCAATAATGAACGCAGTTTATTTTCGGTGATGAAAGTCGTCTGCTAAACAAAACATCTGACGTAATTGATAAAGTGAGACGCGATGAATCAAATGTCAGTTTGGTTTCCTTTCAGGGAATATTCGAAAAAAAAAAAAAAGTAAATAAAATAAAATCACACTGAGGAGGGCGCTAGCAGCACTGTGTTTACTACAGTGTCCTATTGCTACGCGCGCAAGCATATGCACGTCATAGTGAGAGGCGAGCTATTAGCGTAATGCGGCACTGTCCGTCGCGCAGTTCCATTGTTGTTTATATGCAGTTTGAGCCAGTAGTTGAGTGTTCGTGGTGCTTATCGTGTTTACTCCGTCTCTTTAAATATTTGGACATTACAATTAAAAACATAACATTGGTTATATTTTTTATTTTAGAACATTTTTGGGATTATGATAATAGATTTTATTTTTGAGTAATTTTGAATTATACTAAACTGTATAATTTTATCGACAATAAACAATATTTTTTCATGTTTAATTTTGTTTTTTTAATTTGGAGGTCAGATTTCATTTGTTGATTTTATGCACGTTAAACTCATACGAGACTAGAAATTAAAATATTTTTTTTATAATTTATTTCCTTTTCATATAAAGAGATAGAGAATATTAGGAAAATAATTAGATTAAAGCAGTTAGCAGTAGCGAAGTTGTAATATATTTAAACAGCCTAAAAGTAAAAGAGACCTCATTTTAGATTCTTCGCAGTGAATGCGAGTCGGCGCTTTTATTTCTCCTTAAAAAGACCGTGGATAGTCCTTTGAAACAAGCTTTACTCATTAGTTCATTAAGGAACTGTTTTCAACAAGAACGCTCCAAAAGAAACGCCTTTTATTTATCAAAGGGATATCTAACGTTACTTTACAACTCTACAGCGAATTTGCACTTCTTTCAGTTGAGGTCATGAACAGAATCTGCAAAGTAAAGCGAGTTACTTTTGTGGTGTCATAAACTGCTTCCAGACTGTTGTTTACGTTATATTTTTTTCCAGTGGGCTTGGCAGTTTTGTTAATTAGTATAAATATTCTGAAGTTTTCAATTTAATCACTGTTTTTAAAAAGAGAGATCATTGTACTTTAGCTGGCACGATTTCCTCCTTTGACATGTTTCTAAGCATCCCTGGACAATGGATAGCTAACTATACGTTAAAGATACCAAGCAATTTTATAAATAGTTTTAATCCTTTTTCCCAAGTAAGCATACAAGCAGGTAAGTCAAGTTTGCGCCTGAAGTATCTTCAGGACTGAGGCAACTCGTGCACAAGGTGGCGTAAGCTCTGATCACTTTCCTTAGTATCTCCCATAATGCAAAACACATCTCCTTGCTGTCATGTATGAAGCTATGCATTAAGGCAGTGTTTTCCAAAGTAGGGCGTACGTCCCACAGGGGAGTAATTAGAAAATGACGCATTCGTGACCTCATCACCGATATACTCTAAAAACTCATCATTGTCGGCGATAAATTCAGTTCGATTTATGTCTTATAATATACAAAGTGTAATATAAAATTTATATTCATTGAAGAAAGTCAAATTAAAAGCAGTTTTACCTTTTTTTATTTAAAGTACATATCTATATTATACTTTTTCAGAACTTGGCTGACTATTATGCTAGGGGGGGGGCATCAAAATCTTTGAGGCGTTGAGGTGGGGCACGATCCAAAAAACGTTCGGAAACACTGCATTAAGAGAAGGGCCACTACCCAGAACGGTTTCGACCTTTATTGAGGTCTCATCAGTGGGAGCCAGACCTGCTTTATGAAACCCACGAGTTAAATTTTCTACCAAGTGAGTGGGAAAACTATAAGCCTTCAGAGATGCTATTTCAATTAGGGAGCAGCTTATATTAGGAGTAATGTGAAAGCTCTTGATAACTTCCGTAGATCTTAAAAATAAAAAAAA
Source organism: Typopeltis vanoorti (assembly GCF_054136105.1). Taxonomy (NCBI): domain Eukaryota; kingdom Metazoa; phylum Arthropoda; class Arachnida; order Uropygi; family Thelyphonidae; genus Typopeltis; species Typopeltis vanoorti. Next base: position 14,062,274 of record NC_143568.1, on the reverse strand, counting down.
TAAATAAAAAATAAAAATCTTCATAGATTTTAATTGTAATCGCCAATTAGAGGAATTTTTATAAGCATTAATTTCAAAACGCATAAACAAGTTAGTCTAAGTCAATTATTTTATTTATTTTATTTTTATTTTAACTCCGCAACTCATTTAACTAACTGGCATATAAAAATAAATTCTAGATACGATATAGAAACGATTGTGGATTGTATTCTTGTTATCACTACAGTCTGCCACAGCGGTAGAAGTAAAATCAACTTCAGGCGAAGATAAAAAAAAAAAAACAGCAGCTTACTGATTTTTTAAAAAAAATATATTTAAAATGATGAATGATGTGGAAGTGGATGTACAGACTCAGGGAAACTAGATTTATTAAGAGGGGGGGGGAGTAGATATGCAGACTTTAGGGGGGGCAGTTAAGTGTATGAATGAGTATATTATGCCCGGGCGAGTACGACGGACAACAAATCAGAATGGGATAATTAGTATAAGGAATCAAAGTAGGGATGGGACAAATGGGCTTCTGCGATTCATGTACACTAATGCCAGGAGTATTAGGAACAAGAAGGAAGAGTTTTTGGCCATGGTTGGCACTTCCAGGCCACAGGTTGTCGGTATTAGTGAAACATGGCTGACAGAAGATGATAAAGCTAGTGGGATTAAATGCGATGGGTATAGCGTGTTCAGAAGTGACAGGGTGAATAAAAAGGGGGGAGGAGTGTTATTGATGATAGCTGATGAGCTTCAGCCAAGGAGTATAGAAGTTGAACTGCAGGATGGGGAAAAAAGCACATTTGAGGCTGTTTGGTGTGAGATACAATCTAGCAGAACAAAATATACAATTGGGTGCTGCTATAGACCGGGTGATGGAGTGGATGGTGGGAATAGTATGCATAAGCAAATAGAAGAAATGAATGGAAAGAGGGTAATTATTATGGGTGATTTCAATTATGGTAATATTGACTGGAAAGAGGAGAGGGCACATGGGAGGAAGGAATTGGATTTTATGCAGTTATTAAGGGACAACTATCTACGGCAACATGTATTGGAAAATACCAGGGGGAAGAGAGTGCTGGACCTAGTAATTGCAACTGAGAATGTGGCTGTAACGAACATGACCTTGTTGCCACCAATTGGTGAGAGTGACCATAAGGTCATGACTTGGGAGGTGGCTAAAGGAGTCGAATTTACAATTAAGACAGGGTATATGTGGAATTATCGGGCTGGTAAGTATGACAAGCTTAGGTGTGTGCTTGGCTCAATGCCATGGCATGTAAAACTGCAAGGGCTGGATGTTGATGGTGCATGGGAGGTGGTCAAGAACTGTTTGCAGGAGGCAATGGTTGACTGTATACCAAGAGTCCGAATAATAAATCAGGTAGGGGTTAAATGGATAAATAACACTATTAAGCTTGAGCTGCAAAAAAAGAAACAATTGTGGAGGGAATTTAAGGAGAAGGGTGACCATCAGGTGCATGAACAGTATAAAGCTCAGGCCAGGATGGTAACAAGGGTGGTAAGAAAAGCAAAAGCAGATTACGAAAGGAAATTGGCCATGCAGGCTAAAGAGAATCCCAAACAGTTTTTTCAATATGTTGCAAGTAAAAGGAAAAATGCTCATGGTAGAATGATCTTAAAAAATGCTGAGGGTAGGGAGGTAACTGAATCAGTCGATGTTGTGGAATTACTGAGCGAGCACTTTGCAAGAGTATATCATCCAGGTGGTGGCCTTGCGGAAATGGAGGAACCAACAGCTTATACTGGAATTGTGATGAATGAGGTAGAGGTAACTAGTCTGTTACAGAACCTCAATGTCAATACATCTGTGGGATTGGATGGTATACCAGCTCGTGTCGTACGTGAAGCGGCAAAAGAATTGTCAGTGCCCTTGACCATTATGTTTAATTTGAGCCTCAGGACTGGGTCAGTCCCAAGGGGGTGGAAAGAGGGGAAAATAGTTCCACTGCACAAAGGTGGTTCCAAGGCTGCTGTTGAAAATTACCGGCCAATCAGCATAACAGGAATCATTATCAAGGTCTTAGAGAAAATAGTCAAGAGGAAAATACAAGATTGGATAGAAGAAAATGGGATACTGTATCGGGGACAGCATGGTTTTGTGAAGGGTAGGTCATGCCTCAGTAACTTGCTCACGTATTATAACACAGTGACGGCTGAACTGGATAAGGGTAATGGGTTTACAGTGATTCTGCTGGACCTTGCTAAGGCCTTTGACAGGATACCACATGGAATTCTAATCAGTAAATTGCAGCATATGGGAATGGACATAGGGTTGGTGAGATGGATAGGAGGGTGGTTGACGGAGAGATATCAGAGAGTGGTTTACTCAGGAGTAGAGTCCACAAGACGGCCTGTGACTAGTGGTGTACCACAAGGATCTGTTCTTGGACCACTGCTGTTTAATTTGTTCATAAATGATATAGGAAAGGATCTGAGAGGAACAGTTCATTTGTTTGCGGATGATGCAAAGTTGGGTAGGGCAATAGTGAATGCAGATGACGTCAAAATTTTGCAGGATGATTTGTATAGATTGGAGGTCTGGGCTAGGGAGAATGGATGTCAATTTAATGTGGCAAAATGTAAGGTTATGCATTTTGGGGTGAAAAGATGGGAGGCAGTTTACTGCATTGGTGGAACCGTGCTCGAGGAAATTGATGAGGCACGAGATTTAGGAGTGTTGGTGGATAAGGAATTGAAATTTAGGGGACACATTGCAAAAGTGGCCAAATCAGCTCATCAAATCACTTGGTTGCTGAAGAATACGTTGACAAGCAGAGACAAGCAGGTTATTGTTCCTCTGTATCGAGCCTTGATAAGACCTCATCTCGACTACTGTGCTCAGATTTGGTCACCTAGGTTTCTTCTTGATGGGGAGGAGGTGGAGAGGATCCAGAGGCGAGTGACCAAGATGATAGCAGGTCTGTGGAATGAACCGTATGAGAACAGGTTGAGGATTTGTGGGTTGCAAAAATTGGTTGATAGGCGGAGGAGGGGAGATATGATTGAGACATTCAAATTACTGAAGGGTTTCTATAAAATTAATTCAGAAGATATTTTTGAGAACAGGGCTGGTTGTGGGAGGACTAGGGGACATCCATGGAAACTGGGAAAAAGTGTGGTTAGTAAAGGTGTTAGAGCTGGGTTCTTTACTTTTAGAGTAGTGAATGAGTGGAATGCGCTCCCTGAGTCTGTGGTGGATGCTGTGACAGTGAATGAGTTTAAGGCGAGGTATGATAGATACTGTATGAATGTCGAATAGTTGTGATGAAAATGATTTGGGGCCTCCCTCGATGAGTCTAATGACTCCCTGGAGTTGCCAGTAATAATAATAATAATAATAATAATAAAAGAGTCTAGCCTACCTCTTTGGGGAAATAACAAGTCACTAGAAGATTTATTTTCAATGGAACGTCTTCGTTTTTGAAAGTGAACGAGCTGTTCGCATCTAGTTATGTTTTTATACACCGTAATGTACTGACTCGAACATGTTTATTGTCTTCTGTTTAGATTCCCTCTCAGTGGAGAGTCTAATGCAGCACATACGAAAACATCGTCGTGCAAAATGACTTCTATAAGATATGCGACACATTTTGGTTCGAACCCAAGAGATGTGTTCATTTCTAATCCGATTAAGTACCCGAAGAACAAAAAAGCTTTCCATTGAACTGGTAACACTATCAGTGGAGTCTATTGTTTTATGTTATTATTATTATTATTATGGACCAGAATAAAATGGGGATGATCGGTGTACTTTCCATGCACCGTACTATTGGAATGATTTTAGTGTGTTTAAGCCACAGCCTGCCAACTTCGATTGCCAGATCTCGATATTTAGTAATTTTTTCCAGTTCTTTGTTGTTGATGTTGTTATCACTGGGCACTGCGATATCAATAATCCAAACTTGTCGATGTTCGATAATTGTGATGTCAGGTCTGTTGTGTTCCAAATGCCGATCAGTTTGCATTCTAAAGTCCCAGATAATTTTTGCTGTTTCGTTTTTCAATACTGTCTCCGTTTTATGCTGCTACCAGTTATCAGAAGTAGGAAAGCCATATTTTTTGCATACATGCCAATGAACTATTTTGGCCACTTGATCATGGCGGTATTTATAGTCAGTTTGAGCTATCTTGCTGCAGGCACTGATTAGCTGTTCTACAGTCTCATCTTTCTGATCGCATCATCTGCATTTGCTGTTATTATTGATGTTCAAATTTTTTTATTTCATTGCATTAGTTTGCAATGCCTGTTGAGCTGCTAGAATAAATCCTTCTGTTTCTTTTTTAATATGTCTATATTGTAGCCATTGCCTCGTCTTGTTCACGTCAATTTTGTCCTCGGTATCTCTAAGAAATTGGCCATGCAAGAGTTTATTTTTCCAGTACACGTATTGGTTTTTTGTTGTCCCTTTTTTTGTAATCGGATTTGTTTCCTGTTGCTTTTAAAACCAAGTTCGGATGTGGAATTTTCCAAAGGTAAAAGTTCACTGTCCTAAGGGAAAGGAAGTGTAACTTTGTTTTAAAAAATTTGTCATTTTGATAATCAATCTTTATTCAGCTAAGTGGACACTATTCTTAACAGGGGGAGGAGTACATACCTTGGCATATTGATACCAAGATCAATATGCCAAGTTAAATTTCTAATACATTAATTTAATAAAAACCACTGGCAACATATCCTGCTCTTTAAATTTCTAAATGTGAGGGCAATTAAAATCCCTAACATTACTGGATCTTGCTCTTGGTAGGTTAGTATATTAACACAGTGGAAACTTTAAGTACTATCTTCAGGTTAAATTTAATAACTTTGTTAGATCGAATCAGATAATTTCAATCTCACCAAGTCGATCGTGACTGTAGAGCTGAATTTCCATGGTTTAGAGAAAGAGTAACTGGGTAGCCTAATTTTCATCCAAGTACAGTAAAAAATGATATTCGCAAATCATTTCTTTCTTTGGAATTGTTCCAGAAACACAATTGAATCTTGTCATTGATACGAGAACTTCCATTTAAACACTAATTGAATTTCTCTCTCCACAGAGAGTTAGATAAAATATTGAAATCTGGTATTTAAAATGTTAGTACCTGAACTTTGTTGACCTTTCGATTTAACTTAAACACTTTAAGTACCATTCTGATACATAACACTAAATCATACAGAACCACCGGCATATCTACAATTTCGCGAACTGACGAAAAAAAAAAAAATGTAGTGGGCCATTGAAAACACTTAGGGATTCGACAAAATCTTAAAGAGAAACTTTATCTAAAGCTTTCTCAAGATGACTATTTATAGTGCAGCAGGTAAAACCAAACATCAGCATTGTTTGGGAGAAGTGGCGGCTCGTGGCTTGAAATCGTGAGGGTGCTGCAACTTTCGAAATAGACATTCACACTGTAAGTACAGTGTATACGTGTTTGGATAAAATATCAAAATGATGGTAAAAATTTAAAAAAAATTTAAACATGAAAAAATATTGTTGATTATCGATAAAATTATACAGTTTAGTATAATTAAAAATTACTTAAAAATAAAATCCATTCCTTTACGGAGTAAAGGAATGGATTTTATTTTTAAGTAATTTTTAGACGGAGTAAACACGATAAGCGCTACGAACACTCTACTACTGGCTCAAACTGCACATAAACAACAGTGGAACTGCGCGACGGACAGTGCCGCATTACGCTAATAGCTCCCATTTCACTATGATGTGCATATGCTTGCGCGCGTAGCAATATTATTTTTAAAAAAAATTAAACATGAAAAAATATTGTTGATTATCGATAAAATTATACAAAATTATACGATAAAATTATACGTCCTTCGCCCTCCTGAGTTCTACAAGATGAATTTTTATTTTTTATACAAAATAAGAGAATTGTATAGGATTTTTGATGATAAAATTAAATATTACAAGCAAATATAAATTAATTAATAAACATATTTATATATCGAGAAAAATTAGGGATGCTGCAGTTCCGTAGTGCCTATGCTCGAGCGGCCCCTGCTCGACAGTATGCCATGAACATTATGTGTTTATTTTCAGTAAGTGTGGATTATTATTCCTCTTGTGCTGTTATTTCTAAACGAATAACAAACAGAATTTAAAAAGGTAATCAGCTTAGAATGGATGATGATATCGGTGAACTTTAATTACTCCGAGCCTCCGTAGCTCAGTCGGTATAGACGAAGCCCTTTGGTCGGAAAGAGCTGGTCTTTTCGGAATGTTTATGAATAATTGCTTTGGTTCGATTCCCGTCCATGATGAGGAACTTTATCTGGTCTTTTCGACAAAAGGTGAGTTAGCCGGTCTCATACGGGGGTAGGGGGGGTTTCGTCCCCCAAAACAGGCAAACCACACCCGTGAATATATATACGGATCTATAGTCATAAAATATACTTAATTCCTGATTAGGAGGGCTCAACCCATCCTAAGGGACTGGGGTAACGGGGAAAAGGTTGTGTTATAATATTCTTATCCTGCATCATTTTATGGCTGGAAAGTCTGTTGAGTACGTATGCGATTCATATTCTCTGAACCACTTCATTTGCTAGCAATAGTTTAACTTGAGAGAGAGAGAGAGAGAGAGACGTTGACCTATAACAACAATAAAACTCCGTTCTTATTTAATCTTAAGAATTTTTTTGAAAACCTCCTTCTGTCAACACTTCTCTCACACACAGAGTTCATATCCTAGCAATGGAAAAAAAAAAAAAAAAAAGTTCGAAGAGCAACAGACATCTGTGAGCCTCTTCATAATACACAAGACAACACGATGTTCCTCCCATTTGCGCAATCGATTCTGCAGCCCGCTGTTTCGTCCTTGAAAACACGATGGGGTGGTACCTGAAGTGACCGATCAATCAACACATACTAAAAAAAAAACATAAAAACTACGACTCTTCACACAGTAGCCTAGTTTAGACGTTAGAATCGACATTAAAGATATCTTGGAGACGCTTTGCTTCAAATCGCCGGTAGATGGCGCTATCGTCATCTATCAGTGCAAATTCGGGTATATTCGTTGTATTTAAAATAAATATTCCGGTATTATTATCTAACTTCACCATAAAAGAGTCAAAAATTGTATGTTTATAGTTAAATACATTATATAAATACATTTTATTGCTGAAATAATGCTTCAAATAATGAAAAATGCACTTTAAAATAATAATAAATATTTTTTTCCGTTTTACGTTAGTTTGTCAATTATGTTTGCCATCGAATATTATAACCTTTGTTAAAAGATCAGAAAAAATATGCCTATTTATACTATTGCAATAGATAGCATCGATTTTGATTCTCCCCCCCCCCTTTCTAAATAATAGTATTTGGCGTGTGACACCGGCTTCCGATTTCACAGTTGACGTCGTATTTTGGATTCGTGCCAGCTATTGGTTTTTATTTGTTTGTATGGAAAGCGCGCATACCGGGCACGTCAGCAGCGCCATCGTAAATATTGATTGGCATTTCGGTGAACAATCAGAATAATAAACGAGATAAAATTAACTGTCCCTGACTCGCCCATTTACAGCCGGATATCTGAAATTAGTCCCAAATGGAGATAGCGGCAAAATAAAGCAGCTGAGCACTTTATAGAATTAATTAACTAGCTTTAATCACTCCATAATATTCGGGACATAAAATTTACGTTTGAAGTTTCCTTATAAACTAGTGTACTTAGTTGCTGTGTAATTCTGAGTGCTTTAAATCGTTTGAAATATGTCCAAACTGCTATTAAGTGAAGAAAACAAATTGCGAATCTGTGATCACATGACTCAGGATGAACACGAACCGAAAATTTACGCAGAATTCTAGTTGCAACATGTGTTTAACAAACGAGGAATGTGTATTGATTTTCTGTAACTGTATTCAACTTCTCGAGGCCGTTCATTATTCACCAAGAATTTAACACAACAGTATTCACAGTTTTCAGCCTTAAAAGCTAAATACGCGTTCTCCATTTAATGCTTGCGAACATCAGACACAAAAGAAGTCAAATGCATGTGTCAATAGCCCGAACAACACAAAGCAACTGAAGGATGGTTGGAACTTATTTAGGAAGGTGGAGTTTGAACATATCACAGGCGAAATCCGTAGTGGTTTCTCTTGAACTGTCACAGCCATATTTCGTTTATATTGATAACGTTTGCTATATGCAGACGACATACGTTAGCCACTATGGCGCTGCGAGTTTATTTTGTCATCGTCTGCTTTTCGTAAACTTTAATGTTTCAGTAATAGATTGTTTATTTCATTTGTATTTTTACAAGATGATGAAATTATAAGGTCATTATCGTACTGGGATTTTAAATTAATTTAAATATTAAATTCTTTATTTTTCTGACACAATTTAAATTATAGCAAGTTAATAATTATAAAAAATACTAATATTTTTATCACACAGCAATAATGCAATGAAGCTATGAGTCATTTGACACTTTCTGTCATTATTGTCAAACGAAAAAGAAATATGTGTGTTGTCAAACTCTGCTGGTGAGGAGAGGAGAAGTTAGTCAGGTGATTACGGCAAGTACGCCTGACAGGGTGTGGTCATCCGCGAGTTCAGCGAACAGTGAAAGATGTAGCCAATTAAGGAAATTTAATTTTACTAAAAGCCTTGTTTATATGGATATTAGGCTGTTTCTTGTCTCTGTCTGCAAAGTTTTCTCAACTTTACCTATTATACAGTCTCAATGGGAACTGTCTAGATGTTTTCTAACTTCCTCATAACTCTCTGCGCAAGCGCTGATACTTAAACAGAGTCTGTCGAAAGATCATAAAATTGTCAGCCGTTGCAGTAAATGGAATGCCGTCCTTAAAAATGTCAGGCATCACTGATTTAGCCGAAGACTGCGAAATAGAAGGCGTCTTACTTCTTACATGAACATCTTTATAAAGCAGACCTTCTATGGAGCTAGCCGCACATCCTGAAGTATTCATATCAAACTTTAAGTAAAAGGGAAATCTTTTTGAGCGTGAAATGAGGTATCGCTTGACATACTTCTAAGTGTTTCAGTGTGTTTTGTTTCTGTTTTTCTTCCTTGTTGCGTTTAGCTTATTTTTCTCCTTTTAGTTATCTAACGAAGATAGATTTATGTTATCGATTTGAATTATATTTTCATACAAGGTATATAAACGTTAACCAGACCAATAGATTTTAATTTTGATTTGTTTATGTATTCTTCCCTTTAGTTATATCTGAAGACATTCATTTACAGTTTTTGTCGTTCTCTTTTCTTTATTCCGTCTATTAACTCTTTTCTGTGTAGCAGTTTTTTTTTAACGTGCTGTTGATGGGACACACTTATCTGAGGTTGTGGAATAGGTTGCAGTTCTTTCTCCAGTAATAAAAATAGATCGTTCACAGGCAAAAGAACCTATTGTTGTTGTTATGTTCCATCGAGTCTTTTACGACTCCTGGTGATTCTATGAACATACATTCTCCATTCAGATCTGTCCCTGGCCATATATTTTATAATTTCCAAGCACATTCCATTTGCTTCTTTAACTCCATACACCCACCCATCTAATTCATAGTCTTCCTCTTCTCCTGCTTCCTATACCGATCAGTTCTTTTCTTCAACTGTAGTAACGAATTTCTGGGCAATGAAACTGCTGGCCTGCTATCCTGTTCATAAGATACAATTTCTCTTTTAATGATTTCTTGGACTTTTTAAAATCTCGAGTTTCACATCATCAACCTTTCCCCACAAGAACAAGGAATGCGGGGAGGGGGGTATTAGACAAGATGTCTTGTGAATCTTCTCAGAAGATACATAACCTATCATTTTCATCGGTCCCTTAGGACGGGTTGAGTCCCCTATTGATAGGTTTAACGACGAATGAATGTAGCCCCCTCGTCACGCCTCTGCTGCATCCCCTAAGGGCAAGTATTCATGACAGGGCCGATATGCCTGCTTGCGGGAGGAAAAATCCCAGATAAACTGGGGAGGAAAACCCTGCTGTCCACGCCCAAGACCGGATAATTTGGCTATGGCTGAGGAAGATCCTTAAGTTCCTCACGTCGGCGACGGGAATCGAACCCAGGACACTCCTTTCCCAGGCATATGGTTGCGAAGCGCATAGCCACCAGGCTAGTCGCGGGGACATGCATAACCTATTTTTTAGAAATTGCAAGTATTCCCTTAACACTTTCATTGCCAAGCTGAAAATTGGAATTTCGTGTGGTGGCCAATTTTTTTTTTATTTATTTATTTTTTTTAAGTTAGCGACGTCCACGCGATAACGCGTGATCGGCCGTTTGGTGAGAGCTCGCATCGTGCGATATCGCGTGATTGGCAATGAACATGTTAACCAAAGAAGGTACTACTTATTTTCGTACAACCAAACAGTCGTATGCATTTGTACCAACGTGGTACGAAAGCGTCTATCAAAGCACACAAGAAATCGATATCAAGTATATATAACCAGAAAACGACTGCCGGTTGTAAATCGCTTAGTTTTTTTTTTTTTTTTTTTTATTAATGAACAGTAGACGATTTTGTTTCTAAATGTGAGATCGTCTTCCTCTTTATTGGAGCCTGAAGTGGATTGTAAACAGTTCCATGTCTGGTCTCTAGATTACAGGTTTTGGACTATGTAACCTTTAGGACTGTCTACAATACTAATCTGTTAGCGATGGAGTCCATAGAAGAAGAATCTCATTCCTCCAATATGCATCTGGACTCACACCTGAAAACTATTATTCATCTTCCATCTAAAGACATTCACAATATCCTCTGTGACCATAGCGGGATTCAATGAGACCTTTCTACATTTACATAAACTAGGAGTAAAACCATGCGGTATCTAAATGAGCAGTTCACCAAGAGATGGATCAGAAGACAGCAATCAAAATCTCCAGGACCTTATTCTTGGAGATTTTATGGATCTTTGCATGCATATGTGTACTTGTGTGAAAAATATAATACCAAAAATCAATTTGAGACTAATGATGAGCTTTGGTGAGTTTCGGGGCACTGCTCCAAAAGTTTATGATGTCACACTTGCTTGAAATACATTTTATAGTGAAACGACATGAATGCGAGCTGATATCGGCCATATTGAATATCTGATCATTTGATTATCTTTTAATTCAAGTCAAAATATTGAAACCACGTAACTCATTATGAAGCAAACTCAAGTGAAAAGAAGAAGAGTGTTATATAATCAAAATAGTCGCAATGGGACACGCAGCAAAGGTCATGAAATCTAGATTCCTTTCAAAACGGTGCATGCACCGCATACGCACAACAGCACCCACAGAAACTTAGTAAAATACGTAAATTTCACTTTTAATGTGTAAGAAATAAAACTAGAATTTTCTCGGCATTTTATTCTCTCAAAAGAGTAGCTAAAAGTTCCTTTATTTAACTAACTTTTGAAGACATGCAGCCCAGTCTTGATAGAGAGTGAGATCAAACTGTCTTGTGAAGCTTTGCAAGAGAGAAAGAAAGAGAAACAGAGTATGGTAGACCGTTCACGAAATCTCTGGGCCATAAACCTAAATACTAATATGATTGTCTGCAATTCAGGAGGGGAAAATGTTTGCTTTTCAATGCCAAAATTCAATAAACTCTTGAGTAGGGCTTAGAAAATTTCCTTCAATTGTCGACTACAACCGAACAACATACAACAGTCTTTCTTTAGGCAGTCTGGCACTAAGAAAACCAGTGCCATTTTTATAGGGCTACACAGATACTTTTAATGGCATTACTGTATATTCAAAAGGAAATCAACTGACACTTCAGAACAGTTATCCCGATTATAATCCAATAATGAGAGATGATTGTATACCCTCTGTCCAAAAAGAAACCGAACTTTTCGAAAATGAAAGAAACTAGTGGCGCCACCTGTAGTATCTTTTCTGTTATCGAAAGCGGCAACCTTCATTAGTGTTGTATCAACTATTTATCATATTTGTTTCATTAGAAGCCAAGTCATAGTGCCAAGAGTGACAGTCGGTTTTGACTAACGGTCGGAAAATGAGTTTCAAACAGAGCTGCGATTGACTTTTGTGTTAAGCTTGGTAAACGAAACGCATCAAATGCATCAAAAAGCATACGGTGATGAATGCTTATCCCGTACTCAAGTTTACGAGTGGTTTAAGCGATTTCAAAGTGGTCGTGAGAACGCTTGAGGACGACGAAAAGGCGGGCCGTCCAAACCTGGACTGAGCAAAGTTAACATCCAAAAAGTGCGTGATTTCATCCAAACGAAAACCCGAAATTTTCCCTGAGGTTGATTGAAGATGAATTTGGGATTCCAAAATCAACTATGCACAACATTTTGACGGAGAGTTTGGGCCTTCGTAAATTGAATTCGCGATTTGTTCCCCACAAGTGCCGACCAAAAAATGTATCGAATTGAACACTGCAAGGACCTCATTAAAACCGCTCGTAAGGACTCAAACTTCCTTGAAACGATCGTTACTGGTGACAAAACATGATGTTTTGAGTATGAGCCTGAAACAAAGGCCAGAGTGCCAGAGTACTTTTGATTCTCCAAGCGAAAAAAAGTCGCTTGGAGAATCAAAAGTAAAGACAATGCTGATTTGTTTGTACGATTCCAGGGACATTATCCACAAAGAATTCGTTCCACCTGGCCAAACGGTCAATGGTGAGTTTTATCTCGAAGATTTGAAGCGATTGATAGCGAGAATCATCGCGTATGGCATGAATATCGTGACGACCGACCGTTCGTCAAAACACACTGTCACTCTTGGCATTATAACTCGTCTTGTAATGAAACAAATGTCATAAACAGTTGACACAACACTAAGGAAGGTTGTCGCTTTCGACAACGAAAAGATACAATAGGTGCGAGCACTAGTTTCTTCTATTTTCGAAAAGTTCGGTTTCTTTTTGGACAGAGGGTATATAACACATCCTCTACATTAATATCAAGCTCAATTGCAACATTCTTCGAAGTTTGCGGTTGTGACCGAACTATATTAACACAATATTGGAGAGATTAGAGAGATGCGATACAATCGAATGATTGTAATATCTCTCTGGAGACAAAACGTGAGAAACTTGAATGATAGACGAAGCAACGATTATCATACTCAGTCTTTAGGTCACATCAAGCATTTTAAGAAGCATTGGATATTCGTGCAGAAGTTACAGCAAGTAGCGCTAAAGTTCGTCATCTGGTATTAGACAACTATTTAAAAACTATATGGTCGATCTGTCCCCAAATAGGGTAAAAAAGGGGGAAAAAATACAAATGCACGTGCTTAACGTACTTAAAATGGCATACAGCAATTTCTTTTGGAAGAGTCTTATAAGAATTCATTACTACTTTATGAGACTTTTCACCAAGGCGAAATAAACAACTAAATTTTTTGTTTCCCAAATAATTTTGGGTTACATTTCAAGTAAATGAGTTGATCGACTGCAATTCCTGCCAGCAACAGTCAAAATTGGTTAGTCAAGAACAATTTAGTGCATTTTAATACTGCCTATTTCAGGATGACTGTGTACCGAGTCACCAAGCTTAAAATTTGAGAATGTTTTATAAGACGTTCAGTGACCATTAGCTAAAAGCAGTTGATTTAGCATTTCCACTAGCATTTATCTCACCTGACATGATGACAGTCCACAATAAGATCTTATCAAGAAAAATACATAAAAAAATGACAGAAACAAATATGAATAGTAAAAATTTCTTTTGATTTCCAGAATGCCACAAGGAAGCAGATGTATCGCTTTTAATGGCCTTTCACGGCAATTAAATTCTAACATAGCTTCGCTTGATAGAAGCCTGCTTATTGCTTATGATAGGGCAGTTAATCTTTCCTGCATTGTCTACTACGTCTGTAAATTGCGGGTATTCTGTGAAATATGAGATGATACATAAATGAATTAATGGTTTGAACTATCTGGAGGACAGTTGGCTTTTATAAAAAATCCGTTTAAATTTTTTATGCTCTTATACGGAGTAAGTGTGGCCGTTTTAGCCGTATCTAACTTTTGGAGATTGAGTAGCAGTTCAACATCCATCAGTAGCTAATCAGAGATAGCTGGCTCAAGACTACCACTAATTATAAGTGGCATCCAGAGAAAGAGAGAGAGGTAACCAAGTGCTGCCACCTCGTGGTCCCTAACCTTAACATGATATGTTATTATCCGCAATTGTGTGGTTTCCATGGTCGATTTTCTTGAGGTTATAGTCGAGTTTCCAGGAGAAAAACTGCTAGACCATGTCAGGGATCAAGTAATTCAGAACCGGCCAAATAAACGCTTAGAAAAAGTTCCTCTAATCAGTGACTAGAACTTAAGAAAGACCTTTATACACTGCTCAACAACACTGCAAAATACTGTGCAGTGTGTGATTGACAAAATTTAGTGTGGTGATGAACAATAGAATAACAGCTGATGAAATGAAGAGTAAGAAACGCCGGATAAGTATTAGAGACATTACATACAGGTATCTCTTCTTCTTCGACTGATACGTCTCCTTGGGACATGTGACGTCCTCGTGTTTAGGGGTTACAGCAAAGTAATGCGAGTAGCATGCCACTCTTCTGCATCATCTAAGGGAAAATATTTTGTTTGTAAATGTGTTGTTCACAGGACCGGTTTGTCTGTTCCCATGAAGAAAAATCCCGAGTTTCGACACAATGTGTTCAATTTAGGTCACATTATATCATTAGGGAGTAGACAGGCCCTTAAATGGCTGCATTTGCATAGTTCCGGATAGTTGTGGATGGGATACGAAAAAGATTTTATTTTATTTTTTGGCTTTTTTTTGTTAGAAGTTTTCTATAACTATAGTGATTATTATAATTATTTGTTTTTCCATTCATATTTAGTTGTCAAAGAGATAACACATACAGGGAGAGTAGATTAAGTGCAGGAAATGTCTTTAATCACAGAGCATCATCCAATTTACTGGCTATAACATAGCCTCGATAGCTTCTCCCACCTAGCACACCACTGAACGCCCTCCCGGTACGGTCTTTTTGGCAGCAGAATTTTGCGACCACTGATTTCCGATTAGTGCACACTGATTTTTATTGTTTGCAATTTTTTTCTCTCAAACTTCTTCTTCTTCTTGAGTATTCTACAATTGAGCAGGTTCTTCTTTTAGTAGCAGAAACTTTCCTTCCACTCTCTTCTGTTCTGAGCCTCCTCTTTCAAGGTTGTGTCTCCATTCAGCATGTCATCTAGCATTGTTCTCCTTACTCTTCCACGCGGTCTTTTTCCGTCTATTTTTCCTTCGATGGCATCTCCGATGATTCCATTTCCTCTCAGAATATGTCCGATCCAGTTTCCATTTCTTATTTTTATTCTCCTTAACAGACTTCTTTCTTCTCCTACTCTTTTTAAGACCTCTTCATTAGTTATTTTATCTGTCCATTTGATTTTTTCTATCCTTCTCCAAATCCACATCTCAAAGCTTTCCAAAATCTTAATTCTTCTTTCTTCAATGTCCACGTTTCAGCTGCATAGAGGACAACACTCCACACATAACATTTTATTAGTCTTTTCTTTAGGTTTTTGTCCATTTTACTTCTGAATAAATTCATTTTCTATTAAAGGCATCTCTTCCCATCGCTATTCTTGCTTTTATGTCACTTTTACATCTTCCATCACTGCTAATAACACTTCCTAGATATTTAAATGTCTTTACTTGATTCAATTTTGCCCCATTTATTCTGATATCCATATTTGCCTCTTTCCTTGCTATTTTCGTTACCTTTGTTTTTCTTATGTTAATTTTCATTCAATAATTGATATCCAGATGTCGTAGTCCTGTTTCAGTATTTGATAATAATGGATTGTCATCTGCATATCTTATTGCAAATATCCGTCTACCTCCCATCTTTATTCCTTCTTCTGAATTCTCCAGCGCTTCTTTTAACATTGCTTCGGAATATTTGTTAAAACAAAATTGGTGAGAGAGAACAGCCTTGTCATACTCCTCGTCCAATGACACCTGGTTCTATTGTACCATATAGTCTCTCACCATGGCAGTTTGTCCCATGTACAGTGAAATAATTAGCCTTCTGTCTTTCCAATCTATACCAATCTTTTCCATTACTTCCACCATCTTAACCCATTTTACAAAGTCAAAAGCTTTCTCTCTGAAAACGCAGTGGAAATAAAATATGTGCAGGAGCTTCATTCTTCAGGAGGTAATCTAAGACAAGCAGTACCAAGAACTGTAATGATAGCTATCTTGGCGTATTTTAATAACGCAATTTAACCTCCAAGTGATTTTTATAATCCTTCCTTGTCTTATAAATAAAATCAAAGATTTTATTTATAAGACAAGGAAGGATTATCCAATTTTGTCAACTCTGTTATTTCTATCAGCATGACGAGAAAACCTTTGGGATGTAATTTATGATGGCAGTGATTTTTCCATTTGAGTCTTTTCCGACCGTAGATGACTTTTTAGGCATTGCCCACAAAGTATATTCCTGGTGAGATTTTACAGGTTCGCCATTGCTTTCCTCAACCCCCCAAACTTATCCAGGATAGGCAATGGATTTGGCTGGGACGTATTCATAACTGTAATCGATGTGTGTTCACGGAGCCAGTTTGCCTGTTCTGATGGACAAAAAACCAGTTTCTGGTGAGAAAACCTCCTATTACTTAACTCACCTTTAGTCGAAGGAGGCCCGATAAAGATTCCCCTGATGGGAATCGAACGCAGGTCTTTCCGACCAAAGGGTTTCGTCTATATCGACTGAGCTATGGAGGCTCTGTAATTTATGATACAAAATTAAAAATTTTAAACACTTTTCAGGAGGCCTGTGTAGCTCAGTTGAAGTGGCGCTTGCATCCTTTGCGCTTGGTCGCTCGAAGTTAGACTTAGGTTCAAGTCTAGTCGCTGACTGGAGGAACTTTTTCTAAGCCTATTTTCGTCCGGTTCCAGAGTTACTCAATCTCTGACACCGCCAAACGGGTTTTTTCTCCCGGAAACTCGGATTTTTCGTCCCATAAACTCAAGAAAATCGACTGTAGAACCACCATTATTTCAGACAGTAACATATCTTGTTAGGGTTAGGTACCAAGAGATGGCAGCACTTGTTTGCCAGCCTCTTCATGGGGGAGGCTGTCTGTAATTAGTGATAGACATGGACCAGCTATCTTTGATTGGCTACTGGTGGAGATTGAACTGCCCACTCAGTCTCTGAAAGCTAGTTAGGGTGTAAAGGCCTCGACTACTCCCTATACAGGGGAGAGCCGGCCATATGTGCAATGTATGCGATGCACACAGGCGCCAAAGAGCAGGAAATAGTTAAAAAAAGTTTTCTTAAAGTGATTTTTTTATTGGAGAGGGGAATAGGGGTGCCAACTAAAGTTTTGCACACAGGCAGCAGACACTACTGGCATGCTACTGGGTATAGGGGCGCCAACTAAAGTTTTGCACACAGGAGCCGGACACTACTGGCGCGCCCCTGTCCCTATAAGGGAATAAAAGGCGTTAGTGATTTTTTTAAACACTTTTCAAAAAACACGACGTACTCTATTCTTTTCGTATATCCATATGTGCTTGAGAACATTTAAAAACAGTTTGTATTCGTATTTGAAAGAAGAACACAGATTTCGAACGTAAGTATACTAAGTCTCCAAAATATTAAAGGCGTCCCATGCGAAATGGATAGGAGAGAGCGGCCCAGGATAGGAGAAAGTGAGAGGGGTTGGGGGAGTTCTTTGTCCTGCAGTGGGACATTTAGGCTAACAACAGCAAATGCGAAATGAAATCTGCTAGTAGCATATAAATAACGACGTGTCTCAAAAACAGTGTCTGTATTCAAGCACGTGTGTGTGTGTGTGTGTGTGTGTGTGTGTGTGTGTGTGTGTGTGTGTGTGTGTGTGTGTGTGTGTGTGTGTGTGTGTGTGTGTGTGTGTGTGTGTGTGTGTGTGTGTGTGTGTGTGTGTGTGTGTGTGTGTGTGTGTGTGTGTGTGTCATGGGAAAAGATGTGGTGTGAAATTAAAAATCTAGAAGAACTGTGCATAATAG
Source organism: Typopeltis vanoorti (assembly GCF_054136105.1). Classification (NCBI taxonomy): domain Eukaryota; kingdom Metazoa; phylum Arthropoda; class Arachnida; order Uropygi; family Thelyphonidae; genus Typopeltis; species Typopeltis vanoorti. The sequence goes on along the minus strand of NC_143568.1, from coordinate 14,044,278 downwards.
TATTTCGGGTACACTAAAAAGTTGTGCGATAAACAGAAAACATCGAGTTAGCTATGGACATAGGATCGACGAGATCATTTAAGTCTATGGTCAGATGACTGCATGACACAATTACGATTTCCACAAAAAAATATTATGGATAGGAGAATGGTATCCTAAGTAGAATATAACAGTAAACGATAATTGAGGTATATCATGTCAGTAAATAAAAAAGCAATGGTAAAATGAGCGAAGGAACATTAACATTGAACACAAAAACTAGAGAAAAATCACATGGGGAATAAAGCTTGCTTGGGTGGGGGGGACAAAAATATGTTGTAACGATAATAAAGCCATGATAACAATTCAAAACAGTCGGTGAGATCGTCTGAGGCATATTTTATTCTCAATCCTTACATCTCTTGATTTATTAGTACATCTACCTGAACCCAAATATCCATTAATGTTGAACATTTAGGCTGAATGTATCGAATATTTCCTGAAGGATAGTACACCATGCAATACGACATGCATAATCCACAGATGATTACGGAAACACGACAGTGATTTTAACTTCTTGAAGAAGTCCACTCAGTCACTGAATTGTTTCGATCTCATTACATCACTTTAGGGAGAGATTTCGTTGCAAGAATCCAACATCTGATGGTCTTGTAGGAATTTATCATGTCAATCTGAAGCGGGGTATTTGGGGAATGCTTTTGGAGCCTTTTTGAGTCTGTTATCCCAGCATATTGAGGCTATGAATGATAAAGCAAGTCCAGATCAATGCATATTTCCTCAAAAATATCTGGGATAAATTTTTTGAAAGGAAATTGTGAATAATATTGAATGGTAAGCTTATTTGATATGATTTTTGCGCAATCTGCTTGGATAACATTCAGCGCTCCGCATCAGATGTAGAGTCCATCCAGCGCATGAGAAATTTCTGGAACAAGAACAGATCACGAATGACACTCTATAAATTAATTCTCCAATGCCTCTAATATGAGTCTGCTATCAACGATCTTTATCTTAAGATAAAGATAGCATATAAAGATCGTTGATAGTAGACTCACAAATTGTCTTCCGGGATCCAGTTTCGTATTTATGGCAATGCCCTATGTCATGAATATCAAGGAAATTTTAACCAAGAACAGCGTTCTGTTCACCTTGTTCCAGTGGCAGCCGGTGAAAATTTTAAGTGGGAGTGCTGCACGTACAAAATAAAAATAAAAAATTCTTTTTTTCCTAATTAGTAACCAATTTATTAATAAATAAATTTACATATTAAAAAATTGCTTTATTAAAAATATTTCACCCTCAATAATAAAAGTTTCGTATCTCACAGAAATAACTCACGCATGCATATAATTTATCTGTAAGCGACACTGCCCAAACGAGCAGTGTCAGATTCACTTGTTACCTACAATGACAAGTGCAAACGAATATCGACGAGTCTAGCTGTAATTGGCCGAAAGCGATAATTCCGACACTGCGTTAGATGGCAGTGCATTTGTTTCGTAATCTAAAGCGTTAATCGAACAATTCCAATTATTAACTATTCAATCAATGTCAAAACATAAGCTGTAACCTTTAACATGTTTTAATGCATTTATATAATGTTGTAAGCATTGTTATTATTTATAAACACAGACAAAATTTAATTTTTTTCCCTTGGGGGTGCTGCAGTGTCGCAGTGCTTATGTGCAAGCCGCCACTGCCTTGTTCATCTGTTACTTCTCAAAGTGCCTCCATAGTGTCTTGATTGGAAAAATCGAGTTAGTTTTCCTATGCAAAGAACCTTCATTAAGACTTATAAGTCTGAACCATGTTCTAACAAGCCTATCAGAGATTAAATCATTCGATGCCTTTTATCGATACCAAAGGGAGTAGAAGGAGCTCCTTTAGCCCAGGTGGGTGCGAGCAGCCGGTTACCACTCTTCAGCCATCACTGATGGTAAGTTCAAACAATCAATGAATCAAGTTTTCAGGGGTGAGAGAGAGATTTGAGGCAAACTAGAATCACCATCTCGTGGTCCTAATGTCTAACAGGGTGTATGTCACAAATAGTGTGAGCTTTGAGGTCAGTTTAGCTGCGTCGTTAAAAAAAAAAAAAAAACCTAAATGACTGTATCAAAATTCGATTGCCAGGAGAACTAGCTGAAGAAAGGCCTCGAAAACTTTTCTTCTGATGGCGTTAGCTTCCAAGCTCTAGACTGCTATTTCATTATGGAAGCAAACGCTAATTTCAGAGGTCAGGACAATATTTTTAATCGTATTTGCACTTTCTGTTTTGTATGAACTTTCATATTCTATTATACACCTCTTTATTTTGGTAAGAAGTTCTGTTCGAGAGTTTAAGAATGTCAGTATACATCAAGCAAGCATTTTGCCTTGCTAAAGAATCAGTAAAGAAAATGATGTTCTTCAAGAAAAGAGAACTAAAAATATGCATTAACACTTGCTGACTGTGATTAATACATGCTGAGCTACCATCGTACTTAGCACGCCTTTTACGTGGTGTATAATGTCGATATCAGACAATTTGGATTGAAATAAACAGGACCAGCTGTGAGATGCAATAATGTTCAATGGTCTGATAAAGTAACAAAGAGATTTTATGATTAGTATATGATTGTGATTAGGGGGAGAAATCAATCAGAATATGAAGTGCCAATTGAAATGCAGATTTGCTAATGACAGAGTAGAGGAGGAGTGAATATCTTAAATCATTTGCCAGTTAATAATACGTTAGGTAGATGGCCTTTAATGTCGAGGAAATCTGGATATTAAAGGAGGAATCATTACCATGGTTTTGTCTCTCTAAAAAATAATTACTCTTTTTTAAGGATGTCACGAAGACTGTTCATCTTTCTATGACATAATCTATCTCTCTGGATTATCCGTTTTATTTTTTCTGATTCTGATTAGGGCAACCAGAGGGAATACTCCATTTTGTTATTGAATAAATTTCTGGGAATAACTCAAAGGAATACTGGACGACGTAGAACATGTGCTGCCATCTATATGCCAAATTAATTTGCCATCTGCGATCTTTGACACATGCACTGCACCGTTCTGATGACCGTGGATAATAGGATAGAAAGAAAAACACTTAAGAAATAATACTTTATGTCACATTATGAACAGAAAGCCTTATTGTTGTTATTCTTTATAAGCTCTTTGCTGTATTAAAAGAAGTTAACAGGAACTGAGCACACCTTGAGGCAGATTTTTTTCACCCCCATCTAGATCATTCTGCAGATAGGATAAGCTTCTTAGATGTTTGTCGTTTCAAGAAAACGCTTCCACATAGCCTTAGGAGGTGATGATATTTAAATCCATGTCGCATATTTTGATGTAACAAATCGTTTTCAAAAACAACTTCTTTGCTTGGACCAAAAAAAAAAAAAAAAGGGGAAACAAGAAAGCACACAGGAGGTATCTAATTATATGAAAAAAATCCTGCTACCTTCTTATCAATACGAAAATCAAATGATCATAATATAACAGATATGCAAATAAGGAAATATAATAAATATGTAAATATTATTACGTGGCACCTCCAACGAATCCATCGCTGAGGAAACTTCATTCCATAAAGCTCACTACCCAACCACACACGCGCGCGCACGAAAGAGGGGGGGGGGGGCAATTGATTAAAATTACAGCAATCCCTCGATTAGTGCGCCTAATGGTTCTTTAAAACAGGCGCATTAATCGAAAATAATAACCTATGGGAAAATGTATAATTCGTTCCTCAAATTTCTTTCTTGAACCTTAATTTTTTTATAAAAGAATGAAGGTATGTCTCAGGGTCTAGTTAAACGAAAACCATGAAGCTGGAAGACAATAAAACATATTCAGAATATAAATTTTATTATTCTATTTCTTAACAAAGAATTGAGCTATCGTAGTTTGGCGGGCATTTTGTTTCTTTTTTTCATACAACCGACGGAATGGCCCTATTGCCTCTTCTACTCTTCTGCAAATTTTACTGCCTCTCTCTTCATCGGGGTCAGCCTCCAAGCATTGCTGCTTAAAAACTTCGATTGTACGAAAAATATTTTCAAATTGTTTCTGTAAAATCTTTTTTTGGCTGACTATCAGTGGTTACTTTTGCATCATATTCTTCGGGATCTTCCCGCTGTGCATCTAAATTTAGCAGGTCGGAAGCACTCAATTCTTCAGAATCAGATTTAATTAACTCTTAGATGTTATCATTGAAGGGGAGAAAGAAATGAAGGACGTACGAATTGGTCGCCAACAAGCGAAATCACGTGCTTTATTGATAAAATTTCCCAACTGTTATACAAGCAAAATAGTTACCACTTTAAAAACTACAATGATCAAAAAAGATAAGTTAATTTTTTTACGTGTAATAATAAACAACTCATCGCAGAAGTCGGATTGATTACCCTATTATCGAAATGGATTCTCTTTCTTCTGACATGCGCAGAAATGTCGAAGGGTCTCGAATCTGTGGGCGTACTATAGCAGACGACATAAATTTTGGCGGTAAAAATTTGGAGCATAGTATACATACGTACATGGAAGTAGCGTAGTATGCCATTAAAAATAACTTTGTAAAATGTTTTAAATCGTAACTAAATTATTTCATCCTGGTGAGTGATTTTTTAAAATAGTTAGCCATAAAAATGTAGAGATAGAAACTTTTTTAAATCTGTAACATTTATTTTTAAGATGTATATAGGCGCACTAATCGAATTTTAGAGGAGCACTAATCGAAAACGCACTAATCGGGAGCGCATTAATCGAGGGATTACTGTATATAAGTTGTGGATATTCTGATTACATTTATGTATTTGTTTTAAATCTCATCTTGTTACTACTACATATGCAGTAAACAATTTGCACTGTTCCAACAATGTGCTCATGTTACCTTGCATCATCACTGTCTGTTTTTAATTCTAGTGTTTTGATATTTTCTGACATATATTTTTTGGTCGAATATGCTACTGTATAAATGAATAGTTAATAAAAAAAGGCATTTTTTTGTGGTAAATAAAATCGAAAGCAACAAGTCTTTTCGAATGATTTTCACATAAGTATGAGAAGTCATGAAGGTTGACCATTGGACTATGTTTATATGTTGAAAGGGAATATATAAACAGAAATTACTGAGAAAGAATATGCAATTGCACATTCTAGTTGTGGTGGAACCTGGTATTTGTATTAATGAAAGGGGTGAATGGTAAAAGAAGATAAATGATGAACAGATTTTTTTTTTTTTTCATTTCAATTGATTTCTTTTATTTTCTTGTTCTTCTTTCATTTTTTTTTTTTTAGAAACTTATTTTCAGGGGCGACTCGTGCATAGGCACTGCGGAACTGCAGAACCCCCAATTTTTTTCGATATATATTTATTAATTTATTTATATTTACTTGTAATATTTAATTTTATCATCAACAATCCTATCCAATTCTCTTATTTTGCATAAAAAATAATAAAAATCCATCTTGTGGCACTTAAGAGGGCGCTAGCAGCACTGTATTTGCCATAGTGTCATATTGCTATACACAGTGGCATAAAGCATATGCACGTCATAGTGAGATACGAGCTATTAGCATAATGCGGCACTGTCCGTCGCGCAGTTCCACTGTTGTGTATATGCAATATGACACTATGGTAAATACAGTGCTGCTAGCGCCCTCTTAAGTGCCAGTAGTAGAATGTTCGTAGTGCTTGTCGTGTTTACTCCGTCTCTTTAAATATTTGCACATTACAATTAAAGACATAACGTTTGTTATGATTTTTATTTCAGAACATTATTGGGGTTATGATAATGGATTTTATTTTTAAGTAATTTTGAATTATATAAAACTGTATAGTTTTATCGATAAATAAACAATATTTTTTCATGTTTATTTTTTTTTTTTAATTTTTACCATAATTTTGATATTTATTCAAACACGTATATTTAGAAAGTTGCAGCATCCCCACGATTTCAAGCCACCAGCCCCCACCGCTTATTTTACTCTATCTTTCCTTTTCCCTTCTTTCTTTTTCAGGCTTTCACACTAGCAGTCTATTACGAAATTAGAATGACAATAATGGTTGTTCCGTCTTGCTGTCCCAGTAAAACCACAGCCCCCCCCCCCCCTGTGGTGAGTAAATTTTCAAACATGCAATTCCGTATTAAATTGTTTTGGCAAGACTAATCCTAAATAAAATAGCATCACTGGTGTAATTAATGCAATCGGAATACATTGGCCCTAACAGGACTAAATTCTATGAACTATACGAATAAATTAATGCAACTGAATTTACAATCTTATTTTATCTACTACAAATTTTGATGATTGTATTGAAATAGGGTCCCTCTGGAATTTTGGAATTTCGGAGCCCCAAAGAACACCGTGCACTTCCATAGAATAATCCACTTGTAATCTCAGATTCGTTGTGTCCGATTTACTTACGAATGTTACAGTACCCAATATTTTACAAGGTTCTTCAGTCATTAATTTCCTTATAACATTAAGAAAAAGAAGAAGAAAAAAAAAGGTATAGTTACAACATGGTTGACTACTTCCTATAAAAAGATAGACAGACTGAAGCAGTAATGTAAATCTTACCTCAAACGTGCTCTGGCTTTCCCCATGTTCGTTATTTCTGCTGACTCTGATTGCAGGAGGGGACCCAATGGAACTGGCACTGTTTGGGGATGATCTGGGACTTGCTCCAGTAGGGTTAGAAACGACTGATGTCTCAGGTATCATGGGGACTTCAGGGTCCATCGGAGACACACTGGACGATGCTCCTTGACTTACAAGAATTTGTTGAGGGTTGGTTTTGCTTGGCGAGCAGCCCATGATAAACAAAACAATCAACAACGCAAGAATGAAACAAAATTAATCTTTTCCGATGCAAAAACAGCTGTTTTGAGATAACCACCGTAATCTACACTCTCCAGCAAAAAGAATATCCTTGAATCATACCGTAAGAAGCTTCAGTACATTAGATAAATGAAAGATGATAATACACTGGAAAAAGTATGGACATGGAGGAGTTTTAGGAATGTTACTACAAGATACGAATAACATCTAGTTGGTTTAACTAAAACGATAAACGAGGCCACAAATGTCCCGAACAACGATCGATACTTTTTTTTTTTATTTTCTTTTCCTAGCCATAGAAACGCGGCGCATTGAGCAGCCAACAATACAACTGTTCGCTAGATGGCGATCTCAGTTTGTGTCACATATTGACCAATGACAAAAGTTTTATTTGATTCTAGGGTAGTCGTACACACACTCGGTAACAGGAGCAACATTTGTGATAGCGTACCATGCGAAAGTTAAGCACGTTTTAAATGTATGCGCAGTCTCTGTTGGGGAATCAATGGAATTAGTTTGGTTGTAAATATTGAGTTCTTAGTGGGTAGATGGGTGGACGAAATATCCAGAAAGGGTCCTTTCGAATATTTTCCGATTTAAATGAAAACTATCAGGAAGAACTTTATTATTATTATTATTATTATTATTATTATTATTATTATTATTATTATTATTATTATTATTATTATTATTATTATTCGTAACACCTCCAAGGAGTCCGAAGACTCATCGCGGGAGGACACCTACTTAATATCGGAAAGGCGGCTGCTCTTAAGGTAATAATATTACAATATAGTCGCTATCATTAATGAATCATACTAAACTCGTACTTTTGGCTGGGTTTAGAGTCAAGTGAACCGTCCGTTACGTGACTGAGTTCCGCTTCTGTAGATATTCGGTCGTTAACCGACTCTACGAGCTTTTTCACGCCCTTACATCAGTTATCTAGTGACGTCAGGCTAGCGAATATCCTCACTTCTGAGTAAAACACCTGATTGTGGAATCTGAGAAGGCTAAATTTTGCTATCCCCCCCCCCAAAAAAAAACGCATTCAACACGTAATACAGAAGAACGTATACTGGCATTGACAGAGAAGAAATATGAAATAGATGGTGGGGGGGGGGGAATATTAACACAATGCAAATGAAATGAAAATCACAAAACGATTATTAAATATTTAAATAATTACAGTATATTAAAAATCATGCAGCAAAACTACCATTACGTGATAATAAATAATGACATTTGGACGTAGCATGTAAACAAAAGAAATAAAAAGTGAAAAATTGTTTCAAAATAATGAAAGGGCTTGTGAATATGGCTGCATTTAAGTTTTTAAATCGCCTATAAAGACTTTTTTTTTGTTTCTGATCTAAAGATGTAAAAATAATACGTTATATCGATATGATATTAATTACTGTTCATTATATATTATAACAGTTTTATTATAAATTTAATTCTCTAAAATCACTGCATAGCCTTGTGGATGACAAAAGTAAGACATACGATTGATCCCAGTGCCCAACTAAAGTAACTGTTGTGGGCTTTTTTTTCTCTTTGTTTTCAGTTCCCAAGTTAGTCTATCTAAAGCTCAGGTAAGTGCGATAGTAGGGTTTCGCTCTGGTGGCAGAAATCTGGTTTATTTTTAATCACTTAAAAAAATCTCCTGTGCAACACACACGATAACACACAAGAGTAATTACTAGCTAGGAATCCGAACAAAATGGCGACAATTGTATCTGTTATATTCTATGTTTCCTACCGTCTATACACGCTCTCTAGAATCACGCCGATGTCGACGCAGTAATTAAACTGCCAGTCAAATAATTTATTGAAATTTTATATTATATTATATTATATTATATTATATTATATTATATTATATTATATTATATTATATTATATTAAAACTAAACATTAGCAGTATTTAAAATACATTTTACAGTGGCAACATTATGTACTATTTATATAAAATAAATAAATAAATAAATTATTTAGAGTACTTATTTTGATTTGATTTTGAAAGGAATAAAAGAACAATAAGGTGCTGAATTTAAACTTTTTTTTTTTTGCATAAAACTTAAAAGTTGTAAGGAACAGTGGTGTGGCTAGGTATTTAAGAATCCTAGTAAAATGGTAATAATGTACCTGTGGCAGAGAAATATTGCTTAGCATTCGTTTGTGCTTGGGGACTGCTACTAAAACCATAAGACGTTGATAAACCTTAAGACGTAAAATAGAAAAATAAATAAATAATAAATTTATTTTTCCTTGAAGTTTTATTTAAATTAGGGTATTCTGTTTTCATTCAAGAAAATCGACCGTAGTACCCACGTTATTTCAGACAATAACATATCCTATTAGGGTTAGGCACCAAGAGACGGCAGCACTTGTTTGCTGGTCTCTTCATCAGCCGCCGCCTATAATTAGTGATAGACATGGGCCAGCTATCCCTGATTGGCTACCGGCGGAGACTGAACTGCCCACTTAGTCTCCAAAATCTGGATAGGGCATAAAGGTCTCGCCTGCTCCCTATTAGGGAATAAAAGGCATTAGCTGATTTTATTTTTATTCTGTTTTCACTAAGGTTGGGTGTAAAGTCCATTTCGACTTGCCAAGGTATTATATTAATCCGTACCAGATCTTAAATTGTTAGGTGTGCCCTTTATAAGAGTAGCACAGATTATTAAATGAGAGAAAACTTTCCGAATTTGTAAACATTCTGTAGTAATATTTACGTAAAATAGGATTTTTCTTTTCCTAGAAAGCAAAGTATATTTCAGCTCTGTTACGTGTGTAATAGAAAATTGCGTGAGTTTGAACCACTTACCACCTCCAGTTGAAATTGAAAGGTAATTGCATGTAATACTGTATATCTCCTGGAATTTGTGCTATCGATTATGAGTAAGTTACTGCAATGGAAAAAATTATTTTAGACGAAGTCTCATGAACATCTATGGCAAATTTAGCGACGCATTATTGGACGTGTGTTTTATTTGATATCAAGAAAACAGCAATTAAAATTTATTTAATAATTATACATAGAAATGATCTATAACACACATGCACGCACACACAAACAGAGAGAGAGAGAGAGAGAGAGAGAGAGAACTATTTTTTTAAATTATCAGATTATAATACATATTATAATAACCCACTCCTCAAATATAAACGATTGAATGTACGATGGTAGATTAATAATTGTTATATTAGCAATAGTCAAGGCAGGGTCTCTTAAATAATGTAGTAAGTCCCTGACTACTCTATTAGAAAAGTCACAAGAAACAAAATTTGAAACGGACGTAATTCTGGGTGCAATTCGAATCTTATAATAATAATAATAATAATAATAATAATAATAATAAATAATAAGTTATCGATTCTGTATTCTGTCAACAGAGACATGCAAGTATTCCACACCCAGGTTAAACTGAAATAGGCAAGACAATAGTTTTAATTGTAAACTAAACAGAATTTGGCAAGTTGAAACCAAATGTGGTCACCTTTTGCTGCATTTAAAAGAAAGTAGACTCTTATTTTTATTTTCTTGACAGCATAATTACTTCTAAGCAGGGGCCGCTTGCATAGGCACACTGCGGAACTGCAGCACCCCCAATTTTTCCCGATATATAAATATATTTATTGATTTATTTATATTTGCTTGTAATATTTACTTTTATCATCAACAATCCTATACAATTTTCTTATTTTGTATAAAAAATAATAAAAATCCATCTTGTAGCACTTAGGAGGGCGCTAGCAGCAATGTGTTTACCGCAGTGTCATATTGCTACGCGACACGCATATGCACGTCATAGTGAGATGGCGAGCTATTAGCGTTATGCGGCACTGTCCGTCGTGCAGATCCACTTTTGTTTATGTGCAGTTTGCGCAGTAGTAAAGTGTTCGTAGTGCTTATCGTGTTTACTCCGTCTCTTTAAATATTTGGACATAACAATTAAAGGATTCAATTGTAATGTCCAAAAATTGTAAATCCATTCCTTTAATTATAATTAAAGGAATGGATTTTATTTTTAAGTAATTTTTAATTATACCAAACTGTATAATTTTATCGATAATAAACAATATTTTTTCATGTTTAATTTTTTTTTTAATTTTTACCATAATTTTGATATTTTATCCAAACACATGTACACTGTACTTACGGTGTGTATGTATATTTCGAAAGTTGCAGTACCCCCACGAGTTCAAGTCACGAGCCGCCACTGCTTCTAATAGTACTCCTGCACAAATGCGAACTTTCGCAGGCTCTCTATCAAAATTATAAAGAGATGTAAATCCGTAGTTCCATCTAAGTCCAGATGTTACTTTATACCTAAACAGCATTCAAGCCACGACAAATCCTAAACCTGTCTATATGCTGAATACTGGTTTCCCATATGGGATGGTACTTGTAAGACGTTATTAGAAGTTCTGGTTCAGCATAGACGAAAATAGTTAGATTGATCAGTATCTCTTTTCACAAACTAACTGTACGTTCTTTCACACAAGCCTTATAACTAAGACTTTATATGACCAATAAGCATTAAATCTTCAGAATGCAGAAAACTCTATGTCTAACGTCTATCGGTATATCTAATGTACATCTACATTCCTCAGAAGAAAGGTCAAGCCTGTACGATATTAAATGGCTATGTAATAAATGAGTTTCATTGCTCACTGGAGTACCATCGCTTTTGCTTATGGGAGACAAGAAGTGGCAAAAATGACGTTTTTTTTGCAAAACAAAGTCTGAGATTACCTGGTTGTCCGAGTGGTTATTGCATCCTCTCTCCATCCAAAACGCTGCGGGTTAGAATCCTGCTATATGCATGGGTGTTGTGATTGTCTGTGAAAATACTAGTGGTGGTTGTGGGCAGTAGATTTCGTTGTTCGTTCTGGTTGACAGATTGAGTGGTAGGGACAGAAAGTTGTAGAGTGGGCAGTGGCGGATTACCCATTAAGGAAATAAGGCACGTGCCTAAGGACCTCAAGCTTTGGGGGCCCCCAAGCCAAGACATTTTCCTATAGTGTTTTAAAATAGATTAATGTTTTCAGTAAACATCATAAAAATCTTGATTATTTTAAGCGAAAATTTTTTCAAAACAATTATTACATTTTAATACGTATTTTGAACAGCGTGCACTATCTACGTTTTAAATAATGCCGCAATACCAATTTCGGCGCTAGTTGACAAGCTTCGTATTTTGAACAGCGCGCGCCATCTAAACTTTAAATTAAACCGCATTACCAATGTCGGCGCACGGCGCTGTTGACAGCTTCGAGGTCACGAAAACTGAATGCATTGCCGAGATAGGAAGTTTCGCCTGGTTGGTCCTTAACTTCATTTGTTATTGACTCGTGTAAGAGTGAGGTGTTTGTTTCAAAAATAACTTTTTAGTGTGACTTTTCGTGTTTTCATTATTTCAGTGTAGTGCAAGTAAAAAAAAACTTTGTAAAAAAAACTGATAAAAATTTAAAAAATTTAAAAATTTTTATTATTTATCTTCCTTTAACACTTTAACAGGCAGAAAAATCCAGAAGTTCAAAAAATTCAAAAGTATAAAATTTCATTTATTTGCCACCTAACTTTTATTTTTTTTATTATTATTATTTTTTGGGGTCCCCAAATATAATTTGCCTAGGGGCCCCAACTATCCTTAATCCGCCAGTGGCTGCAACCAGTAGCGCATTCAGGATTTAATCTTCGGGGAGGGGGGAGTTCAGTAGACGATTTGAGAATACACACTACGCATCGCATACAACCTATGACTGAGCATCTGCAATGATCGCTCATTCATAAGTAGTATAGAAATAGAAGACACGACACAACATTAAAAAATGAATTTTAATGATAAGATTTTTGGAAAATTTTCTAGTGCTTTTTTCCTTTTTCTTTGGGGGCAATACCCCATGTCCCCCCTCTGGGTGCGCCACCGAGTTTTTTTTACCAGGAACCTATACATGAGATGAAGGAAACGAAGAATGCATACGAGGGCGGTCTGAAAAGTTCTCGGCCTCGGCCATAGATAGCAACACTATCGGCAAGATTTTTTTTCTAAGTTGGTATATCTGTCATAAACATCCATGTGAAATTGCAAGTCATTCTATCAAGTAGCTTGTTTCATATAGCTGTCTGAAGCCAAAATGTTGTCTGTATCCCTTGAAATGGATAAAATTGAGTGTCGTACGGTTATATAAAATTTTTTGTAAAAGAAGGTTTAACGCCAATAGCAATTCCTTCGAAGTTCACAAAAGTTTATGGGCATTCTTCGCCTTCGTTTTCGATATTAAGAAATGGGCTGCCGAGTTTAAAAGTGGCCGTACCAGCCTTGAAGATGATCCACGTGAAGGACGTCCAAAAAGTGTAACAACACCAGAAATCATTGATCAAGTGCACGATATGGTATTGAATGACCGGCGAGTCAAAGTGCGTGAAATTGCTGAGACTATACGCATTTCAAAAGAACGTGTGGGATATATTTTGCACGAAGAATTGCAAATGAAAAAGCTTTATGCAAGACGGGTCCTGCACTTGCACACAGCAGATCAAAAACGCATTCGCATGAAAATCTCTTTAGTGCTTGGAGCGTTTTAACAAGAATAAAACTGATTTTGTGGGCCGATTTATTACTATGGATGAGACTTGGATTCACCATTACACACCTGAATCCAAACAGCAGTCAAAACAGTGGACAGAAGGCGGTGGTTCAGCGCCAGACAAAGTCAGTTCCATCAGCAGGAAAGGTCATGGCATCGGTGTTTTGGGATGCTAAAGGCATTTTTTTTATTAACTATCTTGAAAAGGGTAAAACAATAACCGGGGAATATTATTCCGATCTTTTAACCAGACTAGACGAAAATATTCGTGAGAAAAGACCCGGTTTGCAGAAGAAAAAAAATCATCTTTCATTAGGATAATACACCTGACCACAAAGGTGTTGTGGCCAGTGGCGGACTTAGGCACAGGCGGAGCAGGCAACCGCCTCGGGCCCCGCAAGGCTAGGAACCCCCGTCCCGCATTATATATATATATATATATATTTAGTAAAAATTTGAAAAACTAATATTCCATTTTGTTTAAATTTTGTCTTAATTCTTGGAACTACTGTCTGTACTGTTGTTTATTTGTAACTATATAATAAAATAAATTCTATTTTCATTTTTGTTTTCCAAATCGACCGCTTCAAATAAAGGCGGTATAAACGGTTAAGGAACCAATGAAATTCTTGTAATTATAAAAGAATTGTTTTGAATATATATGCATATTTAATATTTTAGCCATGAAACGAACGTACTTGTCCGGGGCAGAAAAAAGAAAACGACGAAAGGAAAAAGAAAAAGTATCGCTCTCTCAAAAAAAAAACTCCTTGGAGGTTTCTTTGACTTCATCTTCATCTAAATTTCAGAGCAACGAAGATAGTCAACCAACACGTGATGAACGAGACAAAAAAGAAGATAGTCTAAAAAAATGATAACATAATAGAAAACGCTGAACGAAATGAAGAAAATTCTGCGAAGGAAGAAGAAGGTGCCAAATATGACGAAACAACCCACAATGCTGAACTTGAACGAGATGTGCAAGACACAGAGGAAAATGCCGAAGAAGAAAAAGAACGAGGCGCTGATGCAGATCAACATAAACAACCAGACTCCGATAATTTTCCAAAAGATATCGCTTTATGGCCGTGAAAAATATCGGAGAAAATGGTAAATTACTTTATAAATAATAAACCGTGCAATATCGAAGACATAACATCTTTAAAAGTTGAATATAATGACAGAAATCAGACGTACTACAGAAATATTTCAAGTGTTCATTTTTACTGTGAAAAAGCAAAAGAATATCGAGAATGGCTTATTTTTTCAGAAAGTAGCAAAATGATTTACTGCTATGTTTGCAAACTTTTTACACGTTCTATTACTAAATTTAGTACAGGATATAATGATTGGAAAAATCTTAAACGCGCATTGAAAGAACATGAATGCTCTAAAGGACATATTTCCTCAATGTTGATTTTAAAAAAAAAGATTGTCGATAACTGGGCGTATTGATTCTCATTTGATTAATCAGATTGATATTGAACAAAAATATTGGCGAGATGTTTTAAAAAGAATTTAGCCACAGTAAAGTTGTTAGCAAGTTTGGGTTTAGGATATCGGGGGCACAGAGAAGATGAAAGTGTTGGTGGTGTTAACAAAAGAGGAAATTATCACAGTTTGATGAGTTTATTAAAAATCATTTAACAAGATATGATAATATCGGAAGCGGGAAGGTTAATTACTTATCTCATACGATATGCGATGAATTTATTGCTTTAATGGGGACTGAAGTAAAGGAGAAATTAATTTTGGAAGTTAGAGAAGCTCTGTATTATTCGTCGATTCCACACCCGATGTGAGCCATATAGACCAGTTAACTTTTATATTGAAATATGTAAATAGTAAAGGAGATGTGCTGGAAAGGTTTTTTGATTTTCTGCAATTAAATAATCATTACGCAAAGAATTTAGAGGAACTCGTTTTTAACAATTTAAATGCTCTATCTTTAGATATAAAAAATTGTCGTGGCCAAACATATGACAAAAATATGGCTGGCAAATATAATGGTCTACAAGCAAGAATTAAGATGTTGAACGAATCAGCAATTTTCATTCCATGTTCCACTTACACACTTAACATTATTGGAAACTCTGCAGCAGAGGCTTGTTCAAAGGCTGTTTATTAATTCGATTTCGTACAGAACGTATATAATTTTTTTTCTAAATCTACGAAAGATGGAATTTACTTACAGTTTTGCCGATACAAATTCCAAACATATTAAAAGGATCAGCGACACAAGATGGTCACCACGAGCTGATGCCGTATCTGCTTTGCGATTAAATTATAAACACATTAAAACTTTTCTTATTAAAATAAGCGAAAATGAACTTGAAAAACCAGATAATAGATTGCGAGCCAAAACGTTGTCAGAATATTTCGATAAATACGAAATTGCAGTGTTAACAATATTATGGGATAGATTATTGCAAAGAATAAATAACACCAGTCTTTCGCTTCAAGAAGTTCAAACACATTTGTTGCAATGTGTAAAACTTTTAAAATCTTCGCATAATTTTATAATGAATGTACGAAATGATTTTGAAACCATAAAACGACAAGCAATTCTATTAACTGATGAAACAAATTATGAAATAAACCGGATAAAGAAACAAAAAAGACATTTTGATGAATTAAATACAGCATCAAATAACACGAACGAGACAATTCTAACAGGTCGTAAATTGTTCATCGCAGAAACTCATATGATTTGTGATAGATTGAGTACCGAAATTTCCACCAAAATCAATATGTATTCTAATGTGTTAAGTCATTTTCAATTATTTTTTGATCACGATATGAGTAAAGACAACATAAACGATTGCATTTCTAAATTGGGAAATATATATAAGAATGATATTGAAATTAGCTATTTCAATGACGAAGTACATCATTTCTTAAAATACATAAAAGAAGAAAAAATCATACTTATGTACAAAATACAGACTGTACCTGAATGTGATTATAATATTATCGAATTGTTCGTATAATATGTAATATACAATTAAAGTTACCTACCTATTTTCATATTTATATGTATACAAAATATTTTATAATTTTTGTTGTGAAGTAATTATTGTTATGTATGTATGTGTATGCATTGTGCAATTATAATAAAATATTAAAAAAAATTAAAATGAATTGTTTGTAACTTAATAATTTAAAGGGCCCCGAAAATCGTAAACGCCTAGTGCCGCTTAATGCCTAAATCCGCCACTGGTTGTGGCAATGAGAAAATTAAGGGATCTGCAGTATGAATTATTGGCACATCCATCCTATACCCCAGATGTGGCTCCCTCTGACGTCTATCTCTTCCCAAAACTAAAACTCTTCCTCGCTGGTCAGCGTTTTTCTTCGAATCAAGAGGTGAACATTGCAGCTGTAGAAGGGTATTTTGCAGCTCTTACCGAGAACCACTACAGGGACGGGATAATGGCGCTAGGGCATCGCAGGAAATGTATTAGTCTTAAGGGAGATTATGTTGAAAAATAAAAATAATTTTGAAATTATAAATTCGTTTTTCATTGTTAGCCGAGAACTTTTCAGACCACCCTCGTAAGTAGAACTTTTTGTATTCCACACTGTCCAAAACATGCTAAAATTTCAGATGCAGTAACTGCATTTTGAACAGAAAGAAACGTGACTCATGAAGAAAAGAGCTTACATTATCCAGAATTTATTTATTAGAATGGAGAAACATACTGTTTATGAGACAGTGTTAGTCAACCAAAGGGGTCTATCTACCAAATTACC
This sequence comes from Typopeltis vanoorti, assembly GCF_054136105.1. Taxonomy (NCBI): domain Eukaryota; kingdom Metazoa; phylum Arthropoda; class Arachnida; order Uropygi; family Thelyphonidae; genus Typopeltis; species Typopeltis vanoorti. The sequence continues at coordinate 14,027,088 of NC_143568.1, read as the reverse complement.
TTCATCTGGATGGTATTAAGAATTTTTAGGTAAGGTTTTGATGTATCACCCAACACTTGTCACCTCTAGGTTGGACAGATTTAATTGATTATTTTTAAAGAGCTTGCAGAGCATCTTCAAAGAAAAAGCTTTTTTTTATTTTATTTTTTATTTTATTTTATTATTTTTTTTTTGTAAGTACTATTGAATTGATGTGTTTATAGGCGTAGATTTCTGTGGTTCAGCAGTTCAAAAGAAAGATTTCGGTATTGCGACCACATGTTTATTAAGATAAAGATAAACAGACCCGACAAGTTTCGTATGTCGTTTGACTTACATCTTCAGGGGTTAAAGGTAACTAAAAGTTTAAACACAAGAAATGAGAAATTATTCAAAATAGTCCGTTAGACGTTGTTATTGCAGTCTAACTGGTCATCAAATTAAAAAATCCGAATGCAGAATCAATACAGATTGGAAGAACGACGATACGTTGCGCCCTTCGATAATAAAAGGCCTAATTTCGATTCTCGTCGTGACGTGAGGAATCTCTATATGGACCTTTTCAATTCAAGGTGAGTTAGCTGATCTCATACGGAGGTAACAGGGTTTTTCATCCCGCATACAGACAGATCGGCCGTACAGAACACACGCAATTTACAGAAAAAAATACTAGTTGTGGTGGTGGGCAGTAGATAGCGTAGATGTAGATGATTGCTAAAATAGGTTCAGTGTAGTGGTGGAGATGGAGAGTTGTACAGTAGGTGTCCTCCTGCGATGAGTCTTCGGACTCCTTGGAGGTGTCAATAATAATAATACATACGTTAATGCATGCTATGTTTGAACAATGATGTTGTCACGTTCACTCTGTCCAGAAAAATAAAAAATAATTTTTTTATTTTTTCCAAACATTTTCCCCAATTAATGTCATCCTTTATGGAAGGATGACATTGATTGGAAAAAATGGTATAAAGACAGCTGATGCAGAATGTGTGGTGGAGATACTTAATGATCTTTCAATCTTGTGAATGTGACTTCATGGAGGGATTGAGAGCAGCTGATGATGGGGAGGAGAGACTGACTGTAGGTGAGCAAGAGGTGTATGGGGAGTTGAGTAAACTAGATGTTAATAAGGATGTGGGACTTGATAATATATCACCACATATTCTGAAAGAATGTGCCAGGGAGTTGACACCTGCCTTGACATATTTCTTTAATATGAGTCTTGCACTCAGTCAAGTTCCTAAGGAGTGGAAGGAGGGCAAGATTGTGCCACTTCATAAAGGAGGTGATCAAACTCAAGCAGCAAACTATAGGCCTATCTGTGTGTCAGGTGTGTGGTTAAGTTGTTGGAGAAGCTTGTGAGAACTAGGATCCAGAGTTAGGTTGATAACAATGGTATTATCTTTGATGGACAGCATGGATTTACTAAAGGGAGGTCATGTTTTAGTAATCTACTTACTTATTACAATAAAGTGACTGCTTCCTTGGACAGAGGAAAAGGATACACAGTAATATACTTGGATTTTGCAAAGGCTTTTGATAGAGTACCTCATGATAGGTTGACAGTCAAACTAGAGCAGATGGGGTTGGATATTAGATTGGTGCATTGAATTGGAGATTGGCTATCTGATAGGTATCAACAAGTTGTATATGGGGGAGCGATATCCAGGAAAAGGAAAGTCACTAGTGGAGTACCTCAGGGGTCTGTTTTAGGTCCATTGCTGTTTAACTTGTATATTAATGATATAGGTGAAGATTTGGATGGAGATATTCAGTTGTTTGCAGATGATGCAAAGTTGGGACGAACCATGAAGTGTAGTGAAGATATTGTGGCCTTACAGGAAGACTGGAATAGATTGAGTGATTGGGCACGGAAATGGGGATGTGAGTTCAATGTTGCAAAATGTAAGGTTGGAAAACAAAGATGGGATGCAGAATTTATGCTTGGTGAGAATATATTGTTAGAGGTAGAGGAAATAAGAGATGTGGGGGTGATAGTAGATAAGGATCTAAAATTCAGGGGACACATAGCCAAAATTGTGAAGACAACACAAAGGCTTCTGGGAATGAACACTGACGTGTAGAAGTAGGGAGATTCTTGTTCCATTGTGTAAGGCTTTGATTAGGCCATACATGGACTATTGTGCCCAGATTTGGTCACCGGGTTCCAGATGGATGAAGAGATGTTGGAGAGGGTCCAAAGGAGACTGACTAAGGTAGTTTCTGACCTCTGGATTGAGGAAAGATTGAGAAGATGTAATTTGCAGAGTCTGGTGGACAGGAGGAAGAAGGGAGATATGATAGAGATCTACAAGTTGGTATGGGATTGTTATAGGATCAATGCTGGAGAAGTTTTACAGAGAATAGTGAGAGATCAGGGAAGAACCAGAGGTCATCCCTGGAACCTGTATAAAGAGGGTGTGAGTAGGGGAGTGAGAAGCAGGTTTTTTTTGTGCAGAGTTGTGAATGATTGGAATGCCTTGCCTGAGAATGTTGTGTCTGCAAAGAGTTTGAATGTGTTTAAAACATGGTATGATGAGCTGTGTGTGTGATAAAAGGACCTCCCAGATGAGTCTTTGACTCCATGAGGTCTTGGGGTGGTAATAATAATAATAATAACTTCCACTGGCCATAATGTACTTTGGCATAAAACGAACGTGTATTATATTGAAAAAAAAAAAAAAACTGTTTCACAAAGAAATTTAAGGAAGCTGTAAATATACTTATAATCCCAATGCAATGCACCAAAAACCAGGATCTAATTCTACACCAAGTTTGGTCAGCATTCATAAAAAATATACTTAAGTCAGACCTCGGACAGAGTTAACGTGACAACATCCAGCATTGTTCAACCATAGCATGCATTAACATATGTATCAATTCTGCATTCAGATTTTTTAATCTGATGAACAGTTATACTGCCATAGCATCTAATGGACTATTGAAAGTTTATTTTTCACTTGGTCAGACTATAATAAATTTAGTTTAATCCTTTATCCAAGTGTGTGCAACAAAGTTTGCGCCTGAAAGTATCTTCAGGACTGGGGTAAAGTGGTACAACACCAGGTGACTCCTTGCAAACGTGGAGCAAGCTACCAACACTCCTATCTCAGTATCTCCCATAATGCAAACCACATCTCCTTGCAGATGTGTATAATGTTATGCATTAAGGGAAGGGCCACTACCCAGACTAGTTTTGACCTTTATTGAGGTCTCTTCAGTGGGAGCCAGGCCCAAGTGGAGATACCAAGGCAGAAGCATTAGCAAGGTCATCTCCTCCTATAGGTGTGCCACCTTTTTATTAAATTACTCTGGATTTAGAGAAAGATGTTGAAAGTTTATTTTTCACTTGGTTAGACTATAATATTTAAATTCATTTCAAAAAAGGTCAGACTATAATAAATTTAAACTAAATTTATTATAGTTTGACCAAGTGAAAAATAAACTTTCAACAACTTTCTCTAAATCCAGAGTAATTTAATAAAAAAGGTGGCACACTGTTTGGCAACTCCTATAGGTAAAGATGACCTCGCTACTGCTTCTGGCTGGTATCTGCATTTCTGGACCTGGCTCCCACTGAAGAGACCTCAATAAAGGTCGAAACTAGTCTGGGTAGTGGCCCTTCCCTTAATGCATAACATTATACATATCCGCAAGGAGATGTGTTTTGCATTACGGGAGATACCGAGATAGTAGTGTTGGTAGCTTGCTCCACCTTTGCAAGGAGTCGCCCGGTGTTGTACCACTTTACCCCAGTCCTGAAGATACTTTCAGGCGCAAACTTTGTTTGCACACACTGGGATAAAGGATTAAACTAAATTTATTATCTAATGGACTATTTTGAGTAATTACTCATTTCTTGTGTTTAAACTTTTAGTTACCCTTAACCCCTTAAGATGTAAATCAAATGACATACGAAACTTGCTGGGTTTGTTTATCTTTATTTATCTTAATAAACATGTGGTCGCAATACGGAAATCATTCTTTTGATGTGTTTTGGCTTAAGAGATATCTAATACTGTCTAGTGATTTTTGTATTATTGCTGGTAAGGATGGATTGCGATCATTTCTGGGAGAAAGAAATAGAAATCAGGATTGCATTTAGTTAGTATTGAAGTTGATATTATTCTTTATCCCATTAGAGAATGGTATAGAAATTGGTATTTACGGCACTAGCTGCAGATCTTGAAGCTTGTGTTGTTAGCATACTTCATGGTTTATCAAATGAGTATTATTATTATTATTTGACACCTCCATGGAGTCCAAGGACTCATCGAGGGAGGGCACCTGCTCTACAACTCCGCCTCCACCATTCAGTCACCAACTGACAGCAACTACACCAACGCCATCTACTGCCGACCGCCACTGGTATTTCCACAAACAATCACAAACATCCATGCCCACGGCAGGATTCGAACCCGCAGCCTTTTGACTGGAGAGCAGATACGCTATCCACTTGGCCAATCCCCGTGATGATGAAAGGAATCATTATATGGGGGCTGTATTATTCATCATTGAAAGTAGCTCATTTATGTATAGGAGAAAACGATAGGTGACAGAACAGAGAACTGAAGCACTCTGTATTGGTGGTTTGAAGACAGGAGCTATCCAGACATATAGTGATCAACTCTTGAAAAAACTAGTGAATCTGTTACAGAGAATGGAAAGCTGATGGTCTAAAGATCTAAGCTTCTCATACTTTCATGTGTTCAGAAGTTCTGATGTTACCTCTCTGTCTGTCTAGTATAGTGAGCTAGGATATAGGTACAGGATACTTGGTAAATGCAACAGAAATCTAGAGGTGTGGATACAGGATGCCAATTTCTTCTGTGAGCTACAATAGTCAGAATGTCATATTTTTTCAATATTTTTGCCATCTTTTCTGACATTCCATGGACATATGAGATGGTAACAGATTTACTGCAGTCTAAGCATGGAATCAGGTGTGGAGTTGGTACTTTTTTGATCTAGTTAAGGGATGTAGTTAGGCTAAGAAGCTGTTATGTATATGACTAAAGTTCAGCTGTTGAATTTTGCCTGTTAGCAGTTTTTATATTGGCCATACTTTTGAGATTTTTGGTGGAAATATTTATCCGCATTATTATGCATGCACTGGACTTTCCTAGGATAGTCACAGCCTTGGAGCCATAGGACAATGTCTAATCACTTTTTTTTTACAATTTCCACCCATGAAAGGTTGCAAACTTACAGTTTATTAGCATGGGGAGGGGGCAGAGATATCAAAAAGGTATCAGTATAGTAGCATGGGGGGGGGCAAAGGATTTTATTATAATTTTTGAAATTCAAATCTTACATTAAACCAAAAGCAAATCTTTTTCAAGCCACTTCAGGCCTCCAATAGTGGTCTCACACCAGGCAATAAAATCCATCTTCTACCTAAAAACAATTACAAACATGCATGCCCACAGTGGGATTTGAACCTACACCTGTTGGCTGAAGAACTGGTAAGTTCTTCAACCAAACCAAACTAGCATTTAGTTTTCTTTTTTATGAAGTGAATTGAATCCTAAGATGCCAAACACTTCATTGTGTTCAGTGTGTCAGGGTCATATAGAGAACACATTATTCATATAGTAGGGCCAAATGGTAGGCTTGCATGAGGTGGAGTTTAGCACCTCTTCTTGAAAAAGGTCTCAGTAAACAAGTTAGCCACAGGAGTGAAAGTGAGAAGCTAATAGCTGTGTACTGTCTATATCTTTCCTTACAAAATGCAATAGCTAGAGTTTGTTCTGAACTAAAACAGTATACTAAGTTATAATAAGGAAAGTTCACCTGGATTAAATCAGCATCTTTAAAGGGAAAAGGTAAACAATGAAAAGATATTAAAACTGGCTAGTACACTGTAGAAGGCAAGTATATCTGTACTAAATTTAAAATGGGCAGCAGAGTTGTCTCTCTGAGACAACTGCTGCCCATTTTAAATTTAATGCTGAGAGACAACTCTGTTATCTCTCAGCATTTCTGAGAGAGAAATAGTGGGATAGAGTTTGGCCAATTTTTAGGTGGATGAATAAATGCCATCCACAAATTGTCCAATGGCAAATCTGTTTATGTATTTTGGCCAATCTATCTATATATATATATATATATATATATAAAGGAGGATGGAGAGGATGGCAGAATTACATAGTTTAATTTATCCATAACCTTTATATAGAATTTCATGTTAGTGGGGGGTATCCTCTGGTTAAACAAGGCCCTGCTGTTGTGGTCAAAGAACCAGGGTGAACAGTGAAAAGTCAGCTATTGGAATATCACATAAACAGAGTTAAAGAATGACACTACCAACATAAGATGAAGCATCAATGGAAAAGAAATGGAAACAGCAGAAGAATTGGATAAGTAGCACATCTACAAACAGGTGAGATCCTTCTAAGCAACAATTAAAAGATGCCATATTCTGGCAAAATAACAACCAGTGAAAAGGAGTAACTATAGTAATCAACTGGGTAAACTAAATACAAATATGATCTTGAATGATAGGCAACATCAAGTAGAGTGTGGGGAAAATATTAGAATGAGGAATTGGACAATGAGACTTATTTGTGATTATGATCCCATAAAGTTCTTCTACTAAGGAGTGGAGAAATTTTTTGAGTCATTAGAGAAGGAAATTGATGCAAGAAAAAAGAAAAGTTAGTCCTTGTTGGAGATCTAAACAGATAGGAAATGATTACTAGTTATATAGAAATGCTTTGTGAAAATTCAGAGGGGAGAGCAAAGCTAATAATAATGATAGGTACCTGTTGGATTTCTGATCAGGACATGGACTTTACTAACATCATTTTCCAACATAAAAATGCATACAAATTCTTATGGAGAAAAGACACAAGAAATAAGAAAGTCTCATTAACCATGTTATTGTTAATATCAACAACTGCATACTGGTTCAGGTCACAGGAGTATACAGATGATTTGAAATAGGAAGCGAGTAGTATAAAACCAAATATCATAGCATAAGAAAGATTGACAAAGAATCAAAGTTAGCAGTTCTCAGAAGTGAACTGTAAGCCCAAATACATAAATGTTATTCAAGAAAAAATGAGAGTTTGAAAACAAGAACCAAACCTTGGAGATCCACTGGTAACTCTGAAGACAACACTAATTGATTCTACCAGAGAGGAATGTGGTGAGGTTGTCTGAACTCCATGGCAGACTCAGGAAATTAAAAGGCAGTGAAGGAAAAGAAGAAAGCATATCAAAAGTTCCTGGGAAGTAAGTCGGCTTGTGCTCTTAGAGGATACAGAAAAAATTTAAGAAACTGGGTAAACTAAAGTCATGGGAAGACTTTGATAAGAACATAGAAAATAAATATCAGGAAAATGGCAAAATTTCTAAAGGTTATTGAAAAAGCTTAAAAGGAAAGAGTACTGTAAAAGGAATCTGAGATAATAAAGACTACATGAAAACTGATGTAAAGATATTCTAGATGTCTGGAGTAATTAATTTGAAGGACTGCTAAATGTTACAAGCAGTGTAGCATGGTGGTAGAGAACATTCAAGAGGAATACAATCAGGAGTATATATATCAGTAACTGAGGTAAACAAACGTGTGGGAAGGCTTATGTGTTCGTCGTACATGTTGATTAATTTTAATGATGAGAACACAGACTGATAAGAAATAACTATTTATTAATTTATTACTGATATTTTGCTGGTATTTTATTCAGCATCTTCAGAGCACAAAAACTGTTTGTCACAGTACGCGAGACAACCACAATCCGGTATAACAATGGGACTAATTTGAACAATTGTAACATACAACACAAAGCCTCAAGTCCTAATTAGGTGCCATCTATGTTGAGGAGGAAAAAAAAAAAAACAGAGAGAGATATCAGATATTAATTTGGTCTTAAGATGACTGTCTCCCAGATCTTTGGCAAATTTATACAGCCATACTTGTTGAGGTTTGGAGTATGTTTCAAGGCTTCTGTTGATTCCAGGAACAACCCCTCTGCTTTATAAAAGCTTCTGTGCAACACTTTTGTTTTTTTCCAATTGAATCCTGTGTGTTGGGTGTATCTAAAGCATGGTGTGCAAGACCTGACTTGCCATAGCGATAGCGCCAGATGTATTTTTTATGTTCACTAAGGTGGATGTCCACAGTTCATCCTGTCTGTCCATAGTAAGCTCGATCACACTAACAGGGCACTTCATAGACTCCTGGATGTGATAAAGGAGAGATTCTGTCCTTGGGTGAACGAATGAGAGTTGCCAATTTCACTTACGGTATAAATACAATGTGTAGTTGATGTTTATTAAGCACTGTAGATATCTTTAATGTATGGGATGGTAACAGTTTTGTTGTAGTCTTCTGTGGTGGAGAGTGAGGGGATTTTTGTCTATCTTATGGACATTATAGATAGGACAGCAATGGGTTCTCCTCTTAGCCAACTTCTACACAGAACACTTGGAAAAGCTAGCTATCAATACAGCCATGCTCAAACCGAGGCGTTGGCTATGCTATGTTGATGATGTGCTTGCTATTTGGCCCAGACACATTGGATACATTCTTAGTGCATTTAAATAGCACCAACACCCAAAAATCCACTTTACAATGGAACTGGAAGCTAATGACTGTCTGATGGTGTAATTGTCATTACTGTGATGGTGTAATGACAATTACACCATCACTCATCTCAACAATACGGTATCCTAAAAACACTAACCCAAAGGGCTAGAGCGATTTGTTCCAGTGACATTGTTCTCACTGCTGAACTCACTCACTCATGTCACACCTTCTTGGCCAATGGCTATAATTCCCATACGATAGACAAAATACTAAATGTTCCCCAGAAATCCCCCCCACTGTCTACCACAGAAGACTACAACAAAACGGTCACCATCCCATACATTACTGGCACATCTGAAAAGATAAAGATAGAGTGCTTAATAAACATCAACTATGCACCGTATTTAAACCTTATGTGAAATTGACAACTCTCATCCATTCACCCAAGGACAGAATCTCTCCTTTATCACATCCAAGAATCTATGACATGCCCTGTTCGTGTGATCAAGCTTACTATGGATAGACAGGAAGAACTGTGGACATCCACCTCAGTGGACATAAAAAATACATCCAGCACTATCATTATGGCAAGTCAGGTCTAGCAGACCATGCTTTACATACCCCTGAACAGGATCAATTGGAAAACAAAAAAGTGCTGCACAGAAGCTTTTATAAGTCAGAGAGGTTGTTCCTGTAATCACCAGAAGACTTGAAACATACGCCAAGCCGCAACAAGCATGGCTGTATAAATTTGCCAAAGATTTTGGAGATAGTCATCTTAAGACCAAATTAATACCTGATGTCTCTCTCTCTGTTCCCCCCCCCCCTCAACATAGATGGCACCTAATTAGGACTTTAGTCTTTGTGTTGTATGTTACAATTGTTTAAACTAGTCCCATTGTTATACCGGATTGTGGTTGTCTCGTGTACTGTGACAAACTGTTTGTGTGCTCTGAAGATGCTGGATAGAATACCAGCGAAATATCAGCAATAAGTTAATAAATAGTTATTTTCTTATCGGTCTATGTTCTCATATATACCATTAAAATTAATCACTATGAGGTAAACAAAAACCATCAAAAATGTGGAAAGGCAGCTGGAGTAGATGATATTTGACCAGAAATACTCAAATATGAAGGTATGAGAGCTTTACCTGCATAATTCAAAAGGTCTGGTCAGAAGATCAAATTACAGATGATTTGGAAAATGCTCTTGTATTCCTGGTAAGCTTTATGAAGTCTGGGTAAGAACAGGCTAAGAAAATTTGTGGAAAGGAAATGAGAAGAACAAGCTAGGTTCAGGTCAAATAGAGATTGTCAAAATCAGATGTTCAATTTAAGACAAATAGTTAAGAAATCATGGGAATATAATAAGGACCTGTAACTAAGTATTGTTGATCTGAAAAAGGCATATGACAGGCTGCAAGCTGTTCAATACATTATATTGAGCAATACATAGCCCACATTTGAGTTGTATGTCACGTTAGAAATGAAGGAGGTACAGGAAGATGGTCTGACTTTAAAGAAGGTGCGAGAAAAGGTGCACATTAATTTCCAGTTATTCATCATCTATATGGATCACATAATGGACAGTGACATTAAACCTGACATCAAATTTGGAGATGTTAACCTCAACACTTTACTTTATTCAGATGTTATGCCCTAAATAAATTCAGTACATCTGCAGGATTCCATAACTAAACTGAATAAATTTATGAAAATCAGCAATAAAAAGACAAAGATTATGAAACCAAAGTATACCAAAGTTAAAAAACTTTCTACAAATTATAAGTAGCATTACACACATATCTATTTACATATTTTTTTTTTCTTATTACTTAATTCTTTTAGTGCTGTAAATTTGTACCATGAAGTCATTTCCATTTTTTTTTTTTTATATTTCATTCATGGTTTCTGCTTTGAGGATAGCAGGAAAAATGTTAAAGTGTGCTCTTCACAAAAGCAGAGCATTAGCACCTCTTGATATTGATAATTTTTGAACTTGTAGAATCCTTTTTTTTTTCTTCTAATATTTGAATAAGCTAGATAGATGGGAAATGAATGGGGGTGTCAGTTTAATGCAGCAAAATGTAAGGTCTCGAGGTTTGGGAAACATCGATGGGATGCTGCATACTCTATGGGAGGAGTTATACTGGAAGAAGTTGGGGAGACAAGAGATCTGGGGTTGATGATTGATAGAAACCTGAAGTTTAGGGGACATATTGCAAAGGTGGTGAAGGTAACACAGAGGATTGCTGCAATTATGAGAAGGACACTGAACTGCAGAGATAAGAGGGTTATCATTCCATTGTATAAGTCTCTGATCAGACCACACTTGGATTATTGTTCTCAGATTTGGTCCCCAGGAGTTGAAGGGGATAAATTAACTGTGGAAAAGATACAAAGATGGTCTCAGGACTGTACAAGGATAGTTATGAGAATCGGCTGAGGGAATGTGGACTGCAGAGTTTGGCAGATAGAAGAAGGAGAGGTGATATGATTGAGACTTTTAAACTGTTGAGAGGTGGTTACAGGGTTGACACTGGGGAGTTCTTTCACTTGGTTGAACAGCAGGAAGGAGTGATGACAAGAGGCCATCCCTGGAAGTTACGAAAGGAAACTGTGAGCAAGAGGGTGAGGAGTGGTTTCTTTGCATAGAGGGTGGTTGAGCCGTGGAATGCATTGCCTGATAGAGTGGTGAGGGAGAGAACGGTCAATGAGTTCAAGGAGTGGTATGATAGACTTTGTGTTTCTTAGGGGGAACCTCCCCTCGATGAGTCTTGACAGACTTTATGTTCTTAGGAAGGACCTCCCACGATGAGTCTTTTGACTCCATGGAGGCCTGAATAATAATAATAATTCAGCTGCTGATTTGCTGGGAACTTCTAAAAGCACCCATCAAATCCTTCCAACAGTATGGCATTATAAAAACTGTGGTTAAAACTAAAAAACTGATTGCTCTAACTATAATGCTCTTAATCTTGAACTCAATCATATACACAATACCTTCTTAGCTAAAGGCTACTCAAGCCTTCAGTGGATAAAAAAAAATACTGATACCACATTCACTCCCAAGGTCAGACTACAGTAAATCAACTACTATCCCATATGCCCACAGTACTTCTGAAAAAACAATCAACAGATTGTTTTTTCAGAAAAAAAGATCAAACATCCAAAGGTGTATGACCTTTATGTCACACAAAAATATGGCAGTTTTTATGAGAACACATAAGGAATGCCAACTTAGCAAATCTAGGCACCTGTAGATTTGCTTACCATTACGTGGTGTTCGGCGGTAGATGGCGCTGGTGTAGTTGGGGTCAGTTGGTGATTGAATAGTGGAGACAGTGTTGTAGAGCAGGTGCCCTCCCTCGATGAGTCCTTGGACTACCTGGAGATGTCAAATAATAATAATAATAATAATTTATAAATTTATCTGGCATTGTGCTCTACCTTACTATCGCCAAACAGGCAGAATAGTCAACATGTTTTAGATTCCAATCACAGAATGAGCATATATAGTATGTATTTTTAAGAAAATTGTTTTTGGTTTAGATAAATATTACAAAAATTCACATTTTTGTAATTTTATAAATATTAAAAAATGAAATAATACAGAAATGTCAGTAATTAATAATTTAGCACTACTCAGCGATTTCATCAGGTACTGAATTTTAATAATGAAATAGAGTGAACTTTTGGACACCTAAAAATAAAAAAACTTACCAAATTACTCTCACACAGAAGCTGTTTATAATAGAGTTATGGATACAGAAAACACTTAATTTATGAAAAGCAGAATGAATATATATATATATTCATTTTAGTATTGATTCAGTGTTTTCATTCAGTTATTTTACATTCAGCGTACTATCTGGGAAATGTATGCTTTGCGGAGTGCGGTTGGAGTATGGCTAGATGATAATAAAGTGAATGTGTGTAGAAAATGTAAGGAAAATGGGGAATTAAAGTGTATTTCAGGTCGTGAGTGAGATATTTTTGTCAAACTTCAGAATGAAGAAAAGAGTGATATGACAAGAAATGGCGAGGTTGTACCAGAGAACTGTGAGGGCATGAATGATGGTATTAATACAGAGCAAATTAATGGTTTAACAGAAAATAAAAAAGATGAGATACATGCAATGAGTGAGATCGCGTTGTTGAGTGGAGCGATACAAAGAGCAAAGCGGCAGCTAGAGCGTATGAACAAAAGTCTACCGAGTGTACCAGCCAATAATAAAAAGTATGATAGGAAAAATAAGAGTATGAGTGTGAACATAAACCAAATGAAGGAGAGAGTGCTGTATGGAGATTCATTAGTACGAGATGTGTTAGTAGAGGATCTGACAAAATCGTACCAACCTGGTGCGACCATCAAGGACATAACTGAGTCTATTAGAGAGAGCAAAAGGAAAGGGTGAAAGAAATGATTGTTGTGGCAGGTACGAATGATTTGAAAGGAGATAAAATGGAAATAATAGAGGACCTGAATGAATTGCTTGAGGTAGCAAAAAAAAAGAGTGAGAGAGTTAGGATGATTAGTCTTTTGCTGCGGTATGACAGTGAAGTGTTTAAAAGGAGGGCCATAATTGCAAATGACTTTATGCGTGGGTTATGTATGATGAGTGGTGTGGAATTTGTGGATTTGTGGACATGTGGAGTGAGTTCTGTGGGCGAAAGGATCTGTGCTTGGGCCATTGTTGTTTAATTTGTATATAAATGATATAGGAAATGGCTTACAGGGAGCTATTCAGTTGTTTGCTGATGATGCAAAGTTGGGTAGCGCAATAAAAAATCAAGCTGATGTTGAAAGTTTGCAGGATGATTTAAATAAGCTGGTAGAATGGGCAAAAGATAATGGATGTCAGTTCAATGTGGAAAAGTGTAAAGTCATGCATTTTGGGATTAAAAGATTACAAGCTGTGTACTACATTGATGGAACATTACTCCAAGAGATTGATGAAGCTAGGGACTTAGGGGTGTTGGTAGATAGGGAGATGAAGTTCACAGGACACATTGCTAAAGTGTCCAAGATTGCACATAGGATTACTTGGTTGTTGAGGAACACACTGACATCCAGAGATAAAGAGGTTATTATTCCCCTTTATAAAACGTTGATACTTCCACATTTGGATTACTGTGCTCAGGTCTGGTCACCTGAATTCCTTGGAGATGAGGAGACTGTGGAGAGGGTTCAGAGAAGAGCGACCAAGTTGGTGAGTGATGTAAAAAATGCTCCCTACATTGATAGATTAAGAGCTTGTGAATTGCAGAGATTGGTTGATAGGCGGAGAAGAGGGGATATGACAGAAACATTTAAATTACTGAAAGGTTTTTATAGGATTGATGCAGGGGAAATGTTTCAGCTGTGTGATAGTGATGGAAGAACAAGAGGTCATCCCTGGAAATTAAAGAAGAATGTGGTTAACAAGGGTGTCAGAACAAGATTTTTTGCCTGGAGGGTGGTGAATGAGTGGAATTCATTGCCTGACTTAGTTGTGAGCTCTTCATCTGTAAATGAATTCAAGAAGAGATATGACAGATATCGTTTTGCTAGTTTGGGTCTCTTGCGATGAGTCTACTGACTCCATGGAGATACCCGTAATAATAATAATATATAAGATGGATGGCTTGCATTTGAATGGATTCGGTGTAAGGAGACTCGAAAAAGTGTTGTTGAATGAAGTGGATGTGCAGAATCAGGGAAACTAGATTTATTAAGGGGGGGGAGTAGATATGCAGACCTTAGGGAGGCAGTTGAGTGTATGAATGAGTATAATATGCCCGAGCGAATAAGGACAACAAATCAGAATGGGATAGTTAGTATAAGGCATCAAGGTAGGGATGGGGCTAATGGGGGTCTGAAATTCATATACACTAATGCTAGGAGTATTAGGAACAAGAAGGAAGAATTTTTGGCCATGATTGGCACTTCCAGACCATAGGTTATTGGCATTAGTGAAACATGGTTGACTGTAGATGATATAGCTAGTGGGATTGAATGTGATGGGTATAGTGTGTTCAGGATGACAGGGAGAATAAAATGGGGGGGGGGGTGGAGGAGTATTGTTGATGATAGCTGATGAGCTGCAGCCAAGGAGAATAGAAGTTGAATTGCAGGATAGAGAAAACAGCACATTTGAGGCCATTTGGTGTGAGATTGTGGCTAGCAGAACAAAATATACAATTGGGTGCTGCTAGACCAGGTGATGGAAAAGATGGTGGAGATAGTATGCACAAGAAAATAGAAGAAATGAGTGGAAGGAGGGTAATTATCATGGGAGATTTCAACTATGGTCGCATTGATTGGAGTGAGGAGAGGACACACGGGAGGAAGGAATTGGATTTTATGCAGTTATTAAGGGATAGCTATCTGCGACAGCATGTAATGGAAAATACTAGGGGTCAGAGAGTGCTTGACCTAGTAATTGCATCTGAGGATTTGGCTGTAACAAATACGACCACATTGCCACAAATTGGTGAGAGTGATCATAGGGTCTTGACTTGGGAGGTGGCTAAAGGTGTGGAATTTACAATTAAGACAGGGTACATGTGGAATTATCGGGCTGGTAAGTATGACAAGCTTAGGAGTTTGATTGGTTCAGTGCTATGGCATGTACAACTGCAAGGGCTAGAAGTTGATAGTGCATGGGAGGCAGTTAAGAAGTGTTTGCATGAAGCAATGGCTGACTGTATACCTAGAGTCCGAATAATAAATCAAGTAGGGGTTAAATGGATGAATAACACCATTAAGCTTGAGCTGCAAAAAAAGAAACAACTATGGAGGGAATTTAAGGAGAAAGGTGACCGGCAGGCACATGAACAGTATAAAGTGCAGGCCAGAAGGGTAACGAGTGTGGTAAGAAAAGCAAAAAAGGTTTACAAAAGAACATTGGCCATGCAGGCTAAAGAGAATCCTAAACAGTTTTTTCGATATGTTGCAAGTAAAAGAAAAAATGTATATGGCAGAATGATTTTAAAGAATGCTGATGGTAGGGAGGTAACTGAATCAGTTGATATAGTTGAGTTACTGAATGAGCACTTTGCAAGAATATATCATCCAGGTGGTGACATTGCAAAAATGAATGAACCAATAGATTATATGGGAATTGTGGTGAATGAAGTGGAGGTGAATAGTCTATTGCATAACCTCAGTGTCAAAACATCAATTATGACTAGTGGTGTGCTGCAGGGCTCTGTTCTTGGACCACTACTTTTCAGTTTGTTCATCAATGATATAGGAAAGGATCTGAGAGGAAGTGTTCACTTGTTTGCTGATGATGCAAAGTTGGGTAGAGCAATTGTGAGTGCACAAGGATGTCAAAATTTTACAGGATGATTTGGATGGTTTGGAGGACAGGGCTAGGGAGAATGGATGTCAGTTTAATGTGGCAAAGTGTAAGGTTATGCATTTTGGAGTGAAAAGAATAGCAGCAGTATATCACATTGGTGGAACTGTACTCCAGGAGATTGATGAGGCCAGGGATTTGGGAGTGTTGGTGGATAGGGAATTGAAGTTTAGGGGGCACATTGCAAAAGTGGCTAAATCAGCTCATCAAATCACTTGGCTTCTGAAAAATACTTTAACAAGCAGAGACAAACAAGTTATTGTTCCTCTGTATCGAGCCTTGATAAGACCCCATCTAGACTACTGTGCCCAGATATTGGCGCCAGGGTTTCTTCTTGATGGGGAGGAGGTGGAGAGGATCCAGAGACGAGTGACCAAGATGATAGCAAGGCTGTGGAATGAACCTTATGAGAACAGGTTGAAGATTTGTGGGTTGCAAAAATTGGTCGATAGGCGGAAAAGGGGTGATATGATTGAGACATTCAAATTACTGAAGAGTTTCTATAATATTAATCCAGAAGATATTTTTGAGAATAGGACTGGTGGTGGGAGGACTAGGGGCCATACATGGAAGCTGGGTAAGAATGTGGTTAGCAGGAGTGTTAGAGCTAGGTTTTTTACTTGGAGAGTGGTGAATGAGTGGAATAAGCTGCCAGAGTCTGTTGTGGGTGCTATGACCGTGAATAAGTTCAAGGCGAGGTATGATAGATACTGTGTGAATGTCGAATAGTTGTTCTTGACATGATGTTAGGGCCTCCCTCGATGAGTCTATCGACTCCTTGGAGTTGCCCGGAATAATAATAATAATATATATATATATATTAGGATAACCAAGTAATTTTATAAACTTGGTTATTTTAACTCCTAATCCCAAGTTTGCGCCTGAAACAAAGTTCAAGTCTAAAGATGTTACAACACCAGGGCAACTCATTGTAAAGGTGGGTAAAGCTCTGATCATTATTCTTAGTATTTTCCCATAATGTAAAGCACATCTCACTAGAAGATGTATACTGCAATGCATTACAACACGTTATGGTGTTGTAACATCTTTAGACTTGAACTCTGTTTCAGGCACAAACTTAATTGTTTGCATACTTGGGATTAGGAGTTAAAATAACCAAGTTTATAAAATTACTTGGTTATCCTAATATACAATATCCCCAAGTTAAAAAATTTATTATATATATATATATATATATATAATATGAAACTTGAAATCAGTTTGAATTACATTTGAGATATTTGATATCATCCAGACACTTAACAAATGCTAATTTAGAAATAGAATTTGCTTTTCTCCAAGAAGACGCCTCTCATATAGCACCAAACCCTACACACATATACATATATATATATATATACACAGTACTATCTTTTTCCTATACATACATACCTATGATAAAGTTTAATTTATAAATTAGGCACAGTAAGAGATTAACAACAATAAGTAATAATAAAATAGAATATTCTGCCTTAGCAAATATTCTAACTGCAATAAATTTGGATGCATAAAATTGTCTCCACTGGGAAACTCTCATCTTCTAATCATCAGCATCTCACTAGTGGTGCATCCCAAGGGTGTGTTTTGAGACAGTTGTTTAATTTGTATGTACATGATATTCAGAAGTCCTTGAGTAGTGATATATAGTTGTTTGCAGATGATATAAAGTTGGGAAGAATTATGAGGAATGGAAGAGATGTTGTAGTCTTGCAGGACTTGAATAGACTGGGTAAATGGACAAATGAGTGGGCTGCCAGTTCAGTGTTGTAGTTATCAGCCTGTAGAATCCCACCGCTGGGCAAAGGCCTCCCTCCCATGTTATTCCGTTCGGCTCTATTTTGGGCTGTTCTCCACTAGGTTGGTCCTGCTGTTAGAGTAAGTTCATCTCTCTATCTGGTCTTCTGTCTACCTCTATTTCTCTTTCCTTCTCCAGGTATCCAGTAAGTTGTGAGTTTATCCCATGTATCATCTTGTTTTCTCATCAAGTGTCCTTCCCATTTCCATTTTTAGGAATTTTACTGTTCTCATGATCTCAATGACTTTTGTTTCAGTTCAATGTTGCAAAGTATAAGGTTTTAAAATTTGGAAAGCAAGGTTGGGAATGACTATGGAAAACTTTGAGATGATGGTGGATAGAGACCCGAAATTTCAGAGACATTTTGCTAAAGTTGTGAGGGCAGTCCAGAGGATTGTGGCAATGGTGCATAGGACACTGATATGTAGAAGTAAGGATGCTATGATTCTATTGTATAAGGTTTTGATCAGATAACACATGGATTACCGTGCAAAGATTTGGCATAGTAATTCATGTGTCAAAGAATGAAGAGAAGTTGGAAAGGATTCACAGACGATTGACTAAAGTAGTTAGTTCTGGTCTCTGGAATGTTGGGTATGAGGTCAGATTGAGGGAATGAAAATTGCAGTCTGGTGGACAGGAGGAGGAGGAGCGAAACATACAAGCTGGCAAGGGATAATTACCACATTAATGTGGATGAGATTTTTCATAGAATGGGTGAAGCATAAGTTTCTGTGTGAAGAGTAATAGGCGATTGGAATGCATTGCAAGAAAGTGTGGCGAGTACAAAAACAGTGAATGCATTTAAGTCATGGTATGATGAGTTGTGTATGTGTGTGAGAGAGAGAGGCTTTTTGTGATGAGTCTTTTGACTCCATGAAGGGGGTGATGATGGCGGAGATAATAATAATGAAGCATCTGTTTGGACTTCAAGCTTTACTTTTCTTACTTAGTTTCTGCTATTTCCTATGCATTATTTCCTGAAGATGCCAATCTGATTTTATTTCCCAAAGGGAATAGCTAAACTCAATTAGCCTTTACATGTGGACATCATCAGACAGCCGATCTCACTTCTATCAGAGGTAGTTGAGTTCATGACTACTGATGATTTTTTTATGACTTATTTGTGATGAGAGTATGTTAGATAGCTTCTGCCATCTTGTGTTCCTATTGCATTATTAATATTGTACACAGAAATAAAAAAAAAAAACAGAGATCATTATGGTAGACAGATTCTGCTGTCCAGAATACCAAAGGCTAGGTTTTAGTTATGCTAAAAGGCATTGGAGGATATGCCAACAGTCTTAAGCACAGTTGTTTAAATCAAATGCAGTGGCCATATTTCAGAGTAGCAAGGTGTTAGTTCAAAGGAATGCCCAAATATCCTTTTGCAAAAGTGCTGATATTCCATCAGTCCCTATTGACAAATTCTTATCCAGGCTATGCAACAGACCTTCAACCTCATTTTCATGCATTGCTAACTCTTCATCCAATGTAGCAGTAGCATTGTATACTATGTTACATACACCTGAGGCGTTGCACTTTTAACGGTTGCTTTTTTTTTGACCTCTGGAATGTTGAGTACGAGGAAAGATTGAGAAGATGTAATTTGCAGAGTTTGGTGAAGAGGAGGAAGAGAGGAGATATGATAGAGGCCTACAAGTTGGTAAGGGGTTGTTATAAGATCAATGGTGGAGAAGTTCTACAGAGAATAGTGGGAGAACCAGAGGTCATCCCTGGAAACTGTATAAAGAGGGTGTGAGTAGGGGAGTGAGAGGCAGGTTTTTTACGTGCAGAGTTGTGAATGATTGAAATGCCTTGCCTGAGAGTGTAGTGTCTGCAAGGAGTTTGAGTGTGTTTAAGACATGGTATGATGAGATGTGTGTGTGATAAAAGGACCGCCCAGATGAATCTTTGACTCCATAAGGTCTTGGGGTAATAATAATAATAATCATCTCATCCACTTGATAATGGGTTGAGTCCACTAAGAAGAAAGGTTCTCCACTTATCGTGATCTTTAGCCATCTCATTCGTGACTCTATAGCTGGGTAGATGGGAATTTTCTTTCAGCAACTTTATCCAAGTACTTCTTGGTCTGCCTCTAGGTTTTTTTCTTCCTATATATCCATTCAGAGCTAAATATGGGAGTCTACGAGGGGCCATTCTCTGAATATGACCAAACTATCTCAGTCGATGCTTAATGATTGTGTCTATTATCTGGGAAGTTTAAATCTGTTCTGACTTGATCATTAGTCTTGTGTTCCATCCAGTGGGTGTTATTAATTTTTCTGATTCATTTCATTTCAAATGCGTGAAGTTTCTTGATTGGTTGTCGAGTTAATCTCCAAGCTTCTGAAGCATAAGTAGCTGTTGGGATAATAATTGTTTTATATAATTTTAATTTTAGACTCGTTGGGATTTTTTTATTTTTCCATATTTTGTTTAGTTTATTCATGTTGGTCCAACCTAGGTTTAGCCTGTGTTTTACTGTTTCCATATTGTTGAGGTTACTAGATATAAGATTACCAAGATAAACATATTTATTAACTTGTTCCAGCAGATGATTTTCGAGATTTATAGAAATATTTTCTTCTTCTCTACCTGTCTTCATTATATTTGTTTTATGATGATTTATTTTCATACCATAAGTTTTACAGGAGTCATTTAAAATATTAATAGTTTTTTTCTAGCTGTGGTTTAGAATCTGCTAAAATAATGATATCATCCGTGTATTTTATGTGATTAATGTTGGTACCATTGATTTTTACACCTGGTTCATCAGCTATGGTTTTACAGACTTCTTCTAGGAAGATGATAAAGAGTTGAGGTGAGAGAGGGCATCCCTGCATTACACCTTTCTCGATTCTGAAATCCTCGATTTTAATCTTGTTCATTTTAACAAAAGCTTTGGTGTCTCCATAATAATTTGTAATAAATGTTAAAATATCTGAATCCATTTTTATGTTTTTTAGGATAGTGATCAATTTGTTTCTATTAACTGAATCAAAGGCTTGCTTAAAATCTATAAAACAACAGTATATGGGCAGGTTGTATTCCCAATATTTTTCCGCTATATTATTAATGGCAAAGATATGGTCTATGGTGGATCTATGTGGCCTGAATCCTGCCTGGTTTTCCTCTACGATTTTTTCTGTAAGCACCTGTGTTCTCTTTTGTATAATTCGAATGAATAGTTTATAACTATGACTTAAGAGTGTTATGGGTCTATAATTTTCACATATTCTTTTGTCTCCTTTTTTGTGAATTGGTATAATAATACCTGTTTTCCAGTCAGTTGGGATTACCAGTATAAAGAATTTGATTAAATAAATTCATTAAGAAATTAATAGCTTCCTTGCCATCATATTTCCATAGTTCTATAGATATTTCATCTTTACCTATAGCTTTTGAAAGTTTCATTTGGTTTATTGCATTTATAATTTCTGCTGGAGTTATGGGTGGTGCCATTTCATATATCATCTTTTCTGTTATACTTTCCTCCTCCTGTTCTTTTTGAAATAATGTTTGATAATAGTCCTTCCAAATTATTTTAATATTTTGTATTGACCCAGTTTTTAGATTGTTTTTATCTTTCATTGTTAATGGTTTATCTTTATAGATCTTAGTTAATTCTTTGATAATTTTGTATACTGTTTTATTATTATTTCTTTTATTAGCTTCTTCGCACAGTTTTGCTTTTTCCTCCAACCAGTTATTTTTGGCAGATATGCACATTTTATCAATTTTGTTTTTAAGATTCTTATAATGTTGTTTATTTTCTTCAGTATTTTTTATATTTAATATATGCTTTGCTGTTCTTTTTTTCTTCTAAAGTATTTAGAATTTCAGGGGTTATCCATTCATGATTTGGTCTTGATGTTGTACCAAGTATGTTTCTTGCAATATTTGTAACAATTTTTTTACCTTGATTCCATGTATTTTCTATATTGTCATAGTAAAATTTTCTAAACTCATTTCCTATTAGTGTCTGATAGTTATTTTGCATAGATTTCTCTTTCAGTTTTGACAGGTCCACTTTGTTGATAGGAGCTCATGATTTACGATACTTGAATTTTAGTTTAATTTTTACTGCAAACAGTTCATGGTCAGTGTCGAAGTCTGGAGTTTTTAAAGTTCTAACATTCTGCACTGATGATTTCTAATTGCATTTGATTAGAATGTAATCAATACAGTTCTTTATTGTTCCATCTGGTGCAGTCCATGTATATTTGTGGGAAGGTCTATGGAAAAAAAGGGTATTACAGATAAATAGATTATTTGCTTTACAAAATTCTAATATTCTTTCTCCTCTTTCATTTCTGTTATCAACTCCAAACCTGCCCATCACTCCATCCTCCATGTCTGGGGTAAACTTCCCAATTTTGGCATTAAAATTACCCATCACTATTAATATATCTTTCTTATTGGTCTTGTCTCTTAGATCTTGCAACTTATCATAGAAGGTATCGATTTCTTCATCTTCATGTGACTGGTCAGGGGCGTAGATTTGAATTATTGTAAAGTGAACATTTTTTTTCTTTACCTTTTAATCTGATAGTGATCATTCTTGGGCCATGTGGTTCTATGGCAATGACTGCATTTTGTAGCCTATTGCTCACTAAAATGATGACTCCTTCTCTATGTATATTGTCCTCTCTGCCCGAGTAGAATAGTTTTCCTGAATTTAAGTTTATAACTCCTTCTCCTGTCCAATGGGTTTCAGCCAAGCCTACAATGTCCCATGTAATCCTAGCAAGTTCTTTTTCCATCAAATTTATTTTCCCAGGTTTTAACAGTGTCCTTATATTTAAGGTTAAGAGATGCGAAACTCTATTGGCTGACTACATACTAAACTTCTCGACTACTCCCTGTGATCTAGAATCAGTCGCGTCAGTTTCCTTGGATGCAGTAATATTCTCTTGATACAGTGGAGATTCCTGATTCATAGGGTTGAATGCAGAATAATGCAGCTGGCTTGCTACTCCTCTGCTGCATCCTTTGGTCTACGACTCCTTATTCTTTATTTGGAGCAACCCGTTGGGGTTTCCCTCATCCAGCACCCGAGGGATGTGCCTGAACTGGGTGATTTGAAGTAGCAGGATTTTATTCAGTGCAGTGTATGTGAAATGTATTTGTTGATATGTGGAAAGGAAATAATAATAATATATCTTAGCAAAGTGAACACTCATTAATTGAACAATCTTATTAGCTTCCGACACATAACTAATTTCTTTTCATACTCTGATTTAGCTTTTTGCACAATATTCATTACTTTTCTGGCCTGCACTGGACATGGAATTATCGCTCCTGAAGGATAAGTAACTTTTTCGTATTTTATTTGAGAATATTAGGTTAACTTATTGTAGTTTTTGTTTTAACCAGGTGTGGGATTCACTGAACTAGTTAGTTTGTAGGTAAACATTATATATATATATATATATTGTTTAAATATGATATTGTCAGCATGGCACCAATATGGATGAACAATGGTGTCAAAGACCACGTAACTGGGTGATTTGAATTAGCAAGATTTTATTCAGTGCAGTGTATGTGAAATGTATTTGTCGATATGTGGAAAGGATATGTGGGTTGAAATTGAAACTGGAAAGAGTGTGTGTGTAATAAATGTTTCAAAAGTGAGTGTCTGTTAGGTGACGAGAATGCAGCAAATATTAGTAGAGTGGACAGTACAAACTAAAGAACAAGAAGGGGAAGATTGTAAGTATAATGCCACGTTATGATAGAGGCGAAATGAGGAGGAGGAGGACATTGATAGCCAATGAGTCTATATGTAGGTTGTGCAAAAGGAATGATGTAGAATTTGTAGATCTGTTTGACAGAAAGAAGAATTTGTATAATGCTGATCGACTGCATCTAAATGGTTTCGGTGTTAGGTGTCTAGAGAGCTTTGTTTACAGAGCATGCTGAAGTACAAATTCAGGGAAACTTAAGTTATGGTGGAAGCAAGTAAGTTTGTGTGAGAATGATCAAGTGAGGAATCTAGTCTCTCAAGCAAAAATATTGAATAGGGTAGTCAATTCATAAAGTAAAAGTGGGTGGAGGCCTAAAGGGATGCTGCAGTTTCTATATAATAATGCCAGAAGTATCAGGAACAAGAGGGAAGAGTTTTTGACATTGGTTAGTGCAACCTCACGAAAAGTTATAGGCAATTAGTGAGACTTCAGGTACTGCTGCTGATGATAGCAGATGAATTGCAGCCAAAAAGAATAGGAGATAGATGGGAGCATGGCTGTTCATTTGAAGCAGCTGGTGTGAGATTAAGGCTAGTAAGACAAAATTGGTTGTTGCTATAAGCCAGGGAGTTCCACAGATGATCTGGAAGACATGCATTGCCAAATTAGTACAATGAGTACAGGTCACGTGATTTTTATGGGGCACTTCAACTATGGAGATATAGACTGGAAGGGAAAAAGATCACGGAAGAAAATAGACTTTATACATCGTCTAAGAGATAATTACTTAAAGCAGCATGTGATGCAGGGCACTAGGGATGGGAGAGTATTGGACCTGGTCATAGTATCAGAAGAGCAACCACTAACCAAGGTGACCACAGTGCTTCCAATTGGTGAAAGTGACCATGCAGTCTTGACTTGGAAGATTGTAAAACATGAGGAATATTCTGTCAAGGAGGGGTATTTGTGGAACTACAAGGCAGGTGATTATGACAAGCTTATGAAGCAGCTTAAATCTGTGGCATAAAACACTGCAGGGTAAGGATGTTAGTAGTGCATGGGATATAATTAAGGATTATCTAGAAGAAGCAATATTAAATCATATACCTAAGGTAAGGAAGGTTAATCTGACAGGAGTTAGGATGAGTAATATCGCTAAGCATTAGCTGCAGAAGAAGAAAATGCTGTGGAGGGTATATAAGTAGAAAGGTAACCGGCAAACTCATGAACAGTACATAGGCAAGTAAAGTGACCATTATGGCAAGGAAGACAAAATCAGATTATGAGAAGAATCTAGCCAAGCAGGTAAAAGGAAATCCCAAAGAATTCCTTCGTTATATGGCAAGTGAGAGGAAGAATGACAATGGAAAATTAACCTTAATGAGTGAAGAGACAGAAGCAGATAAAATACTAGAAAAATTGGTCAAAAAGAGAATTTAAGAATGGGTAAATAAAAATATGATACTTTATGAGTGTCAACATGACTTTGTGAAGAATCGGTCATGGCTTAGTAATTTATTAACTTTTTATATGAGTAAAGGCTGAGTTGGATAAAAGAAATGGCTACACGATGATTTTGCTGGATTTTGGAAAGGCATTTGACAGAATACCACATGGAACTCTGTTACACAAATTAAAACATATGGGGATGAACATGGTGTTGGTTAAGTGGATAAGAGGATGGCTGTGGACAGATATCAAAAAAGTGCTGGGACCATTGCTGTATAATTTGTATATAAATAATATAGGAAATAACCTGAAATGAAATATTCAGTTTTTTGCTGATGATGCAAAATTCAGTAAAGTGATAGTTAATCAAAGCGATGTGGACAGCTTACAGGGTGATTTAAATAAGCTATCAGTATGGGCAAAAGATAATGAGTAACAGTTTAATGTGGAGAAAAGTAAATTCATGCATTTTGGGAAAAAACAGATTACAAACTGTGTATCATATCAGATATCAGAATGTGTATCAACGGTTCGAAGAATAAATAGAGTAGGAGTCAAATGGATGTGTAATCTTATTAAGCAAGAGATTCGTAAGAAAAGGACGATGTGGAAGGAATACCGTTTGCATAAGGATGATGTCCGTTACGAACGTTATAAGCAGCAGGCTAGAGTAGTCACAACTGTTGTACGAAAAGCAAAGTCTGATTATGAAAAGAAACTGACTCTGTGTACTAAAGACAACCCAAAAGAATTCTATCGATATGCTGCAAGTAAAAGAAAGAATGAATGTGAAAGAATAACTTCTAAATCCAGATGGCATGAGGGTTACAGATGCAGAAGAGATTGTTCAGTTCGTTAAAAGCTATCAACCAGGTGAACGCAACATTGAGCTCACTGTTACCTCTTCACTAGATGAAGAAACGCACATGTGTGAGGCCGAGGTATTAGAGCTGTTGCACAAACCGAATAAGAATTCAGCAATAGGGACTGATGGAATATCAGCTCATGTGCTAAAAGAGTGTTCAGCTGAACTGGCCATTCCTTTGACCAGGATGTTTAACACGAGTCTCAGAACAGGGAAGATTCTGCAGGAATGGAAAGAATGTATGGTAATTCCATTGCACCAGGGTGGTGCAAAAACCAATGTATCCAACTATTGACCAATTAGTATCTCAGGAGTGGTGGTGAAGATTTTGGAAAAATTGGTTAGGGCCCACATTCAGAAATGGGTTGACAGTGAATATCTACTTTGCAATGAACAACATGAGTTTACTAAGGAAAGGTCATGTTTTAGCAACTTTCTCACATTCTATAACAATGTTACCATTGAACTAGACAAGGGGAATGGATACACCACGATGCTTTTGAATTTTGCTTTTGACACAATACAGCATGGTAGACTGCTGCATAAATTAGAGAAAATGGGTTTGGGTTATACAATATTAGTATGGATAAGAGAATGGCTGACTGACAGATATTAAAAGTAGTACATGGGGGATCTGAGTCTGCAAGGTTTAAGGTAACAAGCGGTGTACCACAAGGATCAGTGCTTGGTCCACTGTTATTCAATCTGTATATTAATGATATTGGAAAGGATTTGACAAGTGGCATACAGTTATTTGCTGATGATGCAAAGACAGGTAGGGTAATCAGGAATGCTGCTGAAATGCAGTCTTTGCAGAATGATTTGAATAGGCTGGAATTGTGGGCATGGGAAAATGGGTCAATGTCAGTAAATGTAAAGTCATTCACTTTGGCATGATTAGACATCCAATGTCGTATTATATTAGAGGGATTAGGCTAGAAGAAACTGATGAGGCTAGGGATCTTGGGGTGTTAATAGATAGGAAGTTGAAGTTCAGGGGTCATGTAGCAAAGATTGCAAATACAACTCAAAAGATAATTGCAATGCTAAAAAAGGAACGTTCACATGTAAAAATAAGGATGTTATTTTGCCTCTTTACAAGGCTTTGATAAGACCTCACTTGGACTATTGTGCGCAGGTCTGGTTTCCTGGTTGCTGTTGTGATTCTGATATATGGAGAGAGTACAAAGGAGAGTGTTAAAAATGATATCAGCATTGTGGAATACTGATTATGAAGACAGACTGAGAATTTGTAGACTGCAGACACTAGCAAACAGGAGAAAGAGGGGTAATATGAGACTTACAAACTTCTGAAAGGGTCATACAGGATTTCAATTGATGGAATTTTTCAATTTATGGTGGGGAAAGAACAAGAGGGCATTCTTGGAAGCTGAGAATGAAGGCCGCCAAGAAGGGTGTGAGGGCTAGATTTTTCTCTCATAGGGTGGTGCTGATTGGAATGGATTGCCATTGGATGTTGCGAGTGCAAGCAGTGTGAATGAATTCAAGAATAATTATGATAGCTGGTATGTGTAGTATTTGGCCTCCCTCGATGAGTCTCTGACTCCCTGGAGGTCTCTCTTAATAATAATATTGATGGCACTGTATGCCATCTAGGAGTGGTGGTAGACAGAAAGTTAAAATTTAGAAGACTTATTGCTAAGGTAGCCATAAGATTGCTTGCTATTGAAGAACACATGAACATGTAAAGATAAGGAAGTTATTATTCCTCTTTATAAGGCCTTGATATGCTATCTGGATTACTGTGCTCTGATCTGGTCCTGGCTTTCTTGGGGATGAGGAAGTGGTGGAGAAGATTCAGAGACGAGCGACCAAGATTGTCTGTGGAATGTTCCCTATGAGGATAGATTTTAGGGTGTGTGGATTGCAGAAGTTGGTTGATAAGAGAAAATGAGGGGATATGATAGAAACATTTAAATTGCTTAAAGGGTTTTATAGGATTGATGCAGGGAAAATGTTTCAGGACTTGGATAGAGGGACAAGAACAAGGAGTTACCTTGTTCTTGTCCCTCAGACAAGAACAAGTACAGAATTGAATAAAGGTATGGTTAGTAGGGGTGTGAGAACGAGATTTTTTGCTTGGAGTTGTGAATCGATGGAATGGGTTGGCAGTTGTGAGCACTTTGTTAACAGATTCAAGGAGAGGTATGATAGATTGTGTGGATAGATTGGGTCTCCCACGACGAGTCTTCAGAATCGTGGATGTGTCCATATAATATAATAATAATAAGAATTCCTCCAACTCTTATGTTATTTTTTTAACATCATCTTCTTCTTGTGGATCACTTGCTTAATAATGTTGCCGATCCATTTTACTCCCAATCTAGTTATGCTTCGAACACTAGGGAGTCATTCAGATATCACCTCATTTAAGCACTTTTTCCTAGTCAGTAAATGATACTATGGGACCAAAGATAGTATTCTCCTAAGTTGATTATAATTTCCAGCTATTAAATCAATTGATATAACCACAAGAAAGAATATATGTTAACACCTTTTAACCTCCATGTTTCATCAAATTGTAATAATGGTATGGTTTCGGAGTTTGGAACTGATTAATACCCTTGGAGGGTAATGGATGGCAATGCTGTAGCCAATGCAGTTCTAACTGAGGCTCGGCTATTGCTGTTACCCTCCTGCCATGATCAGAGATTTAATAGGTCAATAACACCTTATCCCTACACTGTCCTCTACAGATAACGGGGAAGATGAAAAGCATTCTTGCTTTGCCCCTTTAAGCCAGTCCTTATAAGGACTAAATTGTAATAATTTGTTCTTTTTCTTTTAGGATATATAAGAAGAGTTGCTTTAATCTCGTTTAGAGATTAAAGCAACTCTTATAAAAGTTTAATCTCTTATTAAAGATTAAAGCAACCCCTCTCATAAAGACCAAACGACGATACTTTTTTCAAGCTATTTCATTCAATACCACAAGAGTAAAAATGCTAGCCACTCAATGGTGGTAATCTCTACCAATATTCACATGCAGATATCCAATTCGGAATAGCTTTTAAACCAGAGTGATGGCTACAGGAATTTATCTTGGACACAAATAATGAACTACAAAATTTGAAGATAAAACTCTGTGGAGAACATAATCAACAGATGACTTCATCTATGAAGAACAATTGTTGCAGACTTGCTTAATAACATTTATGCTTTATTTATCCTTTAACAGAACTGACACTATAGAAATATAGTCTTTTTTTCAATTTATGTAACTTCATGCTTGTCATATTTAAAGAACGATCTGTAATAACTTTGCTCTGTCATTTACTAGCTGTTCACTGAGTCATTCTCTCCCATGATGTAAATTTCATTAAATGCATCTCACAGTTGAAGCCCTATACTTCAAGGCCATCCAATAATCAGTCAAGTCATTCAGGCATCCAATAAGAAGAGCAGTGGTCCAGTAAGTCATATCAAACACTGTGCCATCATGCCAATAGAAAAAAATCTGCTAGAATGATATGGATTTGAACATATATGTTAATCTCAGAGTTGTTGATATATATATCAATAACTTTAAATTGAAGTTATGCTTTAGCATTTTTCACCTGGACAAAATAGATAATGATAGCAATCTTTGCTTTACTTATTGCCATTCTTAAATAATTTTTATTTTCAATTTTAAAAATAACCTCTCAGTAGATGACAGTTACTGTTGATCTTAATACATTAATAGAGAACTGCAAAGAGTAAAAAAATAAATAGATAAAAAATCTCTTAATTTATCTGGTTGCCAGCCTGGTTGGCCAAGTGTGCAGTGTAACTGCTCTCTAGCCAACAGGCCACAGGTTCAAATTCCACCACAGGCATGGATGTTTGCGATTGTCTTTAGTTGGCAGACGACAATCTGGCAAAGCATTGCTTATTGAAGACTGAATTGCTTGAAAAAGTTTTGTTTAATTTGTAGAGCAGGATTTCCTTCTGAATTACATGAAAATAAAATATATATAAAATTAATAAAAAAAAAAAAAAAGAAAATTTTTAGCCTACCCATGGTACCAACATACTATAACTTTCTAACGCTTCCATTCAGTGGGAGTCATAATAAATCATTAAGTACTAAGTGAGGACTTGATATTCTCTCTGAAACTATGGTTCATGTACTTCCTTTATAATCTAAGATATTTATGATATTAATGATAAGTAAAATAACAAAAAAACTTCATTTAATCTTAAAAATGTAAAACCTGAGATATAAATAAGAAAGACTATCGGAACAAATAATAGATTTGGTAATGAAGGCAGGTGACTAGTGATGTGCTGTAGGGCTCTGTGCTTGGATCACTGCTATCGAATTTGTACATAAATGATATATAGGAAATAATCTGAAGGGTAATATTCAGTTGTTTGTTGATGATGCAAAGTTGGGTAGGGTAATAATCAAGATAATGTAGAGAGCTTACAGGATGATTCGAACAGCCTCATAGTATGGGCGAAGCCTAATGGAGGTGAATTTAATGTGGAAAATTATGCATTTTGGCATACAAAAATTACCAGCTATGTGCCACATTGAGGAAACTGTACAAGAAATTGATGAAGCCAAGGATTTGGGGATAGTAGTAGATAGCAAGTTGAAGTTTATGGGACATACTGCTAAAGTAGCCAGGGCAGCTCACAAGATTACTTGGTTATTGAAGAACATGCTAACAAGCAGAGGGAGTTATCATTCCTCTGTATAAAGCCTTAATACGACAACATGGTGATTACTGTACACAGGTCTGGTCACCAGGGTTTCTTAGGGATGAGGAAATGGTGAAAAGAATCCAAAGGTGAGTGACCAAGATTTTGAGTGTGTAATGCTCTCTATGCGGATAGATTGAGGGTTTGTGGATTGCAAAAGCTAGTTGATAGACAAAAAGGGAAAGATATGATAGAAACATTTAAGTTAGTTAAAGGATTTTATAGGATTTGATGTAGAGGAAATGTTTCAACACTTGGTTAGAGGAAATAGGACAAGAGGTCATCCCTGAAAGTTGAGTAAGAGTGTCTGGGGATTAGCAAGGGCCTGAAAATTAGATATTTTTTGCCTGGAGAGTGGAGAATAAATGGAATGGATTTCCCGAGTCAGTTGTAAGTGGTGCTTTGTCTGTTAACCTCTCTACCGGCCATGGTGGATGAAATAGTGAGACCAAATCTCACTTCTTATCCATGTTATTCAATAGGTGTTACAGAATCGTATCCAGATTTTGCTGGACATCTATAGATGTCATGGCCGGTTGGGGTGTTAATGACACAATATATGTCATACCTCTGCAAGGAGAGGTATGACATATATTGTGTTGATAGTTTGATCTCCCACAATGAGTCTTAGACTCTATAGAGGTGCTCATGCAATAATAATTCTTATCTGGGGATTGTTTTGGACTAGGTATGGTTTTACATGGAGACAATGTACTGCAATGGATCTGGTCTCATCTGGTAAGACAATGCCTCATGTCACAAAGTTTGCATTGTGCAAGCAGGGTTTGAGCAGCATATCCAAGCATTCTACATGCTCTGCCTAATTCTACTGAATTCTACCTCATACCTAATTTCCTTTGAACTTACGTAGTATCAAGTGGAATGCAGCATCTGCTGGTCAATGCCACTTCGCTTTCGTTAACCACTTGGATCTAGAATATCTCAGGATTAAGGTTGTAATTATGGAGTGCCCTCTGGCGATGAGTCCTCTCTGATCTAGTGTACTCAATGCTACCACCTGTTATCTCAGCCAAAGGTGATCTAATATGCTACTAGGTCATAATGTTTTGGTTATAGCCATTCCATTCATTAAAGGGATATCAGAAAAAATAAAGGAGGTGTCACATAATATATTATGTGACACCTCCAAGGACTCATCGC